>NC_057346.1:17330342-17631132 GCF_016509475.1 Prionailurus bengalensis | reverse complement strand
GCCCCGCGTCGGGCTCTGAGCTGTCAGCACAGAGCCTGGAGCCTGCTTCCGATTCGGTGTCTCCCTCTCTCTCTCTGCCCCCTGCCCTCCTCACGTCTGTCTCTGTCTCTCAAAAAGTGAATAAATGTTAAAAAAAAAAAAAAGTAACAATAATAAAATAAAATAAAATATGTCAGTGTCTTCCCTAACTTTTCTGTTTCCATTTTGTTTTTGAGGATCTGGCCCTTTCCTAGACTAGTCCCAGAGATTGTGTTCCACCCTAGACCAACATCTAGCGTTGAAAGACTCCAGGGGCATATCCCATGTCTCTAAGGAATTCCTTCATTTCCTAAGACTCTCAGCTTTGGGGTCTGATTGGCCGAAAGACTGAGTGAGAGAAAAATACCGCATTGTTCGATGATTTTCAACAACTCTCTCCTGCCCGGGCTTTCTTGTTGCAGTCCCCAGAAGAGAAGACCCTTACCTGTCTCCACCTGGCTGAGGGCACTTCGAGCATCCGTGGAATCCGCTACATCCCCACTCATCTTGATATCTGCAGGGAAAACACAACTGATTTTAATAACAGGCCACAATTTTTCTTGCTATGACATATGTGGCTTTAGCTAAACAGCAAAGATGAATGTGTAATTACAACAACCATCAGACTTTCAAATTCCTGATTCCCCCGAACATACAACCATTAGAATATTCATGAGCTCAGGGCACAAATCCCCTCCTCCCAGGCTTGCCTCCTTTCCCTGGCCTTTCTTCCCCCTCCCCACAGCTACTGTGGGACCTCTCACCTTTTGCATCCTTCATGGCCACTTCCTTCAATCACCAGTCTCAGTTGGTAAAAATTTAACAAGGGGAGGGGTACAGCGAGGTGGGGGGTGGGGGAGAAGGCTTCCCATTTTCAATCCTCGTTTCCTTTGGGATTGGGGGGATTTATTTTATTTTATTTTTGTAAGTAGCGGCAGAAATATGTCTCTCCCTCACCCCTGCCCTGTCATAACCCTACCCTGGGGGTTAAGAGTACCCTTGAGCGAAGGCTTGCCTTTCTCACCTTTCTTGCCCAACTCCTGCCCCTGTTCTCTATCTGGCTCTCGGAGGTCTGCCCACCGTCTGGGGATGAAATCCTAGCCCCTGTGTGGCCCCTCCGGAGATCCTCTCCTCTGGGGATCCTTACCTTCTTTCCTACTCCTTCAACGTGCTCAGTGAGAAAGGGATGGTGGGTGGGTCAGTGCCCCGCAGAGAGAGAATACCCACACCAGGCCTGATCTCAGCCCCCTAGTGCTGCTGGTCCGGCCTCTCTGCCCTGCTTCATTTCAATAAATTAAACATTTACCCTTAACAGACAGCTGCCACCACCTAAGAGGCCCCTAAGTCTCCTCCAGGATCAGCAGAGAGAAGCAAAGAGGCAACTTTGAACTAACTCACTCTTCTCAGCTCCTCTCCTTATTAAACCACCCAAATACTGAAGCCGTTAAAGACAGAAGAATATTTTATTCAAATCGTGTTGACCCCCCCCACACACACACCACCCCCACCCTCTTCTCTGGGGCAGCACTTTAACTCTTTCAAACCAGATAAAGTCTTGGTGAGGCAATTTGCATACCCGGCTCCCCAGCCAATCCCAGTGAAGCAGGCAGTCTTAATTTGCATCAGGTAATCAGGCAGTTGGCAGTGTGGACCCCGGAGGTCTGGAGATGATCAGGATGAGGAAAAAGGGCGGACCTCTGCCCCAGGAAAAGCGGGGGGAAAAAAACTACTTTTTTTTTTTTTTTTTTAGGGCAATGATGTGTGTGGCTCTGGCAGAGATTTCCACTGTGGCCCCTGGGGGTGTAGTGACTATAGTGCAGGAGGGGTGACTGCCATGCCAAGCAAGACAGAGACGGAGTCGGGTGGGGGTGGGGGGCATGTGGGGGGGGGCAGATTCAGACAGAGGCTCTCCAACCCTTAGAACAACCCAGAAGCAGAGGCTGGAATAAGCAACTTTAGGAGCCACCGTGACTTGAGGAATATTTTGAGACCCGCCAAAGCGATGACTCCCAGGTAAATGCTCGGAGCCCCACGCGGCCCTCTCTAGACAGCCATTTCTTGAGCCTAACGTAAGTCCTTCCGGCTGCAGTTTGAAACTTTCTGTACGGTCTGTCGTGCGTGAATATGCAGAATAACTAGCGTGGGTCACCTGGATGCATCTGCAAAGGGCTTCAGCTGCGGCTCACCTTCTGCTCCAATAAAGAAGTGGGCTTTGCTTCGTTCCACCCCTGGAGCTGGGCATTACCAAACACAGATCTGCTCAGCTCACACTCCCCCATAGGGGTTCTTCAGGGGTGCTGAGGAAGAGGTCTGAGACTGCCCGGAAGGTAGGGGAGGGGGGCAAGTCTTCCCTTTCAGGAGTTTTTTTTTAACCTGCTTCCGTAGCACACGGAATTCAGAGCACTGGTTTTGGTGGCAGGCAGACCTGGATTAAAATCCCAGTGCTATAGTTAACTAGCTGGGGGACCCCGGCTACCTATTTGAACCTCGGTTTTCTCAAGTAAAAAAAAAGGGGGGGGGGAATAATGCTCCTTCCTAGAGTTCTTTCAAGGAGCAAACCAAATGCTGAATGAAAACTGCCTGGCTCAGTTCCTGGTGCAAATTAAGCATGGGATAAATGAATGAACTAAACAGATACCTCAGCTTTATGTTAGCCCCCTTTTCCCATAACAAGAAATAGCTTTGGTTTTCTGTCTCGGCGCTATTGTAATTTGTCCTTTACCTGGAAAGCCTTAGGCGTCCTCCAAATGCTGACTTCACAGGGAAGGAGCTCATGGGGACAGTAAGAGTTTAAGAGGCAGTAAGGCTGGGATTGATGACCAGATTCTCAAATCAACCTGTTTCCAATTCCTGACATTTAAGCGGGGTAACTGTTGAGCTAAACCATAATTTCATGCCCGTAACCCAGACTCCCTTCTGACACCCTTTCCCTGCATCGCCTTTAAATATAGCCAAGAGTCATCTCACATATCCTTTAAATTAGCTTAAAAGGTAGTCCTAATCATGTCTAAAAATGACTTTTTTAAAAAAAATTTTTTTTCAACGTTTATTTATTTTTGGGACAGAGAGAGACAGAGCATGAACGGGGGAGGGGCAGAGAGAGAGGGAGACACAGAATCGGAAACAGGCTCCAGGCTCCGAGCCATCAGCCCAGAGCCTGACGCGGGGCTCGAACTCACGGACCGCGAGATCGTGACCTGGCTGAAGTCGGACGCTTAACCGACTGCGCCACCCAGGCGCCCCTAAAAATGACTTTTGAAGGAGGCAAAGGGCCGTACTCTGCCAGGACATCTTCTCGTTTGATGTACCCACACGGGAGCGACATGGTGACGCTTTGGGATTGGACAGGGATTGGAGCCTGAATGGAGGGGCAGACTGAGATGATCTACAGAAGCCCTTCAGAAGTCCCACAGGATGCTAAGATACTGAGAACCAGTTCTTGTGGGTAGGAGGCTGATGGGTGGGACGAGCTCTTGGGTCTCAGCCTAAAAATGGGCCAACACCGAAACTCCCCAAGCCACCATAGCCGAATGCCTGTCTGACAGCACTAGCCGGGGGTTGAGTGAGAGAGGTGTGGGGTGGGGCTAGCCTTCCCGGCTGTTCTTATCTCTGCAGGCAGGCGACTGAGTAGGCTCCTGGCCATCACTCCCTTCCCTGGGGAGGCTCGGCTGCTCTGTACGTGGATCCGTGTGGATCCCAGTTACCAGACACAAGACCCTCATCTGCCTCACCGGCACCACCACACCCTGAAGCTGGGGCAAGACGTCGGCCTTGCCCTCCCTGTGCCTTGGCATGACCTATGAGCGGCCCCTCTTCACACATCTGTGAATCGGGGTGTGCACGTGAGCCTGAAGGAGCCAAGTCCAAGGGACGGTATTTCTCCCAGGCTACAGGCCGAGTGTCCATAGTGTCCTGAACCCCCAGTTCCAGGCTATGCCGGGAAAGCAGAGAGCCCACCCTTCTGTCTTCTACTGTCCATATCCATCTCTGTGAAGGAGGTCCCTCCTGACTTCCTCACACACTCGCTGACGGGGGCACATCTACCAGAGGGAAAGCAGGGGGCCCACCCGTCCTACTTCTGAACTACTCATGGCTCGAACTCTTTTCCTGGAGTAGACTTCTCTCACTTCCTCTTCAAGAGAAAGCCACTTCCCCTCACAGTGAGATCTTCCAAATCCAAACGGTATCCCCGAGCTGTAACTGGTATCAGCCTGTGAGACTTACCCCAAACCTGACAGGAAACAGCTCACAGTGAGGAGACAGAGAAAGAGACGCCCCGGGGCCAACCCAGTGTCCCCGCTCCATTCCCACTGTTTTCCTCTGTTTCTTCTGTCCCTCCCCAGCTGTCTGCCTGACTCTTATCTACCCCTCTGCCTGTTTCTGACCCAGGAGTGGGAGGACCCCCCCTTGGCTGGGGTGTCCCCAGCTCTGGTGACCTCACGCCTGCTCAAGCGTTCATGTTCCTGGAGAGAGATGGCTCTAGAAAGTACAAAGAGCTGAGACCCAGGCCGACCCGAATCATGGCTTACACCTGGGTCACAGGAGTGGCAAGCTGGGCCGGGTTGGGGGCCACGTTGCCCGTGGACCTGAATGCGGGACCCTACTTTTTATGCTCTTCTTCTCCCTCCTTTCCCCACCCAAATCGCTCCAGTAAATCAAGTGAGGAGGAGTCTCTGAGGGCCCAGGACTGGAAATTCTCAGGGGAAGCGCTGTATGTGAAGAAGCAGCAGGACACAGAATTACTGGGAGGGAATAAAATACAACTCAGGAGAGACCAAATTTCCACCCAGAGGATCCTGAACCGAGAGACCCTAGAGAGGGACCCTCCCTCCAGACCCTGTGGCAGAGCCCACACTGAAAGACCCCACAAGGATGACCTCAGACTGAAAAGCCCAAGAAGACCCAGCAAGGAGAGCCCTCGAATGGAGACCCAGTCGGAGAGATCCGCAGGAAGTCCCAAACTGAGAGATCCCTTTGGGGTGCCACTAAAGGGGAACCAGATACCGCTGAGTGGCCAAGACTGAGAAAGCTCACAGGGCAGTGCAGACAGACTAAAGAAGTGGGCCGGGGAGGGGTAAGTGTGGACAGGTGAATCAGGTAACCCACCCATGGTAGATGGGGACCCCACCTTGGGTTTAGCTCAATCTCCCCTTTTGTGTTTGGAACCCCTGCCTCCAGGAGGTGAGTGAGGGAAGGGTCAGCCTGGAGCTTCCTCCGAGGCCAAGGTGTGAGGGGGCTTGGCCCTCTCCCGGTCGGCCACACAGCTCTCCTCTCTCCGCCAGATCCCTGCTGGGTCCTAGCTGTCCCACTTCCTCGCCCTTCCCCCAGAGCAGGAACCTCCGGGAGACAATGAGGTGGAAAACCCCTAGGAAGTCTCTGATCTTGGCCCTACAGAACTTCCGGCTGAGGGCCCACCTTTCTGAGGTCTTGCTCCCATTCCAGCCTGAGGCTTCTTGGTAGGAAGTAAAGCGGGGAGGATAGAGGATCTGCCCCCCAGGGGTCCCCAGCTCCACGTTCCGTGCGACGGGGTCTGGAAACTGACTTCCTCCAGATATTGGATGACACCCAGTTGGATGCTTCCTTTGGCCTCACCTGGCCCTTCCTGACATGTCCTAGCACCTGGGGATCCACTCGGAGTCCGTATCTCTCCGGCAGCCTGCCTTTTTCATTCAGCCCCGCCAAGACCAAGTCTGGGGAACTGCGGACCCTGGGTCTCCTCACGTACCTGCTCCTCACGTGCCTGGAAGGGCCACAAAGCCTCCCGACTGCTCTGCTCCTTGGGGGTAGGTCAGGAAATCTACCTGTCCTCACTCTTCCTCTCTACTCCTCCAGAAAGGAGGAGCGGTACAAAATCCCCATCAGCAGGCCGGAAAGCCTAAGTCAAGGTCACGTGGTGCTGCCCTCTCTGAGAGGCAAATCGGCGACTTGAAATGACCAAATCAGGTTTGGCCTTCTTCACCTTGAGTCTGGTCTTCCACTCAAACCCTCCGACCTCCAGAGAGCCCACCCCAACGCCAAGCCCAGCGGCTCAGGATGAAGCAGCTCCTGCCCTAGCCTGTCTGTGGAAGGACGGAGCAGCAGGGTGAACGGAGGGGCCCTGCCTCACGCCAACCCCCCATGCCATACACGTAGGGGAAACTGACTCCTGGAGAAGCATCTGCACCTCCTAGGTTCCCTGCCCGGAGCAAAGGGGGGCTTGGAAGCACCCATCCAACAGGTCCGTGTGGCTGGCTGCTCTTCCTCCGGGGTGCCGCAGAGCTCCTAACCAGCCCCTGCACCCAGATTCCCCAGCACCACCATGCACTGGGCCTATAGTACTGCCAAGAGCCACAGAGCGAGTGGGTGGGCACGCCTTCACACATGGGGTCTGCTCCACCTCCTGCCCCCACACCCCTGAGGACAGCAGACTCACCTCTGATACACAGGGACACAGGCTTCCACAAGCCCTAATCGATACATGTGTGGCACGGCACCCGCCCCAGGTGTGCCTCTGTAAGTGCCAGGCCCCCCTCACCTCTCCTAGCGACCCCCCTCCCCCCCCCCCAGACCTTCCAAATGCCCACTTTGCCTCCACTTCCCATAAACGCCCGAGACACAAAACACGTAACATGTGGATACAAGTACTTTCCTCACTTACGCGCTCCCGGGCCCACACCCCTGGCTGACTGAGTGAGCCACCCTTCTGCAATCAGTGAGCAGGGCAACTCCAGCCAGACTGTAACAGCTCAGCACACACAAGTCCCACACATCTGCCAGTCTCCAGACTGGAGGCCTCAGAAGCCCTCCCGGCCCTTACCTCCCCCCCCGCCCCCCCCCCCATTCCCCACCTCTCTTCTTTTCCAGGGGCTCCTCCACCCCACCCCACCTCCCCACCCCATCCAAATACCCGCACCGGCCCCTGGCTGACCCGCTATCCACACTGCCCTCTCCTGGCCGCTGGGGAGTAAGACCCCCCCCCCCCCCCCAGAACGGTGCCCCTCTCCTTCGCCCCCGCTGCCCTTCGCGGACACCTGTCAGCGCTCACTCCCTCCGCCCCTCACCTGGGTGCATGGGTTCCAGATTCACCATCCTGCCCCAGGCGGGGCCAAAGCCAGCGCCCCCCCAGGCCCCTCGCGTCTGCCCCGGCCGGGCCCACTGGGAAGCCAGGGTCTCCTTCCTCCCGCCCCCGGCCGCCGCCGCGGTGGAAGCCGCTGCCGGGGCCGTCGCCGCCGCTGTCGCGCGCTCCGCTGCTCCCGCCCGGGCAGCGCTCGACACGGCCGGGATCGCCACACGCCCCAGGTGAGCACGCGGCGCGGCGCGGGCGGGGGCCGCCGGCCACGCCCCCCCTGGCAGGGCCCCCGCGCCTGGCCCCGGGCCCATGCAAACCGGTGATTTGCATCCGAGGAGCCGGGGGGCCCGGGGGAGGCGGCCGGGGGCTGCTGGCGGGGCGGGTCCCGACCCTGCGGAACACCTGTCTGCCCTAACCCGGCCTGGCAGCCTCTCCCTACCGCGCCCGCAGAGACCCAGACTCCTGGTCCCGCTGGCCCTTTTTAGGAACCCCTGAGGGATTGTCCGGCCGGGGCCGGAGCTGGAGCTTCCGTCTGGACGCACTCCCCAAGGGTAAGCGCTGCAAGGAGTCGAGAGCCTTTAGAAAAGCCGTGGGGGACGTTCTGGAAAGAAGCTGGCTTTGGACTCCTCTCAAGCGCTCACCAGCTGTGCGACAGGAGACCGGGCTCTTTCCCTTCCTGCACTGTTTCACTCATCTGTAAACCCCCGGCGGGTGCCTATCAGAGCTCGCAGCTATCTGGTTGGAGTTTCACAGGTGGCCGAGCGCACCTCGCCCCCCAGTACATCCTCACCACATCCTGGGAGCTAGATGGGGCCCAGCTTCTTAGTCCGTTTTCCGGCGCAGACACCGCCCCTTGCCTTGCCCTCCAGGCCCGCGGTGGTCGTGAGGTTCTCGAAGAAGATGATGAGAACATTATTTACCAGCGTCAGGGGCATGGGGACAGCCACCTGCCTCATCTGCAGAGCTGGGAAGTGACTTGTCAAAGGCATACACATCCCTAGTGATGGAGCCTGGCTCAGTCAGGTCTCTGGACTCCCATTCCAATGCTCTTTGTAAGCACCCATCATGGACTTACCATCTGAGGTCCCCCCATATTTATCCTCCGTTCTTTGGGTCCCAGGAGGTGGCACCAAGGCCAAGGAACCACGTGCCTATAAACCTAGAAAGCCACGAGCACAGGACCTTGCCTTCCTTTCCAGACTGGTGTCCCTACCAACCTACCTTGACCCTAGTCTCAAGGACTATTTCCTGCTCGCAGAACACGCCCAGAGCTTTTCTGCCTCTCTGCCTTGTTTAAGGTGTTCTTTCCAGATGGTATGTTACCCACCACCAACCCCAATGATCCCTATTACAATATCCAGCATTTATTGAGCTTTGACTAGGTGCCAGGCCCTGAGCTAACCAACACTTTAAAGGCCTCCAATCTTGTCTCGTCCTCATAACAGCTCATAAATGGGGCTGTTATTATTTCCATTTGGCAGGTGGGTAAAGTGAGGCTGAGAGAATAGAACCTGCCCAGTGTTGCACAGCCAGTAGGTATCAGGGCTCCTGTTCTGAGCACCGTATGCTACTCCCTCTGCACAGTTCAAATGCCGCCTCCTTTTTTCTGATGGTGGAAGTGATCTGATCTTTTAGTAAATTAGCATAACGCTTCAATGTTCTTCATAGCCCTTGCGGCGGGTTCTGGGGGGCTTTTCCTATCCTACCTCCCGGTTGTTAACTGACCAGCTGCCCCCGCGGCACTGAGCACAGCGCCCGTTACACACAGGCTTCGGGGAGAGCCCAGTGGCTGCCACAGTGGCCCCGGAGAAACAGGAGGTCCCAATCAGTGCCTGTTGAGGTTCTCACAAACCACCCTCCCCCAGTCACATCGTCTTCTCTTCTTCCCACCCTTGGTAAGAGGGAAGAGGACCGTCTTCCTGTTTTCTCTGGCTGGGGTAAGAGATCGGGACAGGCTTCTTGGAGGCCTCCTGAGCCCAGGGACTGCCCCCTTAGGACACCTCTGACCTGTCCCTTCCTTCCCTTCTCCCTCCTTTCCCGTCCCTCCTCCACCTCAGGCGTGGCTCCTTCACCTGATGGCCACTTCTTATCTACAACAGTTTTTCACCTGCCATCATGCTAGAAAAATGCCTGCACATGGTTTATATCCCCCCCACCCCGTGTGCCTGAGATTTCCATTTGTCAGTTTGCATAGCATTTGTGTGGCTGGGCGCACGGCGGGTCTGATTCTCTGACCACCGCGTCTGGGACCTGTTTCTCTATTCCTGTGCAGTTACCTTTCTTTTCTGGGCTTTGGTGTTCCAGAAGCCAGAGGGGGCATGTGTCTAATGATTTCTGAGGGCCTTCTAGCTCCAGCAGGCCACGATTCTGGGGCCCTGGGGTTGAGATGGGGGTGGAGCTCTTGGGGACGGGGCCCACTGGGGCAGAGGCGGGACCTTGGAGGTTCGCAGTTGGAAGCACAGCTTGGGATTGCAGACCTGGAGTGGGAGGAAGGGAGGAGGAGACCTGGGGAGAGGGTGACAGACATTACCTCACCTTCATTCATTCAATAAATATTGACCGAGTGCTTCCTATCTGCCAGGAAAGGTGTGACATGCTAGGCATGTCCTTTCTTATTTACCAAGTACAGCTTCAGAAGGAAGATACGATTTTTAGGCTCCTTTTATAGATGAGGTTCAGGGAGGCTAATGCAGCTAGTAGATGGCTAGTAGAGTTAGGATTTAGAACGGATCTGCCCGGCTGCAGTGCTGGCGCTTTTAGTCCTCCCCTCCAATGTCTGCGCGCGGGTCTCCCCTCCTCTTAGATCCTGTCACTTGAGGTGGGAGGAGTCTCGATTCTCATGCATATGAGGAAGCCAGGTCCACCGGGGGAAGGACTTGCTCAAGGTCACACAGCAAGTGGGCAAGTCAGCACAGCAGAGACCCTTCCATTCTCCCTGTTCCTCCTTCATGTGGTCTTCCTGGGGCTTAGAAGGTTGGGTGGGTTTGGGGCATGAGAGGAGGGGGCAAAGGCCAGAGTTGGACAATCTCTATTCTGCCCCTCTCTGACTTGCTTGATGATCGTTTCAATTAGATGAGCTGAATGGGAATGCAGAAAGAAAACAAACAAACAAAAAACCGTGTCCCTCCCTCTTTTCCCAGAACTCAGAATCTCCTCCACGAAAGCAACTTTTTGGGTTCTGGGCAGATGGGAGATGATGGGGAAGGTGCCAACCGCCTGGGCCTAATACTCCACGGCTCTGTTTGGCCTGGGAGAGGAAAAGCTGTGGGGAAGGGAAGAGGGATTGGAGGTTGCCTGGAGGTTAGAAAGGAACAGAGGAAAGAAAGGGAAAAAGAAGCAAGGGCAGGAAATTTCATTGCCTTTGGACATCAAAAGAGTCGTATGCAAATGAGATGCAAATTAAACACAAATGAGCACTCCCGGCTTCCCTTACCTCCCCCCTCTTTCTCAATAGCTAGAGGGCTTTTTCAGCGACAGGCCAAAACCTGAGTCCAGCATACTGTAGTCCCCAAACTCTGATCAACTCTGACCCCACCCCAGATCCTCCTGGTCTTCCTGAGGTGACATCTGATCCCCTCGGCTGCACCTCTGGGAAGTCACCCCAGCTCCCTAGGCCCCATTTCTACTGGAGCATGCCCTCAGCTTCTTGCGCTTCAAGGACAGAAAGGGGAGTCCAGCCTCCCCTTTCAGACCCATTGCTGGAGGTGCCGTCACCCGTGTAGAGAAGGTGCCTGGGGGAGGGAGGTGGGCCCCCCGCCCCTGTTCTCCACCTCAGCCAAGAGAAGTGGCCTTTTTTGGCTGTGGGCCCTGTTGCTCCCTCTCATTTCCTGTCATGTCAGCTGGATTGAGTTGTCAGGGCTGGGAGAAGGGTGGAGAGCGAGGCGTCCTGGAAGGCCACCAAACAACAAGTCCCTTCTAGCTCCTTCTGTCTGCCAGATGGGCTGTAGGGCCCAGAGCGTGGGGGTGCAGGGTGGGGGTCAGCTCCCTGCCTTGGGGCAACCACAGGGAATGGATCCAAGTTCAGGCTTCCCCAAAGAGCAGATGGAAGGAGCGTAGAGGCCAGGAAGAACTTGCAGGCCTCTTAAAATCGCCCCTCCGAGGCAACCTGAGGGCACCATTGCCAAGAATGGGGGTGGAGGGGGTAAGGTGACAGAGTGAGAGAGGTGCTCCGGGAACCGGGATAAAGCAGAGTGGGCCAGAGAGGACACGGGAGTCAGGACACCGAGCTGTTCCCTGCCTCTGATATTCCTAATGCAGATTCGCCAGCCCTGGACACCCGCTTCACCCTGTACCCAGCCTTGGCTCACCTCTAGAGGGAGCACACTCAAGCCCAGGGCCCACGTTGCACTTGAAGGTTCCGAAAAACAGACAATCATAACATGGATTTGGTTTGAAAACAAAACTCGGCCTTCTTTTCGATGTTGGGGACCACACTGGGCCTGGGTCTGGCCACTCTGATCACACCTTCAAAAGAACCCTGCCTCAGTCCTTTCCTGCCTCAGTTCTTTCCTGACTCGGAGCAGGTAAGCCTCCGGGTCCACCTGCGCGCTCAGGGCAAGTCTAAGGCCAGCGCGCCCTCTTGTGGTGATGGGGGGGGGTGCGTGTGACTTTAACCTGAGCCCCGCTACCACCAAGACTGGAGAGATCTCCCCGCGGTCCCGAGGAGAGTGCCCATCCGTGGCTGGGGCAATTTCAGGTGAATTGCCCCCATTCCAGACAAGGTGGAGATACTGAATTTGGTTTCAGCGTGATGTTGGGGCTTTGGTCCGTGCTCCCCACCAAAGGCCGGACTTTCCCGTGGAACCCCGGTTGGAGTCAGCCGGCCTTAGCCCAACCGGTTGTAGTGACGGGAGTCCCTGGTCTTGTCGGGTGGCCGTCCTGTTTCTGGGCAGCTCTGCTGGCTAAGATGTCCTACCTCCCATACTGCCCTCTGGAGCTGCTGAGCTATGTGTAATCCTACGCGCCGACGCATAGAAGGTCAGTGGCCATTCGCCCATTCATCCGTTCAGAGTACGTATTGAGTACACACTGGAGCTGTGGGTTAAGCTAGGAGCTGGAAATGTAATGGAGACCAGACACTGTCCCCGTCCTCAGGAAGCTCAGCCTGGTGATGCGTGTGGAGCAGGGAACAGGCAAGTCCCTCCTACCGGGGCACATGTTCTCACAGAAAAATGGAGGGTGCGACGGGGGTCTGCTGCGGGGCATGACCTACCGGACTCTGGGGGCTGGGCACCAGGAAAAGCTTCTTGGAGGAACAGAGATCGGAGCTGGGACCTCCAGCAAAGAGGAAGGAAGTGGGACAGGAGGAAGCAGCATTCCCCAGGAGGGTGCATGGGACGTTGGAGTCCCCAGGAGGGAGCATGGGATGTTGGAGTCCCCAGGAGGGTGTATGGGACATTGGAGTCCCTCAAGCAGAACAGGCTGGCCAGATCACAGAGCACAAGAGGTAGAGAAACACAAGTGAGGGGGGCACCTGGGTGGCTCAGTTGGTTGACCGTTGGACATCTGCTCCGGTCATGATCTTGCAGGTCATGGGTTTGAGTCCCACATCGGGTTCACTGCTGTCAGCACAGAGCCCGCTTTGGATCCTCTGTCCCCACCGCTGCCCCCCCCCGACCCCCGTCCCTCTCCTGCTCATGCTTGCTCACTCTCAAAAATAAACATTAAAAAAATTAAAAAAAAAATACTCTCAGGGCTGATGGGAAGAAGGCAGGAGAGAGAAGCTGAAGAGAGCCAGGGGATAGTGTCTCCTAAGAGAAGGGGGAAGGGCTGGGATTCAGAGCCCTGGGGTTGGTCGGGCGGGGGCACCTCCTCCACCATCAAGGCAGGAGGGGATCCGGAGAGGCATGTGGGCGTGTGGGCCGGGTAGACACGTGGCATCTGTTTCTGCTTCCCCTGGTGTAGGGGAGGGGGGTGCCATGAGCGTAGTGTCAC
This sequence comes from Prionailurus bengalensis, assembly GCF_016509475.1. NCBI lineage: Eukaryota > Metazoa > Chordata > Mammalia > Carnivora > Felidae > Prionailurus > Prionailurus bengalensis. Next base: position 17,618,132 of record NC_057346.1, on the reverse strand, counting down.
TTCATCCCGCCTGTCACTGCTGAAGAGTCAGGACGCTGCCTCAGCAGGACACACAGCCGGAACCCGGGCCCAGGCAGTGAGATGGCCACCGCAGGGGATGTGGCTACCACACCGAGGTAGCTTGTGACCCCCCTTCTTTCCCTCGCTGGACTTGAAGCCCCCTTGTGAGGTCGGGATCTTCTCCAAGGAGAAGGTGCGCACGGAGTCCCTGTCGTGCGAGCCTGTGTTTTCCAGCCCACTTTTGTCTTCTTCCTTCCCACTCTCCATTCCTCTGGGGCCCCAGCAGGGGCAGGAAGACAGAATCGACTCCACACGGAGTGCCTTTAATGAAAGTATGGCTCATTTACAGAGGCGGGAGCGGGATTAAGGGAACCAGAGGGCCAGTGACACCGAGAGGCTAGGGCGGAAGTGGCAGGAAGAGGAAATAGTGCTCTAGGGGCCCGAGGAGGTCTGGTGCTCGGAGAAAGGAAGCCAATGCAGAGGTGTGGTCTGGAAGCAGCAAGGGGTGGGGATAGATGCCTGGAATCCTCTCTCATCCTGCCCTCTGATCTCTGGTGCTCCTCACTGGCCGAGCCAGAGGGGAAGGAACCCAGGCGAGGCTGATCCACAGGTTGGTATCCTGGGGCACAGAGCAGGGCAGAGGAGGGTAGAGAGGAAATGGGGTGGGGGCAGGGGAGGGAAACAGGAACAACCAGCCGTTACCTGGCTACAGTCAACAGTTGATGTCTGAGAGTAATCCCTAGAATGCTTTACTGCTTCTCAAGGTCAAAATGGCAAACACCATATCATGATATCCAGCGACAGCAGGTGCGATGGTTAATTTTATGTGTCAGGTCGGCTAGGTGTTACGGTGCCTGGTCTAACACTAGGCCAGATGCTGCTGTGATGGTATTATTGTAGATGTGATTAACCTCTACAATCAACTGGCTTTAGAGATTACCCTTGATAATGTGGGTGGGCCTCATCCAATCAGGTGCAGGTCTTAAGAGCAAACACTGAGGTTTCCAGAAGAAGCAATTCTGCTTCAAGACTGTAACAGAAATCCCGTCTGAATTTCCGGACAGGTGACTCGCCGTACAGATTTCAGACTCGAGACTGCAACATCATCTTTTGCCTAAGCTGCCTGCCGCCAGCATTTTGGATTTTGCCAGAGCCCACAATCACATGAGCTCATTCCTTACTAGAAATCGCTCTCTCTCTCTCTCTCTCTCTCTGTATCCTATTGGCTCTCCTTCTCTGAAGAACCCCACCCAATGCAGCAGGAATGTGGGGAAAAGGGCCTTTCATACACCTGCTGGTGAGGGTGCAAATTTGGACAACTGCATCTGGAGGGCCATCTGGCAGCCTCGACCAAACCCTGGGCTTTGTGGTGCTCCATTGTTACCATTTCTCTACAGCATGGCTTGTAAGAGCAAGTCGTGGACAATTCAATTGTCCCCCAGTCGCCCAACACCTAACGATCCGAAGTGGAACGCCAGCCAGCAGTTACCCACTGACTGCCGGGTCAGGAAGCCCTTGGAGAGGGCCACCTCCTAGCAGATGAGGAGCTGGGGGCTTGCAATGGGGGTGACCCACCCCAGAATGCACAGAGCTGGGACTAGGCCGGTACCCACCTTCCTCCCAGGTAGGCGTGGTCACCCTCAACCTTCGCTTCTCGGGAGCGGTCCTGGCCCCGGCTTTTTGCCAGACTTCTCCGTGGTTCCACCCACCACATCTAAGGTTCGGCGAAGACAAGACTTCCCTTGACTAAGACTGCAGGGAGAGGAACCCGAAGTAAACCCGCAGAAAACCCAGCAAGACCCAGCCCAGGCTGGGGTCACCCTGCCAGGGGGAACCTGACACAGTGTTCATCTTCTCTGGCTTGAAGAGGCTCCACCAAGGCCTAGGCTCCTGGCCTCCCACCCAGGGCCTTGCTTACCTTGACAAAAGGGACCCATCAGGTGGCCTGTTCCCGCCAGCTCTAGTCTTAGGGGACCTGTGGGCACCGCCCCCTCCCCCCCCCACCCCCATGTATTCGGTGATTGCTGTTGCAGGACTGGCCCCGGTGGGTGCTGAGTACCTCGTGCCTCTCCCCTCCCCGCTGCCCCGAGGTTCCAGCTGGCCAATCTGATAACCCATTTAGGTTAGTAGGTATGCCTGGGGCTGTCTGACCTGGTCAAGTCACATAATTGTATTGGTGAGCCGCGTCCACAAAGTGTCACAGAACTGCTACCAGGAGCCAGTGAGCTCATTTATATGAAGTCACTTTGTAAACTCTAACGGGCCAGAGAAAGGAGGGCTCGTTGTAGGTGTGTGACGTTTTTACACGTGCACAAAGGCCTCCTGAGGAAAATAAGGCCTGACCTGCGTGTTTCTCAAATAGCTGACCCTGGTAATGGGCCGAGCTCCCAAGGGATTCTGATGCCACACAGGTGGCAGGCAGTGGATGCACCTGACAGAGCTGGGCTGGGAGGCTGGGAGGATCGTTTGGAATGAGGGGTAGCATGGACTTGGCCTGAGTCTGGGGTCAGCCCAAAGTCTCAGGGAATCTTAATTTTCATCCCCATGCCCCAAGACCAAAGAAGGGGCCCCAGGCAGAATGGAGTGTAATGAGTGTGCAGACGCCCCCTCATTGCTTGGGACAGGCAGGCTTGGAGGTGTGAGTCACTCCCAAGGAAGATCAGAAAAGCACCCTTTAGGGGCGCCTGGGTGGCTCAGCCGGTTAAGAGCCCGACTTCGGCTCAGGTCATGATCTCGCGGTTCGTGAGTTCGAGCCCCGCGTCGGGTCGGGCTCTGTGCTGACAGTTCAGAGTCTGGAGCCTGCTTCAGATTCTGTGTCTCCCTCCCTCTGCCCCTCCCCTACTTGCTCTTCTGTGTTTCCCTCCCTCTGCCCCTACACTGCTCGCTCGCGCTCTGTCTCTCAGAAAAAATAAACATTAAAAACAAACTTACATTTAAAAAAAAGCACTCTTTCAAAAAACAGCATTCTTTTGGCCACTTGCGAGTGAAAAGGCATATATGACCTGGGACCCCACCTCCAGTAAAAAAAGGCACACAGACAGGGTGGGGAAGTGGGAGGTGCCTTCTCCAAGTAATTCCCTCCCCCACCCAGAGCTAGGATTGGGGCTCAGGACTGAGGGCTGGGATTGGGCAGCAGGGGAAGGAGGAAAGGGCCTGGGGAGGAACACCTCCCTCCCTAACCGCCCCCCACCCCCCGCCAAAGGACAGCTAAAGCTGGTCCTCGAAAACAGGTTCAGAAAGAGGCATGCCTACCTCAAAAGGAGGTCTCACCACCTATCTCTGACTTGACCCTGGCCGAGCAAGCCTGGCTCCCACCACAACCCTCTGGTCTATACAGCTTCAAGGGGCGGCAGCAGCCTGTTCTGGGGAGCCTTCAAGGGGACGGGGACATCCTGAAAGCCTGTTTCCCTTTCCAAGGTGGACAAGGAAGGACTTGACTCTCCCGTCTCCTCCTTCCTAAGGATTCGGGTCCCCTGTGGGACCCCTGGAGCACTCCTGTCTCTGCCCTGTGCTCAGTCTCCTCCACCTTGCCAAACGCCTACCATCCTCCAGCTTCAAGCCGTATCCCATCTGGTCCAGGAGACCTCCCTCGATAAATTCAACCTGCACCATCCCTCCCTCCCGAAAGTTCTCCAACACCCGGCTCGGCACTTCCTATTACAGTCTCTTCAGACTGGAAGGTACTTTGGAAGCACAGAGACCTTCAGGATGTCTGGCTTAGCGGTCTCAGGTGCACAGGTGAGGAAATACCTGCTCTTCTCACTAACAATAATGATATTAATACTAGCGAATAAAATGAACACTATTGTGCCGGGCACTTCAGATGTATGAACACCCATGTAAGTCTCACAATTAAGCCCATTTTATAGCGGAGAGCGCTGAGGCACAGGAAGGTAAAGTGACTTGACCCAAGATTGCACAGGAAATAAGCCCCGCCAGGATTTGGACCCTGGCAGTTTGGTTCCGGAGTTTTTGCCTTATTGCTTGCCTTAATCTATTTATACTATTACCGTCTGACTTGCTCATCTATGTCTCTTCTTCTTAAGTGCAGAAGTTTTGTCTTATCCTTCCCTAATACGTCCCGGGTCCATCCACTCCCTGCTGGGCAGCGAATGAGCACACAGCAGGTGCCTTAGCGGTGTGTCGAGACTGGTCCCCGGCAGAGCGAACGCCCCTCCTGCCACCAGGTGGCAGCATTGGCCAAGAGTTCTTTCAGAACTCTGAGACGAGCTGTCAAATAAAAATTTAAACTTTTATTTCTGGTACAAATGATAAATACTTTGCATTAAAAATCTGGAATTCAAGTTTTCCTCATACTTCGTGCTCCCCCCCCCCCCACCCCAGAACTTTACAAAAAATATTTCTGTCTCGAGGAGGGAAGCTGGGACCTGCTCTCCTAACAGAGTCTGGGTCTGGGGAAAGGCACGTGTGGTTTGTGTCCGGGCTGGGAGGCCCTCACCTGCCCCAGTGTTGGGAGGACAGCAATGAGCAGAATGCACTGTGATCTGGTGGAGGGGCTATGGCAATGGTCCCCGACGGCCCCCTCGCTGGGACGTGGTCCCCTCCTCGTTGGGCATTTGATGGTGCAGAGGGGCCAGCTCCTTCCAGATGGGGGAGTGGGGGTGCGTGTGTGGGGGGGGGGGGGGGGGGGGGCGGGGGGGAGGTCGGTGTAACAGGCACAGACACCTTTTAGGGTCTAAACCTTCAAAGAGTTCAACAGAATCACGGGCCATCACATTTTGTTTGCTTGAAAGAGAACACTTCAGGGGAGATGAAGGGGAGGGGGACACATCTGGAGAACCCCCTTCTCTCTGTCCCCAAGGGAGGCACAGGGCGGGAGTGGGGGCTGCCTTCATGAGTTAACCCCTGCCATGCCACACCCCTTTTCACAGTCTTGAGTGATGGGGCCAGAGGCTCCGGGATCAAGGGAAGAGAAGGGAGATAAGGCTTCAGTGGGGGGCGGCCACCCCCTCCAGTGGCTGGGGGAAGGGCGGTGGACCCAGAGCAGCGAACTCAGAGACGGCCCCCTTTCACCGCAGCCCAGCTAGGGGTCCTCATCCCAGAGACACAGCTGCCGCTGGGGCACATAGAAGTCGAAGCTGTAGTTTTTCTGGCAGCTGCGGATGCCGCACTTGTAGGGGGTCGGCCGGTCACGGCTGTGGCAGTACTTGAGCATGCAGGGGTACCAGGCCAGGCTCAGGCCGTAGCGGCAGACACAGGGCTTCCCGCCATCCCCCACCTGCCCGCAGCGGGACAGGTGCACCTGCTCCGAGGCCTCCGGCAGAGCCTCAAACACGGAGCTGTCCACACCTGCGGGAGAGAGGCAGGCATCAGCAGAGGGGAAAGGGAGGCAGGAGCCCGCCCCGCATGGCCTCTTGGGGCATCCCATCAGCCCTGCGAGCCGAGCATTTCCGTTCTTGTTTTTATAGAGGAGAAACCCGGCCCAGAGAGGTTTCGTGATCTCACTGCGGTCACACAGTAAGGAGTGGGAATAGAGCCCAGGTCTTTCTGACTTCAAGGCCTTCCTTATAGGGGCACCTAGGTGGCTCCGTCAGCTGAGCGTCCGACTTTGGCTCAGGTCGTAATCTCATGGTTCGTGGGTTCTAGCCCTCTGTCGGGCTCTGTGCTGACAGCTCAGATTTGGATTCTGTGTCTCCCTCTCTCTCTGCCCCTCCCCTGCTCATGTCTGTCTGTCTCAAAAACAAGTGTTAAAAAAGAATTAAAAATAAAATACCACTATACTAGGATGTGACGGAATAGAGACGTGGGGAGAATGAATAGAAAATCGAGGAGAGCTTCTTAAAGGAGGTGGTATCTGAGGAGGGCCAGGTAGGGAAGGACCAGCACAAACATGCTGGGAAGTCAGGGTGGCCAGGGTACACGCAGGGGTGCTGGGGGAGACAGCAGTGACCTGGCCCCTGGCTTGGCTCAGTGGCCACGGGACGGACCAGCCTCTCGGGGGGACAGTACTGAGCTTGAACCTCAGTTTGGAGTGCAGCTTACTGGGAGGGGTGTGTGTGGAGGGCATGAGTACAGCTCTTGGCTATTTCTTTTTTTTTAATGTTTATTTATTTTGAGAGAGAGAGCACAAGAGAGCGAACGGGAGTGGGAGAGGGGCAGAGAGGGAGAGAGAATCCCAAGCAGGCTCCAGGATGTCAGCGCAGAGCCTGTCGTGGGGCTTGAACTCACCAACTGTGAAATCGTAACCTGAGCCGAAGTCAGCCGCTCAACTGACTGAGCCACCCAGCTCCCCCTGTTGGCCATTTCTAAATCCAGCGGTGCCCTGGGGAAGGGCAGGCACTTCTCTACTGCTCAGCTGGCTGGGCAGAGGACCAGGGGCCTGGCATCTCCCTGTCCCCTCTACACAGAGGACCTGAGGACAGTCCTGGGAACGGAATCAGGAAATGGGGCAGCAGTAAAGCCACACAGGCCAAAAGGCAGGGACCACACCAGAGACGGGAGAGAGATGCTGGCACCAGGGAAGGCATGAAGGAAAGGAGAGAGGGGGGCAGCAGGGGTGGGCAGGGAGGAGTGGGTGCCGACCCTGATACCTGTGCCCCCTCCCCCGACAGAGGTCCTGTGTTCTCGCTAATGGAAGGAATGAGGTGGGTGCTGCCTGGGTATCTCCCTCCGCACGACCTGGGAAGTCACAGGTCTGTGGGTCCCTACCTGGAAACGGTCGCTTTCATCTGGCTGACTCCTCTCCCCGAAGAGCCACACGGGCACCACCTCCTCCAGGAAGTCTGCCCTGACCGATCCCAGCCCGGTTTCGGGGTCCCTCCTCTGAACTCCCGCATCTCGTTACCGCGCTCTCGCCTGGGTGATGTGATCCCAAGCTGACCTTGCTCCAGCCAGAAGCGGACGTCCTCCCGGCGGGTGTAGATGGTATCCACGGCCTCGGCACACACGTTGCGGAGATGGGGGCTCAGCAGGCCCCCCTGGCTGAAGTTGACGGCGATGTCCATGTGCAGGTGCTCTAGGCCCCGCACCTCCTCAGCCTGCCGCACTGCCCGTGGGTTCTTCTGTGTGGAGAGGAACAGCCACTCCCACCCGGCCTCCGAATGCTCCCTGCCCTGCTTTGCCTAATCGCTGAGAGTCAGACAGGCCAAGGCTGGTTGCCTTCAGAACCTTGGGGCAGGCTGGCAGTCTAGGGGCACCCGGCCTCTCCTGCAGCTTCCGGAGACACCAATCCCCAGGGCTCAGCCGAGCCTCTGCAGCTGGCCACTGGCCGGCGTCTGGGGCTGACGGAGAATTCTGACAGTCATCAGGGCTGGTTATTGGAGGTGGCAGCCGGGCGAGCTGGCCCAGGACAGATGCCCCCGGGGTCCCACACCTTCCAACAGGCAGAGAACAGAGTCTGGGACCGGGAAGGGAGGGGAGGGCCTCGTTTAGGGAACACAGATGAGGCTGGGGGAGAGGCCCAGGGGCCAGGAAGGGACAGGGAGCAGGTCAATGGGCTGAAGGGTTCTGAACACGGCGCTGAACACTTTCCATGCATGCTCTCATTTAACTCTCAGTAGAACTCATTTCTCCATAGGAAAGCAGAGGCTTGGAAGGCAACGTGTGCAACGTCCCCGGGATACAGGGGGGTGGCGCTGGGTCTGAAGGCATATCTGACCTCGGAGTCCAAGCCCAGAATCTCCACCATAAAGGGGGAGGAGCTGAAATCTGGAGGCTGGAGGGATCTGGCAGTTGGGGGTCAGTGCAGATTAGCGATCTAGGGTGATGGGGTTAGGTCTGGCCTGGGGCGATATCAGGGGTTCAGGACTACGGGGTGAGAGTGGGGCGCCGGGGGTGAGGGTGGGTCAGGGGCTGGGTGGGAGAGTGAGGTCGGGGTGCGGTTCAGGCTCGGGGCTGGCTGCAGGGCTGGGGGCTCTGGGGCAGGAGCTGGGCCAGGGAAGGCTCGAAGTGAGCACTCACCTGTCGAAGCTTGGCCATGGCCTCGCTGGGGATGATCTCGTTGTGGTGCAGCCGGGTGACAAAGCAGAGTGCCTGGAACTGACTCTGCCCCTTCTCCAGCTCCCCCAGGATCAGGGCTCGGAAGATCTTCACGTCCTAACGGGGAAGGGCGGGAGCACGGGGACCAGCTGGAGTGGGCGGGGCCTCCCACCCAGCGCTCAGCCCAGGCCTTGGACAGGACACGTGCCTGGACACTGCCCCGCGACGGACATTTCCCTCCTGCTGGTCTAGGAATTTTTATCTTTCCCATTTAAACCCGTGACTCGAAAGGGCACACCCCAGATGTTCCAGAGCCCCCTGGAAAATTCACATGGTGAACCACTAAAAAGTCTTTTCAAACCAGAACTGTTTAAAAAGTACAGAACTTCACCTTGAAAGAAACAGCACCCTGGTTTTGGTGCCTGGCTCTTTCAAGGCTGATGCCGCCCCTCCGTGGCACCCGCGTCACCCTGATCAGGGTGGGTCACAGCCTCTAGAACTACCTGACCAGGCCATAATAGGGGAGGGGTGGAACTTTTTACAAGTACAGATCCCAGAGTCTTTCTCATATTCTTGGTCAGTAGGTTGGGTGGGGGGAGGGGGGCGGTGCCTAGAAACTGGTGCTCCTCAAAATGCCCCCCCAGTGCTTCTAATCGGCCAGGCCCCTGGCCATCCCATCTCAGATTGAGGTAGTGGGCATGGGACGGGCTTAAGGGCAGACGCAGCCCAAGCTGGCTGCAGCTGTTGCCAACTTCCGGCCTGGGGGAAGCTCAGGGATGGCTCACCTTTCCCTTCCTCCCTCCACTTCCCCTTTCCCCTCGGGGTTACTAATGGCATTACCAGCAGGCCAATGGCTCCTTCCTGTTACTCACTCATTGCGTGCGTGGGGGAGGCTGGAGGGGAGCAGAGGGAGGAGGGAGAGGGGCCACAGGGCAGGATGGGGTTCCCCTGCCAATCTGGCTGCTGGAACGCTGTGCTCTGACCCAGCTGCACCCAAGGTGTCCCCCTGCTCTCACTCAGCTCTGTGCCTTGGCTAACTGCTCCCAGTGCAAAATTAGCAGGCCCCACTCAGAAGTGGTCTGGATCTGTCATGATGCTCCCTGCCAGGGAGGTACCCTGGCCACAAGGACCATTCTCCTCTAGAACCCCAATGACCCTGCACTGGCACTGAGCATATACAGGCCTGTGTAGTTATTCGTCTTTCCACGTACGTGCCCTGGCCTCGCCCACTGAGACAGCCCGCGGTGACTCAGGGGGTATGGTACGCCCACTAGAGTATAAGTGCTCTGAAACAGGGGCCAAGGTTCCCCTTGGGCTCCTGTACAGGCAGTGAGGGGAGGTCGTACCCCAACTCTGTCTTGTATTAGCCTGCGCCCAGGCATATCTTCCAGCCTCGGTAAGCCTCACTGGCAAGATGGGGACGATAAGGCATTTCCCTGGTAGGCTTGTGTGAAAACAGTGTGGAGGCCACCCGAGAATGCCCGCCCACAGTAAGCACTCAGTAGGTGCTAGCTGTCGCGAATCTCGAGTCTCGTCCTGGCAGTGATCAGCAAATGTTACAGGTGGCCTGTGTGCTGCCATCCCATAAGCCCCGTGCACTTGTGAGGTCCCTTGACTACAGGGATGGGTCTCTTACTTTCCTCTCCTACAAATGATCTCCAGCACAGCGAGGTGTGGGCATGTGCGGGGAGATTTTCCACCAATATTGCAGAAGGAGAGACTGAGGCTCAGCTGGCGACAGAGGTTCCACGGGGCTCTTTCCGATGCCAGATCTCAAGGAAGGTGAATCAGAGCTTGGGTTAACCCAGCTTCCTCTCAACAGGAAATCCGTTCTTGGGCCCTGAGGCTGGAATCTCCTTGTCCTGCCAGGCTGGGCCATCCGATCTTCCTTCTGTTTGCTCAGGTTGGCTGAGGGGAGACCGGAGGCCGGTACGCTCGTGTATTTTCCACTGGGGGCTCACTTCCTGCCAGGTGAGACCTGATACGAAACTTCCCCTCCTAGGGCTCCGGACAGCCGGGTGTCCCCGGCAGGACCCCGAGGCAGGATCCAACATTATTTTCAGCAATGACTCTTTAAAAGAACCTTATCTGGAATATTCAGAGCATCTTCTCCAAGACCCCAGCCAAATGCCTGCGATCTGGCAGCCGTAGAGTGGTCTCTTTGCTTGGGGATATCACCTGCCCACCGTTCAGAGAAAGCATTGGAACTCTTAGACCAGACAGGAGGGTTAAAAACAAAACAAAACAAACAAACCTGCTTTGAGTTGTTGTTGTTTTTTTTTTTCTCCCCTGCCTCTATATTAAACAACAACGTTGGTGACAGCAGCAAATGGGGGCACTGAATTGGGAATCTGACTGGGGGCGAAGAGAGGGAACGAGGATTTCTCATTGAGAGAGAAGATTTACTCGTGGAGGGCAAAGATTTATTGAAGCTTATAACTGGAAGGGATAAGTCACTGTTCTTATGAGGATGTATCGTCCTGTCTAAAATCCTCACAACAACAGGAGGTAGGGAGGATGATTATTACTGAGTTTGGAACGGGTTACTTGCTCAAGGTCACGGGACAGGAGGAAACGTGGCCAGAGTTCTAACCCCCCGGCGGTCTGGCTCCAAAGCCAGTGTTCTCTCAACCACAATGCACCAGTGCCTCCCAGGTGTCCTCGACACCCAGCTCGAGAAACCGAAGCTCAGGTCCAGACAGGCAGTGTGGTCCGCCCTTGGCCACACAGCTGGCAGGTGGCAGAGCCAGGATTAGAACTCGGTTCCCTGGCCCAGCCATGCCTGGAGGTCCTGCGCCAGACCTGCCCTGGGAGTATGGCAGCTCCCACTCACGGTTCAGCGTGACTACCAAAAAGCAGCGTCTGACACAGATATGAGGGTGACGTGAGGCAGGACCACCCTCCTAGCCCGCCAGCCTGCCCTGCCCAGAACCTCCGTAGACCAGTGTCCCTCCCACCCACCCTCTATACCTCAGACTCACCGCTAAGGTCCCGGGGGCCCCTTTCCCTCCAGCACAGAGGAAAGGGCAGGGGAAGAAGTCCCCCTGCTTCAGCAAACATCTGGCCGGATGCTAGGCCCAGGCCAAGGAAGTTTCTATAGGGCTCCCAGGACCCTCCAGCCCTACGGGAGCCGGCCAGCAGGCCGATGCGGGAGCAGGTCGGTAGTGGGGCAGAGACCTGAGCCGTGCAGCCGGTGTGGTGAGCGGGCTGTGGAGACAGAGTCTGCTGAAGTCCTTCGCCTATGGCTTTGTTTGTTTAATTTAGAGAGCACGAGTGGGGAAGGGGCAGAGAGAGAGCGGGGGCAGAGGATCTGAAGAAGGCTCCGTGCTGACAGCACAGAGCCCGAGGTGGGGCTCAAACTCATGAACTGTGAGATCATGACCTGCACTGAAGTCTGATGCTTAGCGGACTGAGCCACCCAGGCCGTGCCCCCCCACCCCCCCCCCCGCCCCCGCCAGCCCCCTTGGCCTGTGGTTTTAAGTAAGCATCAGGAGTAGATAAGTTGTAGGACGGCACAGTAGTTAAGGACAAAGGCTCTGTAGCCAGAAGTACCTACGTTCAAATCCTGGCGTTGCTCATACTAGCCGTGTAGCCTTGGGCGAATTAACCTCCCTGTACCTTAGTTTCCACATCTGTTAAATGAGTTAAACTAACAATACCTACACCTCCAGGGATTATTGGGAGGGAAAAATGAGCGAAAGGTCTCAGAACACAGTGGGCTGAACTCTCTATTATTGTTGCCATCTCTGGCCTTGCTCCAACTGTGATCTATTCCAGACCTGCAGACGCAGGAGCAAAGGGTTTTCTCCTCAAGAGGCACCCGAGGCCCAGAGAGGTCGGGGGAGTCCTCTGGGAGTGGCAGGTAATCAGCAAATCCGTGGGAGAGCACTGGTTAGCATGACCTGGGGCAAGGCCTTCACAGGCACCAGGCTGGACAGGGAAGTGGCCAAAACCAAGGCAGGGGCCCTGTCTTCACGGGGCTCATGGAGAGGCTGGCCTCCTGCAACCAAAGCCAGTGCACCAATAACGGCCGAGGGGTGAGGTTTATGGTACGCGCTATGGGGCAAAGGATGGACGGAGGGGCGTTTGCTTTCCCCTTAACGATGGTGCAGGGAGGCGAGGAGGGAAGGAGGGAAGACTTCCCCGGAATGAGGGACATTTCAGTGCTCCTTAGCAGTCAAAGGATGTTGGGGGGCTTTCTAGCAGAGAGAGGCGTTTACAGAAGACAGGGAAATGTGAGGCTCTCTTAACACCCATCTATCCCTCCATGTTGTTATTGATCTGCCTGATGCCTAATGCCCTTCAAAGACCCCTCCAGAGGCTGGCATTCACTTCACCAACAGCTCCTCTTGGACTCCCTGAGCATTCAACTAAAGAGCTGGTAGTTCCCAGAAGAAGCGATGAGGCCATGTCACTTTCCATGAGCTGATTCCTCTGCTGGGGATGCCCTGTCCTCATCTGCCTACCGTGTCTCAGGACTCGGTTCCAATGCATCCCCTGCTCTGGCCCGTCCCCCCAACGCTACCCTCACCAACCCTCCAGCAGACTCAGCCGGCCCCAACTCCTAACCTCTACAGCACGAGTCCTGTTGTTTGCAACCCTGTCTTGCCGTACCTTCCAGACTCAGCTCCTTGAGCCTGGGGCAGTATCTTATTTGCAGCCATCTCCACCCCCTAGAACACAGTAGGTGCTCAGTAAGTGCCTGGCAACGAAGAAACGAAGGCAGGAGCCCACAAACGAGAGCCTGGAAGCATTCTGGGAAAACCACCAGGGGCAGGGCAGGGTGAGGGAGGGCAGAGAGAGAGGTTGAAGGAGGAGGCTGGTGAGAGGGGAGGGGCAGCGGCTCTGAGAGCCCAGCCAAGGAGTCTGGGCTTCATCTAGCAGATCCCCGAAAGCCACGGGTTTCGAGCTGGACTGGAAACTTGAGTTGTGCCGGGCCCGCGTGCACCTGATCTACATCGACAAAGGACCCCGTCCTCATGTGGCATCTTCTGCCTGGGCAGTAAGTCATCCAAGCCCTGCATGGCCTGCCCCTGGCTCAAGGGCGGAGACCAGGCCTTACCTATGCCGTAGCCTCAGGGTCTGGCGCAGAGCTGGGTCGCCACTTATCAGCTGAATGAATGAACGCACGCGTGCACGCGTGCTCCGGGGCCTCCATCAATTCCCTAGCCTCCAACAAGAAGGCTGGTAGCCCTCCAGCTGCTATTGTGGCTTTTAGAGGGTTTAGGGGATCATTGAGCTCACGATCCAGTGAGGTTCCAGCGGAGGACGTGACCTCCACAAGTCATACAGCTGCAGAGCCAGGACCAGAAGCCCGGGTCTCCCGACTCACAGTCCAGCGACCTTCACGCCCCCCACCAAGCTCCCCTGTCTGCCCTTGTCCAGATCGCCTCCTTCTCCACACTCACTCCCCGCCAGGCTGTGCTCCTGAGACCCACTGCAGCTCGCAGAGGGAAGGCTGTGCTGGCTCAGCTGTGCTGGGGCTCCGGGTGAACACCTATGAGACCGTGGAGGGCCACTCCGGGAAGCACAGGGGCGGCAGGGGGCGGGCAGCCCGCTGCACTTGAACGGCAGACATCCTGTGCCAGGCCCAGGTGCAGCCTTCCTGGGGAGAGGCCCCAGGGGAAGCTTAATGTCAAGGAAGGGGAGCGATGCTGCAGACAGAGCACACAGGAGTTCGGCTGCAATGACAGCGGAGCGGTCACACCGCCCTGGACCGCCGACCCCCAGCCTCAGATAAGAAGACGGGGGAGAGGGACACAAACTTCTCTTTTGCTTCAGCCGCTGTTACGGTTTTCTGTCTCAGCCAAGTCAGATCCTAAGTGATACGCAGGGATGCCCGCCTGCCTCCCCCGTTCACGGGCCACGCGTCTGGAGTCTTTCACGCGTACTTGCTGCTTCTAGAACAATCTCTTTCACATGCAGTGGCTCCTGTCTCTCCCCGGCTCCCATCGGCTCGGCTGCACACGGCCACCCCCCACCCCCCATCCCCCTGCCTCGCGTGCTGGTTGCTCACAGGAGCACTGCCTCCCTCCATGTCCCCCCGCCTGTGGAGTCTCCACCTCGCCCCTTTCTCTGAGTCAGTGTGATGTCTCTCAGAGTCTCTCACGCAGCCTCACGCACTCCCTCACCCACAGTCTAACAAGGTCCTCACCCCACTGTCACACTCTGCCCCCTTCTCCAGAGAGCCCGCCTGGGGAGAGGAGGGGGCCTCTGCTATTTCAGACCTCCCGCCAGCCCAGCACTCCACCATGGGGAGCCGAAAACTAAGGGGGCCAGGGTGGGGAGCTGCCCTCTCCCTCAGTGCCCTCCCAGCCACCCACCCTTCTGTCCAGGGTCCTTGCGAAGCACCTGCTCCCCCCACCCCTCCTTGCTCTTGGACAGCAGGCACGGTCTCCTGGGAGTGTCCTCGGCCATCTCTGTCTCCTTCCCATCACACCAGAGCGCATGATTCTGAGGCCCGGGCTGAGCCAATCTAAATATTTATTCCTCTGCTCCTGGCTGGGGCCGCTTTATGGCTAGAGAAGGGGCCAGTTTTGTTGGACCGTGGCGGCGAGGAGAGGCAGCCCGGAACCAGCACCTTCCTAACCCACACTGGCTGCCTAGGGCAGACACGGGAGCGCCTTGGCCCCTCTGCCCTATCTACTCGAGCAGGAACAGGGGTGGGTGGGGTCAACCCAAAGCCAGGCGGGGCACATTCCCAGGCGGGTGCCCAGGGACTTAACGCTGCCCCCATTATAGGGATGTCTGCGTACCCTCAGGGCCAGTCCTGGGACAAAAGCTTCTTGTTAAGGGGCATTAGCACCACCACCAGTCAGGCGCAGTGCCCTCTGCCCTCCTCCCAGCCCCCCGAGCCCCCAGTTCTCTGTCAGCCAAATCCCAAAGGTCACTACTGTTCCAACTGCCCCGGGGAACAATGTGAGGCTTTATGTGGATCGACTGTGCCCCGCTGTCCCGCTGACTCAGGGCTCCTAAGATGGGGCTCCATACCCCTCTCTCGCCCGGATTCCCAGCCCCAAATGCCTCTCTTGCTCCCTGCCCTTTATCGGAATCCACAGCGGCAGCCGATTAAACACTTGCCAACCTAAGGGACGGAAGAGCCTAATGACGCACTGGCCCCTAGAGCAGAAAGAAAGCGCCAGAACAATGGGCTTGCCAGCGGACAAGGAGAGCCGGGGAGGGGGGACCTGCCGGGGCCCTGGCTGGCACCGCTACCTCACTTCTCACGAGCCTACGCTGGCCTCTGCTTTGCCACAGCCTCTGATTCACTTCTCATCGGACCGTGAACATCACCCTAGTGTCTCGGCCATGCCTGTGCCGTGTCTGGGCCTGGGGCCCCGAGAGGTCAAGTGGCTCGTCAGGACGCACAACTGGCGAAGGGCAGAAAGATGTACACAGTGAATGTTCAGTGGTCTCCATAAGATCTTTTACAAACGGTCCCTGTACCCCCCACCCCCACCCCTTGCATCCCCATCTCTCTAGAGGAAGAGCCTCTTGGCACAAAGCTGCCAAGGGCCAATACTCAAATCCACCAGGGGTTATGAGCTCAGGAGGGTAGGGGTCCAGCTCAGGTCTGTAGAGAGGAGGGTTTCTCTGTAGATCTGTTCCTCTGCATGAAGGTTTTCCGTCAGCTTCCTTCTTCCCTTTCCCCTCCCCTATTCAGGTATCTTCGGCCTTCTGGAAGAAGCCTACTTACGTTATGGCGCACATAGTCAACTGCGATACAGTGGAAAGATCCCTGGGTCCTAATCCCGGGTCATTAGCCACTTGATCTTGTCACAGTCACTTCAGAGCTCGAAGCCTCAGTTTGCACATCTGCAAAATGGGGGTAACCCCTGCCTCACGAGGCAGTAGGGAGGATCAAAGGAGGCTGTGCGTGAAAGCACCCAACAGCGTGTGACCCGAGGGACCACTTGGCGCGTGAGATACGGGGACGTGCGGTTCTCATCACGAGGCTGCACCGTTCCTGTGAAACAGCCAGCCCTACCCTGCCTCTCCCCATCTTATTTCTAGCAGGCCACTCCTCCCTGGTTCCAGGTGGCAGTCTTCACTGCCTGACCCAGGATCTTTTGCTAGGACTCCACCTGGACATTGGCATTCAGGGGTGGGAGATGCTTGCCAAGCTTCAGGGAGCATATCTCAACCTTCCCTCAGGGCTCTAGATCCCCGATCCATGGAAGAATTCCTCAGACACGGCAGAGGGACTGCTGTGAGCCCCGGGGGCCCCACGGCCACAAGCCAGGTTGTTCCATCCGGTCACTGCTCATAAACTCCTATGAGGAAATGCTCTGGACTCCAGAAAAGCCTGGGCCTCTCCCGAAAGCATCTCTGCTGCCCTCCGTTCCCCAAGAAGACAGCCCGTCCATCACATCCCTGTGTTCCCAGCTGCTACACTTCAGAGGCCTAACACAGAAAGGGTAGGGGGAGACTGGTCTCCCAAAGCTTCTCCGGCCTGACATCTGTGTGACACGACATCCTGTTATAATAAACAGCCTCCGGCAGCGCGCGGTCATTTGCACATTCCACATCTTCCAGACTACATCTGACAGCATGCAGCTTCCCACGCTGCTCCCTCACCCCAAGCAGGAGCCCCCTAAGGCGGGGGCTCTGGTGCTCTTTGGACTGTTCCTTCCTGACTCCCACTCACCCATCGGCGCTCAGGCCGGGGCTCAAGTTTCAAGGACTCTTCTTGGGTCCTTCAGAGTGACCTTGAGCTGACCCACACCACCATATGGCTCCCCTTATCTTGGCTCCACGGCACAGCCCCTCAGGGTCCCTCCTGCCACGCTTCTGGAGGCTGTGGTTCCTTCCTCCCCCCTCCCATTGCACCCACTGCCCTGAAACAGTTGCACATGACTTTCTCGTATCTTTCAGGCCCACCCTACCCTTCCGGTCAGCACCAAACCACACTGCCTGCAACATGACTCATCCCTTCCCTCAGCTTTTGGACACTCAGACCAGGGAGCCAAGGGGAAAGAGAATTTGGACGGGGACACCAACCTGGGGGAGGGGGACCAAGCGGTCTGACTGACAAAAAGCCAGGTTAGAGCCTGGGGGCGGGGACGTGGCCGGTATTAGATATTGCCCGGTGAGTACGCACATACGAGTATAATTGCATCCACGGGATTTGGATTATAAAGGAGAGTACCGTCGACTGGGTGTGTATTAGGAAGGACGGTGTGCGAGCCGCGGGCAGGTGGAATTGGGCCTAACGCCTATACGCTGCTTCAAGCACATTAGGGTTCCCCTGGGTAGAATGACGGGCTGCCAAATGCTCAGTGAGTGTGGGCTCTCCCTGTATTTAACAGTCCAACCTGGGCCCCGCCTCCAAGTCCCCTCCCTTCCCTGGAACAGCTATACCAGTGGTTCCCGAACCTTCTGCCTGCTGGAAATCGTGGGGCCTCTTTAAAAATACCTTTGCCCTCAGAGATCAGATCTAATTGCTCTGGGCTGCAGCCCAGGCATCGGGATTCTCCAAAGCTACCCAGGTGATTCTAATGGACATGAAGTCTGGGAGCCACTGAGCCATGGCACTTTTTTCAAAGCCAGAGCTCAGTCTGCCTGACGGTCAGCAGCAGGGTATGCAGCGACAGAGGAGGGCCGCTTGATAGCTCCAAGCGACCTGCGGAGTCTATCGCCAATCCTTGCCTGGGCTCCGGGCTCTGTGTCCTACAGCGAGCGGATTACTCTGATTACTGTTACTGCCTCGCCGCCTTCGGGTCCAGCGTGGCAGGGTGGGGAGAGCCAGACAGTCCTAGAACCCTGCCTCTCAGTGGAGGCAAACAGAGAGGGTGGGAGGGGCTGGGGAGAGGGGGCTGGGGGTGGGGAGAGGCTGGGCCAAGGGCATCCGGCACAAGGGCAGTCCCTGCAGCCCTGGGTATTCTGGCGGGCCAAGAATGACCGCTCCGTGCTGTGCTCGGAGGGGCTGGTCGGCAATGCTGCGGTGTGACTGGGGGAAAGGGGTGCCCAGAGGGCTGGTCCAACATTACTGCCGGGTGTATCCGTGAGGGTGTTTCCAGAAGAGATGAACATTTGAATGGGCAGAAGGAGTAGCAGAGATGGCTCTTGCCAGTGTGAGTGGGCACCAGCCAATCCGGGGAGGCTGTGGATCGGACAAAAAGCAGAGGAAGGGTGAGTGCGCTCTCTCTGCTCGGGCTGGGACATCCGTCTTCTGCCCTTAGACATCGGCACTCAGGCCTTGGGACTCTGGCCGGAACCGCACTGCCAGCTTTCCTGGGCCTCCAGCTTTTGCAAATGGCAGATCGTAGGACTTCTCAGCCTCCACGATCACGAGGGCCAATCTCTTGTAATAAATCTCTTTCCGTGTATCTCACTCTACGTCCCATTGTTTCTGTTTCTCTGGAGAGCGCCCACACGCCGCGCTTCGAGGAGAAGGTGATGATGAGGGGCTCAAGGCACCTCCAGGCTCAGCACTGACTCTGGGTCCATCATTCAACCTCTCTGGGTCCAGGCTCAGCACGGAGGGCCCATGCTGCACTGTGATGTGGGCAACGATTACGAAAGCCAGCGGCTTCCATTTCTTGAGCGCTTAGCACGGGAGCCGACGCATAGTGGGCACTTCACGTGGATTACCTGTTCACTTCTCATGATAGCCACGGGATTGGTGCCTTATCACCCCCATTTTACAGATGAAGAAACGAAGGCCTGCAGAGATCAAGTCCCCTGCCCAGGGTTAAACCGTATCGATCTCATTTCAGTCTGGACTGTCTCCCTAAACATTGCCATTCCTAAGTGGACTGGGGTGTTTGGTACACAAAACAAAAGAAACACCACGTTCAAGACTTCTTCCCACGGGAAAAACTGTTACGTCTACATAGAACCTTGTGTAAATCTGCCAAAGGCTATGGGGCACAAGGCCTTGAGGACTGAGAGGGCCACAGAAGGATCCGCATAGAAAAGCTGCTCTGGCCAATGTAGACAGCGACTTGGGTGGGGGAAAGGCTATGATGCCCCGCCCCGGGCTAAAGGAGAAACCCGGAGCTGGAGAGCCCTTAGAGAGCGGGTTCCCTTTCTGCGCCTTCCGCCCCCAATTCCAGTCCTTGCTGGTGAATTAGGAGATGCCAGGGCGGGTGTGAAATGCCGGGTTCTGGGTCAGAAGCTAACCTGAAAAGCAGACTCTGGACTAGAGTCAAACCTGGGTGGAGGTTTGAACCACTGCGGGGATTAAAATGGGGCCCTTGCCATCAGCTCCAAGTGGCTTCTTCAACTGGGCAGTCAGCCCCCTACTAAACTCTCCGCTCCAGACCCCAGTTCCGCACCTCACTGCCACTGGGGCACTCCCCTCTCCTGGCCCACAGGGTAGAGTAATAAAAGAGTTTATGCTGCAGCCAGAGGCTATAAAAGCTCAGCCCTACCCGTTGTGTCTCTCACTGATGTCCTAGCCACAGCCTCAGCTGCTGGAGAGGTCCCAGGAATAGGGAAGCCTCTCCCCAGGGTTCCAGCTACCATAAAACAGTCGGCATTGGGCAGGAAGGTTAGGAGACTCTTGTCCTGGCCAGAGGGGCACTCTCAAGTACAAAGGGCTTCAGTGGAAGGTTAGAGGGGAAGATGAGACCACTGCCCCCTGAGGGGTCTGGCTACTCTGGGATTTCCCAGGAAAAGAAAGCATTTGACAAAATTTCCCCTGGAGTTTAGGTGTGGGGAGGCAGGAAGTATTCTGGCCCCGCCAGCTTCCTTCTCTCCACACACAAACGCACCTGCCTCTACCTGAATGTGAGAACCTAGCTTGGGGCCACTGAGTATGGAAGGGCCACAAAGTCTTCCCAGCTGGGATGACCGCCCACACCCCATGGTCCACCTATGTCCCATGTCAGTGACAACTCAGTAGTTTTGGGACAGGTCAGCAGTCAAGCCCTATCTCCGCTGTCCTCTGGATCCCCTCACCATGCTTATCTATGGCAGTTTTGCTGGGTCCCTAGCTGCCTCCCCAAGTTCTCCCCCTTTCCTCTCAAGCTCCCACTCTCTAAGAGGGAGGAGAGAGAGATGGCTTGGGCGAGGCTCTATAGCCCTGAACTTCTCCAGCTGCCCAGCTATCTAACTGGCCTCACCTCTCCACTTCCCCAGAGACAGGGCCTCCTTTTATCAGAAGAGGGGCTGGTGTGTGCATGTGCGTGCGTGCGTGCGTGTGTGTGTGTGTGTGTATCAGGAGACTCCTTTCAAGTACCTACTCCTCACCCACCCTCTTTCCTTCCAGAATTCCTGCTGCTGGGTCACCGTTAGTCACTCACTGCCCTTCCGGGCCCATTTACTGATAACCCCCCAGTTCCTCCAGTCTCCCCCCAACCCCAACAACCTTGGGGGCCACGTCCACCTTCTGGTTCCTTACACATACTGAATAGGGGCTGGTTTCTGCCCCCTTCCTGAAATCTGGGTCAAAACATGGAGGTTGGCCAGCCGTCCTGCCAGGCGCGGTAAGGAGTGGCAACTCTCCCAGAGTGCGGGGACCTCACGTAGGGCCTCTCCCCAGGTTCTCCTTCTGCAAGCTTCCCAGCCTTCCAGACCCAGGAGCAGAGGTAGCTTCTCCTCGGTCCCAGAGGGACAAGGGACAATCAGCTCTTACCTCCCGGCCTCCCTCCCGCCATGCCTCCGGCCTAGAACGGTGCAACACGAGAGTTGGTTCATAGACTCCAAGATGTCAGAGCTGAGGGGCCTGGAGCCACCCCACCGACCTGTGCGGAGGTGAAAAACGAGGCCCAGAGAAGGAAAGGGACTTGCCCAAGATCACACAGCAAGAACCCAGGACCTCTGATTGCCAGCCCAGGACTTTCTCCTCTAGAGCACGGGGAAATGACTCCAAGAAGGGAGTCAACTCTTTTGAAGGAGAGTCCGCACCTGGAGGGCTCTGGGAGAGCTGGAAGAGAAGTGGGCAGAAGGCTGGGAGTCAGGGAGAGAGAAGGGACCTGGGCACCCAGAGCAAAGGGGTGAAAGGCTGGAGGGCCGGCGGAGGATTTCCTCCAGCAGAATGAAGGGGCCGGATCTGGGCGCCGGGGACCCCGACGACCCCGGCTCAGTCTCTCGCCTCTCCTGGCCCGCCTTCCACCTGCAGGCCTCAGTGCGACCGGGGACCCCGGGGCGCCCGGGCTCCCGCGTCCCTCCAGGCGAGCGACGGTGCCTCACCTTCTTGAAGTCGGCGGTGAAGGAGACGAGGGTGCCGTCGGGCTTGCGCAGCTCGAGGCTGATGCTGTCGGCGTCGCTGTCCGCCTGCAGGCTCTCCTCGGTGACCTGGCCGTCGGGCAGCCGCACGCGGACCCGCAGCTCGGCCGGCGCGCCCGGCCCCGCGCCCACGCCGCGCGGCGCCCCCAGCAGCGGCACGAGCAGCGGCGGCGGCGGCAGCAGCAGCAGCAGCAGCAGCGCGGGGGGCGCCGTGGGGACCCCGCGGCGGCCGGGCGGGCGCATCCCCGGGGGCCGCCGCCGCCCTCCGCGGGCCCGGCGCGCGGCGTGCGAGCCGAGAGGGGCGCTGCCAAACTTCGCGCGAAGTTGCTGGCTAGTTCGGGGCGCGCGCGGGGCAGCGGCTCCCAGGGGGGCTCAGGCGCGGGGGGCCCGCGACGTGGCGCGGACGCACGTGGACTGCGCTCCGCCGCGCGCCCCCCCGGCGGCTCCGAGGCGGACGCGGCGCTCCCGGGGTCCCCGCCCCGCCCGCCCACCGGCCCAGCGCCGCGACTGCCGCGGCCCCCGACTCCGGCGCGGCGAGACTCTGTTTTGCACTTTTCATTCAATCCCACCCCCCGTCACTTCCTTCGGAAAACAGAAACCACCAGGACCTGCCTTAAAGAGACCGCGCACCTCTCGGCCCTTAAAGGGCTCGCGGCGGCTCCCCGCGCTCCGGCGGCGGCCCGGGGCAGGGGGCGGGGACAGGGGACCGCGGCGCAGCGGCTTTGTGGGAAAAGGGCTTTCTCAATCTCCCTCCCTCCCTGCCGCGCCCCGCGCGACCCGGCCGTGTCAGGAGTTGGCTCAACGGGCAAATCCCTTCCTCCCAGCAGGGGCGGGACGGGTGACTCTTCCCCCGTCCCGTCCACCTCCCCCCCCCCCCGCCCCCGCCCCCGCCCCTTTGGCTTGCTCTTGTGCCACGTGGACGAAATAATCGGGCTTGGTGTTTTAGGGGTTTTGTTTGGTCTTTTAGTTTCTCTGACACAGCGAATTTCTAAAAACGGTTCTGCAAAATCAGACCTCACCTCGCCTTCAGCCTTTCGACTGTCTTGGGTCAGGAGAGGTGAGCCGAGGTTCTCGCCCTCATTTGACATCCCTCCGGTGTGGTGCCTTGATAAGTCAGGGCACCTCTCTGAATACGTCCCCTCGACTTGCGCACATTTTGTGAGCCCCGGGACAGCTTTTCTTTTCAGTCCCATCGCCCTCACTTACCCCATTCATGGCCTATCCTCGGTCCTGCCCACCTCCCAAGACACCCCCCCCCCCCCTTTCTCATAGGCTGAGCAAATCCAGGGAAATTCAGGAGAATGACTAGGGACTCGGGACACCAGCAATCGACCAACAGGGGTTCTCCCACAAGTCCCAAAACGATATACGCTGCCATGCACCCCAACAGTGACCTGAGTGAGGGCAGGGAGATCCGGATGCCTGCTTCCTCTGATCAGCTGTGTGCTTTGGGAACGTTTGAAAAATTCTTTGGGCCTAAGCGTTCCCCCGTGTACAGTGGGAGTTGCCGAGACCTGCGATATCCTGCCAATTCCACGGAAGAGAAAGCCCCAGGGAGGTGCTCAGAACCTGTTTTTCCCTGAGGTCCGTTCCACTTCTGTGGATCCTAGGTCCCCCTGTTTCTTTTGAGATCTTGATCACAGATGGTGGCTACTCCCCTCGCCTCTGAAGCCTCCTTCCCTTCTAGGTTCTCCTCAGCACAGGGTTCTTATTAGGACCGGAGGAACTAATAAGTCCTAATTAGTACCGGAGGAACTAACTGACAGCAGGAACCCAGGCAGCCAAGAACTGTGAGGGCACCAACAGCAGCCCCAGACCCTGTGAACTGCAGGTTTGGGCCTGGAACCTGTCTCCTTACTACCCACCCAGGGATCTTCCTACTACACCCTGCTGCCTACATGTACAGGACTGAAAGGGGTCCAAGAGATGATCTAGCTCAGTGTTTTCCAAGTTGGCCTTACCAAAAGAATCATCTGGGTGCTTGTTAAGAAAACAAACACCCGAGTCCCTAAAGCTAGCCACGCAGACTCCCTAGAGAAAAGAACCAAGGATTTGCATTTTTCACAAAGGCCCAGGTGATGCTTGGTGTAAGGGGTCTGACAGCTGGTACTTAACAGAGGGCTCAGCATAGGGGATCTAAAACAAACAACATCTTTCCTGGGGAACTGTCCTGGCCCCTGAGGAGTTTATCTTCACATCAGGGAGATAAGGCAGGCTGTCAGAGAATGATGGATTAGTGCAAAGGCTGTTCCTGAGGCCCTCCCACCCTGAGCTGGCAGGACAGAAGAAGAGAGATGCCCAGGGTCTCGAAACTGGCCCCCTGCCTGATAGGCTACGCATCCCAATCCAGGTTAAAGCTAGATCTCGCATGAATCAGTCCACACAGTCACTGGGACCTCACCCGCATTTCCTAACTTCCCCTATTCCAGGCATCGTCAGCTCTGCCCCAAGCCGTGTTCCCAGGCCCCTTTCCGTCACCCCGGTGAGATCCCGGGAGACCTAAGCCAAGAAGCCCTGTGTGTCTGGCTTCTTTTTTAAGTCTCTGAGGCTGTCTTTATCTCCATTCAAATCCTGGGTTTGGAAACGAAGAGAGAAGACCTCGTCTCCTCTATCACTTCCTCGCCACGATCAGCTTCCTCCGTTAATTTAACCACAGATCAAATTAGATTTTTCTTTTGAGATACGGGAGCTGATGTCTCATCCCCCGCCCCCCCCCCCCAGCCCTGTCTTTGTCCCTAGTCCTGCCTTTTGGTTTCACGCGACCAAACTCTTCAAGATCCAGGACCAAGTTGGAGTTTTCCAGGAAGACTTTCTCAGCCACCGAGCTACAGCTCTGCCCAGCGCCTCTCTCTCTGGCCTCTGGACTCCCACAGTGACAATTACCGTAGCACCTACCATTCATTGTATCCTTATTACGTCAAAGTTCTGTGCCAAGCGCTTTACGTGTATCATCTTAGTTCATTTTCATGGCAACTCTCCAAAGTAGGTTCTATTCTTAGGCTCTTTTTCACTGACTAGGAAATGGAGGCTTACAGAGGTTAAGTAACATACCCAAGGTCACACAGGTAGGGGAGCCAGCGGGGACGCGGACGCAGGTCTGACCGCACAGCCCTTGCTTGGAGCCACAGGCACACAGCCTGTGCTATGTTCTCCTGTAACCTAACGGTTTCATGTGCGGTTGTCTTGTGCCCCAGTTAGTTCAAACAGGCCAGCCCCCGTGCTGGGAACACACAGTGCACACACAGTGCGTCCCTTAAACCAGCCAGGCATAGAAACATCCATTCTTCGTAAATGTAAAGGCCCTCAGAGGAAGAGCTCTAACAAGCCTAATTACCCTGACTACAACCAAACAGCCCTCATTGTCAGAACGTTCTTTATGTCAAATCTCAAGCCCTCTGCCCCACCATAAACCAATTTCCTTTCCTTTCTGATCCGGAGCCCTAGAAAAGCAGTTGCAAGTGGTGGTTCAAAGCAAGGGCGTCGGGACCTCAATCCTGGAGCTGGGCCACGCGCGAGCTCTGTGACTCAGTGAGCCTGCTTCTTCATCTGTAAAGTGGGCACGTAAATGCTTACCCCACTGGGTCGTTTTGAAAATTAAATCAAAACCCTTCACAGTATGTTTGGCATAGAGTAAAGACCAACTAAATGGTGGCTATTTTTATTTAATGCTGTTTATTCTCTCCCATGGTATCAAATACAAAGTCCCTCTGTGACCTGCACACGACTCTCTCCTCCCTTGGCTCACCTTCTCTGTACGACTACACACTCTTTCGGGAACACTTTTTCCCTGTGTTCTCTTTAGGTCTTCCATTTTATTTTTGCTCGGGACCTCTCAAACCGGGGAGTAGGCGGCCAAACATCGGGAGGAGTCTCCCCTTTGCTCTTTGGTCTTAGCGTGCCTCGATCTGGTAGGAAGAGAAATGCCGGGCCCTCTCCCCACCTGTGACTTGGAAAACAGGTGCCGACAGAGTCCCGTCGAAGGCTGAAAGGGAAACGGAACCAATGCCCTCTCTCCAGAGAGAGGACGGCTGTGATAAGGGGCTTGTCTTTGCAACAGTGGACAGATTTTTTTTTCTTTCAGTTTCTTTCTGTGGCTGGCGCTTGGCTTGGGGTGTGGTGTGGCTCTCAGTTGCTGGGCCCTGGCACACAGGGCTGGCCACCTGCGCTGTGAGTTGGAGGAGGCGCTGGGGCTGGGGCAGGAGTGCTTGCTCTCCTTTGCCTCTCCAGGCTGCGAAGCTCGTCACTTCGCTGCCCAAGCAGAAGTTCAGGTTAGTTTTACAGCATCACACAATTACTCGGTTACATAAATCCAAGGGTGTGGTGGGAAAGTGGACCGGAGAGGCAACGGACCGGGGTAGAGAGCGGGAAGGGGAGAGAAGGCCGGGACAGCCATCCTTTCCAGGGCCGAAAACCCGGCGAAGGGGAAGCTTAGATGGAATCCGGCTGAATCGATGACTTTCAGGAAAAGAAAAAGAGGCTTGAAGAATGAGAGCTTCGAGAGAAGGTACATCTCACTCATAGACTCCAAGCCCGCGACTCTTGAAGGTCCTGAACGTACCTGTCTTCTTCTCCGGGCTAGTTTTTCCAGAAGGCCTTTCCTGCTCCCCACCTTGACATTCATTCATTCATTCATTCATCTAGAGTCAGACGCCGTGCCGGGTGCTAGAGTTACAGCAGTGGGATAGGGCGGATGAAGCGGTTCCTTGTCCTGGGACGGAGCCTACAGCTGTAAGGGGAGTGGGTGTTAATAGAGGACGTGCAAAAGCAAATATTTAAGTTGCAGTTGTTGTAGCTGGTACCGTGGAGAATTAGAGGGGATGTGAGCCTAGACCAGGAGGCCTGGGAAGGCAGCAACATCGAAAGCTGACTTATAAGATGAATCAGGATCGATGAGCAGGGACGATGGTCCAGGCAGAGGGAACAGCTTGTGTGTGGAGCCTGAGTCCGGTGGGCTTCCCAGAAACTTCACCAAGTACCAGGAGTGGTGAGGGCGGAGAGCAGCTCGAAGTAATGCAGGAGAGTTTGGCAGAGGCGGGGTAACGCAGGCCAAGGTAGGACGTGGGCTTTGTTTTCCTAAGAGCAGTGGGCAGTCACCGTATTATGTAAGGCAGTGACATGATCAGACGTGTATTTTAAAAAGAGCATTCTGGAAGTGGATTGCAGCTGTCCAGATGAGCGATAATGGTCGCTGGCCCCACGGTAGCGGCAGCAGGAATGTAAAGACATGTCGAACTTCGGCTGTGGTTTGGAAGTAGAATTTGGAAATACGGTTTGATGTTTCATTGCACTTGGGGGCGAGGGAGAGGAGGAGCCAAGGACAGCTTCCTGGTTTTGCCTTGGGCACTCGGGTGGCACCGTGAGCTGAGATTGGGAGGCTGGGGGAGAAGCCCTCGGATTACTTTTTTGGCAGTTCTGCATCCTCTGGCTTTTGTTGTAATGATTTCACAGTATTTGTGTTCTAGCAAGAAGGACAGGAGCACTGGGGCCACGGACGAGTGGCACCGCTCAGATTAGAAGTCTAGCATTCCGAAGCCAGGCCTAGCCTCCTTCCGTGACCCCGCATGGGGTTTCCATTTCATTGCTGGGGACAGAGCGTCCTGGATCTGGCCCATCTTTGTATCCACCTTGAGCTCTTGTGCCTTGTACCCCGAGGATGCTCTAACCTGAGGTCTTCTGTAGCCCCGTGTACCTGGCACTGTGCTGTAGGGAAGAGAACGTGGGGCACGGGTCCCTGCCGTCAAGAATCTTATTAGTGGCACGGTCCATGGAAAATAGGGCCTGCCAGGTAGCAGGCTGGGCCACCTCATCAAAACGGAAGACCTCAGGCCATTGGCACATGCTGGTAATTCTTCCCCCTTCGGGAAAACCCAAAAGGTACAGAGTATAGTGCAGATCACAGCAGACACACGTGTGGGTCTCTGAGAGCATCCGGTCCCCTCACACCCCAACAATTCCATCACCAGGTTGCACAGCCAGAGACCTTAGAGAGGAAGGGCCCGGCCTCTGCTCTATGGAACCACACCCACAGCTCCAACGGAGACCTTAGTATGTCTGCATGCAGCAAGACGAGGGGGCCAGGCAGGGTTGCGTGCTTTGTATTTACTATATTTTTCGTGGCGAAATACGCCTTCCTTTATGCAAAGCTCCGAGGAAAATTTATTACTAAAAAAAAAAAAATCAGTTGGATTTTTAGCCCAGATTTGTTCTCGGTGCACGAACACGTTATGGCGTGGGTTGAGAAGTCCTGCCTTCTCATCAGGAAGCTGAGTATGAGCAAGTTGGGCCTGGACAGGGGCCATTTCAGCCCAGAGCCATCAGCTTTTCCTGTCACAGTTGCTGCTGGGGCCCTTTAGCATCTCCGTTTTCTGTGGCTCCCATCTGGCTGATGGCATCATCTGGGCCTCTGACAGAATCACCTAGGAAGGGCCAGCGTCTGAGGGTCAGGTCCCAGTGGAGGCCAAAATTGGGGGTCACATCTCTTCCTTATCTCATGGAAAAAAAGGACACCCTCTCTTCCAAACCGGGATCTCAGAACCACGATCACTGTCACGAGTTTTTTTAAAAAAAGATTTATTTTTATTTTTCTGAACAAATGGAAAGATACCACGGTATTGGTGGGAAAACAATATAATATGTTGAGTGTGTTATGAATTCATATCCCAACAGAGCTTTACGTATTTTTAATAGATTTTGGTTTTTTGAGCAATTTTAGGTTCACAGCAAAGTTGAGTTGAAAGTATCGCATTTCCAAATTCTCCTTCCCCCCCCCCCCCCGGATACACACAGCTTCCCACAGGGTCAACATCTTCTACCAGAGTGGTACCTTTGTTACAATCATGACAGAAGGCTGACACATCATTATCACCCAGAGTCTACAGTTGACATTAGGGTTTATGCTTGGTGTTGGACATCCCATGGGTTTTGACAAATGTATAATGACATGTATCCACCATTATGGTATTATACAGAGTATTCTCAATGCCCTAAACTCACCTATTCATCCCATTATATATATATTTAAAATGCATACGATGGCCTTGGGCTACTTGAGAGAAAATAAAACCCGATCGATATTGATTCCAAATGACCTCCTGAGCTTTGTGGCTTTTGTAAACTTAGCACTTCACGCTCTCTGTTTCTTATTGTGTGTGTGTGTGTGTGTGTGTGTGTGTGTGTGTTTTCCGGCGTTATTTTATACATGTATTCCCGTATATTGACATCGCTCACGTGTCATTTCTAATAACATGGTATCAATTTCTAATACATGGTGTAACTCATTGAAAGCTCATGCTGGTCATTTGGTATTATCTTTTCCCTATATGCTCTTGCAGAAAAGGTTTAAAAGAAGATCAGAATATGATTCCAATATGTATCAATATAGTATGAATAATGACAATGCTTTTTGCAAAGATTGGCTCTCTGCATATCGGCTTTCAGTCCTGCCTCCAGCCAGGGCCATATCTAGCAGCCCCAGAGACAGAGTGTTTCATCTATCTTTTATCAATTTATTATTTAAAAAAATTTTTTAAGTTTATTTATTTTTGAGAAAGAGAGAGAGAGAGAGAGAGTGCATGCAGGGGAGAGGCAGAGAGAGACAGAGACACAGAATCTGAAGCAGGCTCCAGGCTCCGAGCCGTCAACACAGAGCCGGATGCGAGGCTCGAACTCACGGACAGTGAGATCATGACCCAAGCTGAAGTTGAACGCTTAACCAACTGAGCCACCGAGGTGCCCCTCATCTTCCTTTTAATCTCTGTAAAGGGAGAGGACCCCATAATGTCCTGAGACTTAATTACTACTAGGCAAGTTGAAACTAGAAAGTTCTTCCCAATGTACAACACAAATCTCCTTGAATTTAAGTTTTCCACGTTGTTCTCCATGTGGACAGTTTTTTCACCTGTATATGGTGTCCCTGTGCACAGCAGGTGAGTGTGATCCATGATAGGAATCATTTACATGTGCTACTGTTCTGCTAGAGAATGTCATGGGCTTTTCGCGAATTGTCATCAAATCCCAAACAATCCTCTGAGGTAGGCAGTACTATGGTTTCCATTTTTCAGATGAGAAGAGAGTCCAATTAACCCCAGCTTTTAAAAATTATTTCTCATTACTGGGGTGCCCCGGTGGCTCAGTCGGTTAAGCGTCTGACTCTCGGTTTTGGCTCAGGT
Source organism: Prionailurus bengalensis (assembly GCF_016509475.1). Classification (NCBI taxonomy): domain Eukaryota; kingdom Metazoa; phylum Chordata; class Mammalia; order Carnivora; family Felidae; genus Prionailurus; species Prionailurus bengalensis. The sequence goes on along the minus strand of NC_057346.1, from coordinate 17,588,853 downwards.
CATGATCTCGCGGTTTCATGAATTCGAGCCCCTCGTTGGGCTCTGTGCTGGGCAGTGTGGAGTCCGCTTGGGATTCTCTCTCTCTCTCTCTCTCTCTCTCTCTCTCTTATTCTATCTGCCCCTCCCTCATTCACATTGTCTCTGTCTCTCTCAAAATAAATAAATACACCTCAAAAAATAATAATAAAAATGATTTCTTATTATCTATGTTTCCTATTTGGAATTTCAAATTACTTCCCCCAGATTCCCCACTGGTAAGGGCGCCTGGGTGGCTCAGTCGGTTAAGCGTCCGACTTCGTTCAGCTCAGGTCATGATCTCACGGCTCGTGGGTTCGAGCCCCACGTTGGGCTCTGTGCTGACAGCTCGGAGCCTGGAGCCTGCTTTGCATCCTGTGTCTCCCTCTCTCTCTGCCCCTCCCCACTCATCCTCTGTCTGTCTCTCAAAAATAAATAAACATTAAAAAAAATCAAATACCCCACTGATTAAAAGTAAGTGGTAACAAGCTGTGAGGCTTTGCACAGATTGTTTACCGTGAACCTGGGATCTTCGGATTCATCTTCTAATTTAATTTTTCTAGTATCTCTGGGAGGCAGTTATTATTACTCATTTAATAGGTGATGAAATTGAAACTCAGGGAAGTGAATACACTTGCCCAAGTTCACGCCAGAAAGGAGGGGGGCTAGACCTAGGATCCACGTCTAAATCCAAGGTCTCGGGCTCTAGGCTCCACCTCCTATCCTTCCTAAATGTCCCAGTATCTGTATCAACTACACAGTGTTTGTTTGTTTGTTTGTTTTAAAAAAACCTTTTTGCTGCCTTTTGGAAGTTGGAGGCCTAAAAGCCTCTCTCTGTGTGTGTGGTTGCCCTGATGGCCTTGAACAGTCAGAGGAGACCAGAGCAGCTTTTAAACCCTAGACCTTGGGTGAGGTGGGAGTGGGGGGAACTGGTCAGGGCCATCAGGGTGAGGGCAGGGGGGCAGGAATCCGGTTCCCACAGCCCATTCAGACCCCTCATATCATTCCTGCCAAAAACAGAAGGGAGCCCATCAAAGGGCTTGTGGTGGCAACAGAGGACAGAAAGCAGGAACTGTCCCCTGGTAGTGAGTGGGTTTGCAGTTTGAGCCCATCCCAGTTTCCCAGATTGGGGGTGGGGGGATCCTGGCTTTGGTGTTTGTTGGGCCTGAATTTGAAATCTTGGCCCTCCCATCTACTGGCTGTGTGACACTGGGCTGGAGATAGCCCTGCCCGCACACAGAGTCTGCTCCCTCCCATGTCAAGTGGGGATCGTCATTGAGATGTGATGTGGTGGGCAGCTAGCCCAGTGCCTGCCCCAGATGGAGTCCAGCACAACTCCTTTTCTCTCCCCTTCCTTTGCCGCCTTGTAACATTCTCAGGTCACCTCCGCTGCTTCCTGTCCCCTTGCTGTCCCTCAGACCCCCCCAGCTCCAACACTGTGACCCTAGGTCTCCTGAGCTCTCCTGGAGAAGGAGACGGGAGCCAAGAAACCCAAGCCCAACCCTGGCTTCCTGTTCCAGGAGGCAGAGCCCTGGCCACTCCCTGCCTCTGCCAGGACCCTCCTCCTGTTCCTCCCCTCCCTTCTGTCCAGCTCCCCACCATTAGCAATGGCTCACAGATCAAAGGATACCCCAGTAGGGATCCTAAACCACAGATAGTTTCAGGGTCCAGAACTCTGGAAATTAGAAGCAAATGTGTGTGTGTATTTGTATTTTTCTGGAATTAGAATCCTCAGGGATCCCTGAACTCTCTAGATCGATTTGGGGTGGGAGAGGGACTCTGGGGCTTCTTCTGCGTGTTCTAGAACTTTTCTTAGCAACTTGCAACTTGTGTAGTAAGAGTCTGGCCCCGTCCTCACTGGGCAAGGGAGTGAACCAGAGATGAAGGGCCCACCTCTTTGAGGGAGGGAATTCCTAGGGGAAGGCAGACCTTTGGCTTTGACCCTACAGAACCATTCACAGTCTCTTCCTATTTGACTCATTGATTCATTCATTCATTCCACCACTTAGCATTTACCGTTACCTATTATATGCTTGGCTTTGCCCTAATATTGCACACATAGACATCAGACCACTGTTATTTAAAGTGTGGTCCTACAGACCCGCCTCATTAGAATCCCATGGTGCTTGTTAAAAATACAGATCCTTGCACCTCAACCACTGAGGGCATTGCCTGGGATTATGCATTTTAAACAGGCTTCCTGGGCTCATTAAACAAGTTGAGAGCCATTGCTAGAGCCTGGCATCTTTCATAGCCCTTGGCATTGGTCCCCATAAAGTCACTCAAAGAGTGTTGGTTGGCCTGAGAACATGGTCCCAACCCTCCCTCTTCCTTCATTCCCCTTGCCCTTCTTCCCCTGCTGCAGGGGAGAGAGAGGGAAGAGCGGCCGGCCCTATCCGCCCACCACAGCCGCAGAACCAGGGGTGTAGTCTTGGGCAGATTGTGAACCCCAAGGGCAGAGACCTTGTCTCAGCCTGCACGGCTCCGTCCTCACTGGGCAAAGATCTGATAGTACCAATTAACGTCAACAAGGCTTCTTCGCCGCCTGGGCCTGTCCTGAGGCTTTGCTAATTAATACCTCTATGGTCCCCTGGGTCCCTGGAATGAGAGGTTTGGGAGTCCTGGAGAAACCGACTGGTTTCATCCAGAAGGATCTTTCTTCCCCAGCGTGAATACGGAGACTGGGGCTGGCATCGGCGGTGGCATGGGAAGTGGGTTCTAGAACAATAACAGCTAACATTTACTACACTCACTACACGGCAGACACTGGCCCAGATGCTTTAAATATGGCGTCCCACTTAATACCCACTTGCACCCCAGGAGACAGGAACTTTACAGAGGGGCACCCTGAGATCGGTCCGGGGTTCTGTCCAAGGTCCACCTCTAGTGTGGCAGGATGCAGGACTGCAGCCGGGCCATCTGACTCCAAAGTCTGGGCACCTGCTCCTGCTCTCCAGGGCCGTCTGCACTTACACCCCCTGGGCCCCCACCCCAGCCACGGCCTCTTGCCCAGGGCCAGGCGTTCACTCTCTACTGGGTCCCACAGAGGGGCGGGCAGAGGGAGATGTCCATGCTGCCTCAGCGCTTAGATCCCTCTCTCCCAGCTGTGACTTTGGACCTGATCTTGGGCTCCCTGTTCCCGCAAAGGGCGGGCCACAGGGGGGTGGGGTAGGGCAGGGACAAGCCCTTCCCCTCTTCGGGGTCAAGAGCCTAGAGGAGAATCAACACCCTGTGCCCTCCTGGACAGCACTGGCCTCTCTGCTGGGGAGATGACTCCCACCTCCCAGAAGAGCACAGGGGAGGGGGGCGGGTTAAGCTGGCTGGGGCATTATCCACACGGCCAAAGTCTTGCCCTCGGGAGCCTGTCTGTCTCCGGCATGACTATGGGGCAACTTTGAGCTGACTTCAGATTTCTAGGAACTAGAGGGAGTGTCTCTGGATCGTTGGTGGTATCACTCAGCCTCCCCCCAGATTTCTGGCTCATGTAAAGGTGGGCAAATGCTGTAGCCCCGGAATGGGTACTACTGTGTGGGCTGTGGTCTACACTGGCTCGACCGCTTTCTAGCTGTGTGGCCTCGGATAAGGGACCAACCTCCAAGACTTAGAGCCTCAGTTCTTCGTCAGTAAAAGGGGCCTAATAACTCCTATGTCATCAGGTTGAGGTGAGGATTAAATGAAGTTCCGTGTGCAATAGCCCTGACTTCCACGCACACCTCTGCCTCTTGGTCAGGGCCGGGCGTTCACCTCCACAGTCGGGCTGGCAGCCGAGGTCCTGGGCAGAGGGGAAAGTCCACAGAGTGGGAGGTCCTGGCTGCACAGAGATGTCGGATAAGAGCCATGCAAGGGGTGGCAGTCTTGCTGTAGGTGCGTCAGCCGTTGGCAACCTCGCCTCATATGTATTCATTAGGGACAACGGAGGGCAATTTGGGGTGACGCTTATAGACCCCAATCAGAGGCACCGAAATCCAGAAAGAACCCCAGGGCATCTCTGGCACTCCTGCTTGCACTTCAGCTCTCCCAGTTCCCCTCCTCCTCTCCCCTCCTCCCTCAGGCCGGCTTCCAGCACCCCCTCCCTCCTCCTCCCTGCTGTCCACATCTGGATTCAACTAGGAACAACAGGCTTTCTGTGAATGCCTCCACCTTCCCCTGCCCTGCCGTCCTCTAGTTCAGAACTTTGGTTCTCACGGGGCGGGGGTGGGGGGGGGGTTGGTGGATGTGGGGAGAAGGGGTCGGGGAAAGCCCAGAGATCTCTCTTCCCAAACCTCTAGTGTTGGGGTGAAACCCGTACAAGGCCTCCACCCCTCCCCGTTGTCCTGACTCTTACCATTCCCGGTTGGTCGGGGTTCACTGAGGTGCCTGAGGCGCCTGGGGCGCTAGCTCAAAGCCGGAGCTGGCAGTCTGCAGGCACAAGAAAGGGACTTCAGTCCCCCAGCCTCCACCTTAATCCCAGGCCAGGGAGCACGGCCACCCCTCCCAGCCAGAGAAGTCCCGCTGGGCTCCTGGAGGCCAGGCAGTAAATTGGAATGCAGCAGTCAGAGTTGAAGGCAGCTGTAACTCTCATTAAAGTGACATCAACCCCACCGCAGGAGGATGCTGTAAATCCAGGGAAAGGGGGCATTCATCCAGGGAGAACCACAGAAGCAAAGAAAAAAAAAACCATAAATAGAGGAGACGTGGTGTCTGCAACTAATGACAGGGCCCTGCCCAAGGCCTCCGAACTGGGGGCGGGGAGGTACCCCAGGCTCAAGGAGTAGGGTGGAGGTCTCGAGGCAGGCCCTGAGCCTAGCGAAGTGTAAGGGCACAGCCAAAGCCCTCCCTCTGGTTGATTCTCCTCTGCCCTTTCTGCCCAGTCTCGGGCTGGGCCTGGGGCTGGGAGCAGAGTTGGCTTACGTCCCTGCGGGAACCGCGGGGGACAGATCTCACTGTTCACGGGCCTTCTCAAGGGTAAGAGGAGCAGCTGGCATAGGCCATTAGAATTATTTTATGGGGGAAATAAGCTGTGGGTCAACCTCTGGGCGTCAAGCTGGGCACCGGGTTTCAAATCCTGACTCGGCTACTTGGTGTAGATCTTGGGAGAGAGAGGGCATCTTTGGAAGCCTATGCTTTTCATCAGAAGGACGGAAACGGGGGGGGGGGGGGCGGGGAGCACCTGGGTGGCTCAGTCGGTTGAGCGTCCAACTCCAGCTCAGGTCATGATCTCGAGGTCCGTGAGTTCGAGCCCCACATAGGGCTCACTGCTGTCACTGCAGAGCCCGCTTTGGATCCTCTGTCCCCCTCTCTCCGCCCCTCCCCTGCTTGCACTCTCTCTCTCAAAAATAAACATTAAAAAAAAAAGAGAGAAAGAAAGGAAAATGGAACCGGCCACCATACCACACAGGCTTGGTGGAGGCGAGCGCGTGGCAGGGTCTGGCAGTCTGAAGGCGCTGTTTGGCCAATGACTAAATGAATCGACAAATCCCTGTAACCACGGAGGCTGGGATTTCTTTCGGATCGATTCCCTTCTGCCTGAGTCTGGTTCAGCCGGTGATTTGTTGAGACCCCTCGGGCGAGTTGCTAACTTTGGGGTTTTTTTCCCCAGGGCTTTGGGTGTTTCCCCCTAGCATATGAAGCCACTTCGAGATCAGGAGGTTGACCCTGGGGTGGGTGGTAGTGTAAACAGTAGAAGCATGACCCCTTTGTCGGGGTCTGTGGAACAGCCCAGGTCTCAAGGGCCCGATGAATAATGGGCTTCATTCCAGAACCTTCCTCTGGATTCCGTCCTCACCACCTCCACCAAGATCCTCTGCTGGGAGGCCACACTCGCCTTTGCTCCATAGACCAGCGGGCAGTGGTGCTGGCGGCCGCTCCATTCTGAGGAAGGGTCAAGGCCGCCATGCTCTCTTGAAGGTTGAATGCGGGAGAAAGAGCGGGCCGGAGAAAAGTGGGCATGTTCTTCTTTCCCGGGCATCAGAATCACCTGGAGGGCCCATTAAATGGCAGAGGGGGGTGGGGGGAGAATTCTACCACCAGAATTCTGTTTCAGCAGGTCTGAGGTGGGTCCCAACAAGTGCATGTCTAAGCAGTTCTCAGGAGGCTGATACTACTGGTATATGAGGGGTCTTGCTAGAATTCAGGCTTCCTTTCCTCTGTTATTGCAACCCAGGCAAACGGGAGGCTCAGGTCAACCCCCAGATGCCAGTGCGCACGCCTCCAAGTCATCCGGGAGCCTCGGGGACCAGCGTTCACAAGGTGCACAGAGAGCTGGGCTGAGGCCGTAGTGGAACACCAGTGCTGTGCCTTCGACGAGCTCCCCGGGCCATCGAGGGCACCGGTGTGGACGTTCAGTTTCCTTGGAGGGCCTCCCTCATTCCCTCCCACCAAAAAGGGTTAGTGGGAAAGGGGGTGAGGAGAGAAAAAAGCAGGGATCACATTGGACACGGTGGTCTGGACAACAGGCTTCCGAAATGCCCAGAAATGACACCGGGCTTGGGGAAGGAAGGATGATTCACGTCTGTGGAGGGCCAGACAGACACGGAGGGGCACAGTCTGTCCTGCCGATTTAAAGGACGCTTCTGGGGCGCATCTCCCTCCAGGGAGAGAGGCTGATGATGGATGGATGTGGCAGCTGAGGCTTCTGAAGTGTCAGGAGTGGGGGTGGGGTGGGGGAGTGGGCCAGGGGGGCCGCCTGCTTCGCCAGCAGGACACAAGGCACTCACAGGAAGCACCCCAGTGCACCACGTCTGCCATTTGCTGCCCGGGCGCCCCCACACCTGTCCTTCAACCTCTTGACAAAGCCAGGCCCGCGTCCGAACCCCCGCTCCGAGGACAGCGCCCAGGGGCTCGGGACTCGCTGTCTGCACACCAAACCCACTTCGGATCCTGTAAGCAGCTGCTTTCCCACCAGGCTTTGGAGCAGAGCCTTCCAGGCCCTCTGGGGGGCGCCACGGCGATGGCGATCGAGTTTCCTCACCTCACCAAGTGACACGTTTTGTGCCTCCAGCAGGGAGGGGGGGACTTAGGGCATCGTGTGCTCCCACAACTCCAAAAGGAGGGCAGAGAGTTTACTGGATCCTATTTAAAAATGAGAAAAATGGGGTGCCTGGGTGACTCAGTCGGTTAAGGGTCCAGCTCTCGGTTTTGGCTCAAGTCAGGATCTCACGGTTTGTGGGATCGAGCCCCACGTTGGGCTCTGTGATGACAGCACATAGCCTGCTTGGGATTCTCTCTCTCCCCCCCCCGCCACCCCCCGGCCCTCTCTCACTGCCCCTCCCTCCCTCCCACCCCCCTCAGAGAGAGAGAGAGAGAGAGGCAGAGGGAATGAGAGACAGAATCCCAACTGTGAGATCATGACCTGAGCCTAGATCAAGAGTAGGATGCTTAACTGACTGAGCCACCCAGGCACCCCAATAAATAAGCTTTTTAAAAAATGAGAAAAATGAGGGTGAAAGAAATGAAAGAACTTGTCCAAAGCAGCATATCTAAGTAAGAATTTGGGCCCAAACAGGAAGGGCAGGCCTCTCGTTCCCAGTCAGCCTCTCTGCTACAGGGAATTTAACTCCCTCTTGTCACTGGCATCAGGCTTGGGGAAGGAGGAGAGACACGAGAGGCCGTAATAGTGGGTGGTGGGGCGCAGGGCCCAGAGCCCCCTTCAGGAGGGAGGCCCTCATTGGGAGGCTCGCAGCTCTGTCCCTGAAGGACCAGCTCAGCTGGAGCGAGCTCTGTTGCCCAAGGTTGTGTCCCCTCCTGAGGTGGGCAGTGGGCTAGTTTCCATGCAACGCCAGGTAGACATGAGGTACAAGGCCAGCCCCCTTGCCCCAGGGCAGGGGCATCTCTGTGGGCCACCCAGCTCCAGAGTGCCCGCTGGCTCGGCCCAGGCTTGGGCTGCCACTGTGTCCCCCAATCTCCTTTCCACCAATCTCCTTCTGTCCCCCACAGGGGTTCATCCCAACAGCACCCCCATAAGTCATGAAAATCTCTTAGAGCGTGTTTCCTGGAAACTTCAGGCAGAAGCGGAAGGGAGCTGACATCAGCAGGATGCTTCTTTCTTTCTTTTTTCTTTTTTTTTTAAGATCGTCTCATTTAATGCAATAAATCTACGACATGAATATTTTTGCTCTTTTATTGTTGAGGAAAGGTTAAAGAAGTTGTCAAGGGCCGCCTGGGTGGCTCAGTCAGTTAAGTGTCTGACTTCGGCTCAGGGCATGATCTCGGCGTTCGTGAGTTCAAGCCCCATGTTGGGCTCTGTCTGTGCTGACAGCTCAGATCCTGGAGCCGGCTTCAGATTCTGCCTCTCTCTCTCTCTCTCTGCGCCCCTCCCCCACTCGTGCTCTGTCTCTCTCTCTCTCTCTCTCTCTCTCTCTCAAGAATAAATAAACATTAAAAAAAAAAAAAAAGTTGTCAAGACCGAATAGTATCTGGCAAAGCTGAGGCCCCTGCCTGCACTCCCGGGGCCTGATGTGGTTGTAGTCGGGGAGAAAAGGGAAGTTCAAGGTCAGTTTGCTGTCACAGCAGCAACCCTGTCTTACAGATTTTCCCTTAGGCCCCCCCCCAGCGCCCCGGGCATTCTGGAGATGACAATGGAAAGAGCTTCTGTGTCTTGAGGCCTGGAACCAGGTCTAGAGGGAGGCCTTATGCTAGACCGTCCCCCCAGGGGTGGAGCAGCGGACAGCACCCAGTTCTGATGGGTTTTCTGAGCATGACTAAGCCTCCGCATCCGTTTGGAAAGTGGCTCATTTGAGCCTGCCCTGGCCCCTGAAGATTCAGAATACATATTTACAGTTCACGTAAGTAGCAACGAAAGTGACCCTTTTATCTTTTCCTATTCATCGGGTCCTTCCACTGTGAACTCGAGCTGCAGAAGACGCGACCTTCCCCCGGAAGGTTAAGAGCCAGGTGTCTGAAAGTGACACCTGCCGCATACACCCCGGGGAATTAGAAATCTCTGTTCCGTAACACAGCCAGAAACTCCTCTGGCCTCAGTAATGAGATGGGGGCCTTGAAAGGAAATGGCAGCCCCCGGGTCAGGCGCTGCTGGGGCATGAGGTTGGCCTTTGCCCAGAAAGGAACCAGCTGCGGGCCTTGGTTTCCTCACCTGGTGGAGAATGTCCTTTCGGCCACAGGGGAGGCACGTCTGTGACTGCTGTCTTTTTCCTTTCCGTTCTGTTTTAAAAAAAGCCTTTGTGAGAAAAAGCCTGTGGTTCCGTCTGTTTTCTCTGAGTGGTTTGTTAGTTGAGGTGTTTGCGTGCTGAGCAACACGCACTCTTATTTTCCTCCTTAGCAAAACATTAATTATCTCACCCGGTAACCTTTCTCTCGGGCATTTTTTCATTACCACCCCCCCGAGCAATTTCTGGATTTCCCATCATCTCTGCAAGCTGACTGCAGTGTCTAAGGAGACAGCTGTCCCACTTGGCTGGGTGCAGGACCTCCTTCGTGCCCCAGAGCACCCGGAGATGGCCGCTCTCCCGGCGTTGCTCATGCTGGGTGGGAACCCTCTGTTTACATCTCTCGTCCCCCACGAGGCTGTGAACATACTCACTTTTTTTTTTTTAACTTAAATTCAAGTTAGTTAACTTACAGTGTAGTCTTGGTTTCAGGAGTGATGCAGATCTTACGTAGGACACCCAGGGCTCATCCTGAGAAGTGCCCTCCTTTTTTTAAATTTTTTTTATTTTTTTAAAATATTTATTTTTGAGACAGAGTGTGTGTGTGTGTGTGTGTGTGAGCAAGTGAGCAGGGCAGAGAGAGAGGGAGACACAGAGTCCAAAGCAGGCTCCAGGCTCTGAGCTGTCAGCACAGAGCCCGATGTGGGGCTCGAACTCGCAAACCGCAAGATCGTGGCCTGAGCCGAAGTTGGACGCTTAAGTGACTGAGCCACCCAGGAGCCCCAAGAGTGCCCTCCTTGATGCAACACACTCACTTCTGTATTCCCAGCCCCCCAGATCAGTGCCTGGCATGCTGTAGTGGCCCTACGAAGGTCTGCTGCAGAATCAGGTGAATGAATGAAACGCGAGACTGTACCGCATGAGTTGCTGGGGTCACAAATGAGCCTCCCTGTGGCACCCCACAGCCCGCGTCTCTTGCCTCTCTGTATAAGCAGGAGTTGGGGTCCTTTGCTGTTCCTGGCACTCGGTGAGTCCCATCCTCTGTGCCTGCCTGCGGCCATTCTCAGCTGCCAGCCAGCCGGAGCATTCACTCGGGAGCCCGAGGCCTCTTTCCCGGCCTCCCTTTGGATGGAAGACAGAATTCAGGCCCCGGAGTCTGGGGATGGAGGGACCAGGGAATAACTTCGGAGCCTGGCAATGACTTGGCATCAGCTCCTTCTCTCCCGGTTTAAAGATTAGGCACCTAAGGCCCAGAGAGCTGGCCTGTCATGTTCAAGGTTACCTAGCTGGGGGGGGGGGGGGGGGGGGGTGACAGAGCTGGCACTCAGGCCTAGCAGTTGTGAGACACAAGAGCCTCCTTATTAATCCTGAGTGTGGGGCCTTTCTGGTCCCTCCTGCTGCCGCTTCCCCTGCCGCCGGGAGGAGGGAATGGCTGGCCTCTTTCCCATGTGCGCAGCGCAAACTCCTGTTTCCAGCCTCATTTGATCCCTGAGCCTTCCCTCTGAAGCGGGCCGACTGGTGACGGTTGCCTCCATTTGCAGATGAGGAAATTGTGGGGCCCGAGTAACCGGCCCAAGAAAGCAGAGCTGGCCAGTGGCCGAGGCGGGGCTGACGTTCTGTTCTCAGAGTCTGGAGCTCGTGCCCCTACCGCCATCCTGTCCAGGAGCCCGAGGCACCTGACTCAACCTGGCTCCAGCGGAGACGTGAGACTCTGCCCTGCTCCAGCAGGGCTCCCGGGAGTTGAGACCAGAACCCAGGATCCTGCCTCCGTCCAGGGCCTCTTCCTGCTCTAGGACTGGAGTCTTCAGATGGCTCCATTTGGGATGGTGGGTCTTATCAGGGGGCTCATCGGCACATGCCATACAGCAGGCTGGGGTGCCAACAATTCTGCAGAGTGCCCACCTGTACGTCCAGGCCTTCTTGCATGGTGTTTGCTGAGATAATACCTCCCTCCAATGGAAGAAAGCCTAAAAAGGGACCCCCTGCCCCCCTCGCAGCCTCCTACTGTGGGGAAAGTGGGCGGGTAGCCAATCTCACAAAAGGACACTCTTTCAGCCCCCACCTACCCTCTGGCCTTGATCGCCTGTGAGCTATTCCTTAGCAGCAGAGACACTGGGTGCTGGCTTAGTCCACACTCAGAAGGGGGAAAAGGGGGGGGCTCCCAGGACAGGGTGACTGATAAGGCACTTCCCTTTTGGGGCATGCTGGGCCCGCACTCCTCATGTGTTCTAGATAAAGGCGCCCACGTGGCTGTTGCACATAAATGTGTTTTCTCCAAGATAATAGGACTTCCGCCTCATAACTTGCCTCCATCTAAGGTTGGTTCTTGTTGGCTGGTCTCAGGGTGAAGCTAAGGAGAGGAGACTTGCCTGAGTTTATCTTGCTTATTGACGATCTGCTTCTGTCTGTCCCACCCCTACAATGTAAACCGTAACGCTATAATAGGTTTGCGTATAAACGAATGCTAAAGGCCACGTACTTGAATCCTGTTACTATATAGTTTAGCTATCGACTGGCTACTTCTAAAACCCAGATGCCCCACAGTCAAAGGCATTTTTCACTTTCAGTAGCTGGTCCCGGGGCCTGTCGGTCTGTTCACATCAGTGGTTCCCCATTAGGGGAGTCGTCTGAGTCCACATTTGTCAGCCTGTGCCTCAGAGCTTGGCCCCAACTTCCTCCTGCCAGGCTGACCTCCATGTCGCTATGCCCTGCACTTTAGGCTCTCTCCTTCCCTTCCCCCCTTCCTCCCCTCCTTCCTCCCTTCCCCCCTTCCTCCCCTCCTTCCTCCCTTCCTTCTTTCCTCCCTTCCTCCCTTCCTCCCTTCCTTCCTTCCTCCCTTCCACTATTTAAAGAGCTCCAGACCCTAAGTGCAGTGGACCTGTTTTCACTTAGCTTACGTGACATGGGTGGAGCCAGAGAAAAACAGATATGCAAATAAGCAAGGTAGGGGCGCCTCAGTTGGTTAAGGGGTTAAGCATCCCACTCTTGATTTCGGCTCAGGTCACAATCTCACACAGTCTCACGGTTCCTGAGATAGAGCCCGCTTCGGCTCCGGGCTGACAGCAGGAAGCCTGCTTAGGATTCTCTCTCTCCCTCTCCTCTCTCTCTGCCCCTCCCCCACCCCCCGTGAAAGAAATGAATTAAAAAAAAATTTTTTTCAACGTTTATTTATTTTTGGGACAGAGAGAGACAGAGCATGAACGGGGGAGGGGCAGAGAGAGAGGGAGACACAGATTCGGAAACAGGCTCCAGGCTCTGAGCCATCAGCCCAGAGCCCGATGCGGGGCTCGAACTCCCGGACCGCGAGATCGTGACCGGGCTGAAGTCGGACGCTTAACCGACGGCGCCACCCAGGCGCCCCAAGAAATGAATTTTAAAAAATGAAAAAATAAAAAACCACGCAAGGGAAGTTCAGGTAAGTGCTGTGAATACAATGAAAAGTGTGATGTGGGGTGGGCGTGAGCCCGAATTCTCTGCCCTACCCCCAAGACCCGCACAGGTAAGTGTTGCCCGGGAAGCCTTGCCCACATTCACCTCTGGAGCGAGCAGCCTTTGGTGGGGGCAGACAGTGGCTTTCCCTACGGTCCGAGTCCCATCCCGCAGCCGAGCCCTAAGCTTCCCAAGGGTAGAGAGCGCGTCTCCTCCAGTTCTGTGCCCTTTCACTTGTCCAGCACATGCCAGGCACAGAGGAACTGCTGCATCAATGTGCAAGGGTCTCTCCTAGCTCAGAGCAAAGAGCGAACAGGGCCCAGCCCCCAGGTCACTGGCTGAGAAGAGAGCCCCTTCTATGCCCTGGAGAGGGACTGTAAGGGGCGTAGTTGAATGGGAAATTTCATCCCTGGGGGGTGGGGGATTTAAACCAATCCCAAGTAATTGTCCGACAAGAACAAGTTTGTTTAAACTTTTCAATAGTTTGCCTTGATGCACCCAAGAAGAGTATCATGCCTGTTTCTTGGCTTGGAAAGGTCTGGAACTGTGTACGGGGGCGGGGGTAAATGGACTTGGAGGCAGAGGAGGGGGTGGGCGTGTGGGATCTCTGCGTGGTGGGGTGGGTGTTCATTTTGCCAGAGTATATCGTTGGGTCTGTGTGCGGTGGGGCGTTGGTGTGGGATCTGTGACCGTGCCTGAAATACTGGCATAGGACGAGTGTGTGTCTGTGTGTGACGATGGAGGGTGTGTGGTTAGACGTGTGGGTGACAGCGTAGTGGTGGCTCGTGTCCATGTGTATGTGAGGTGTCCCCCTTGGTGTGCTGCCAGTGCTGTGGAGGGTATGGACGTGTGCTAGTGTGATCTTCCAGAAGGCAGCGAGGCACGTGCCCAGAGCCCCTTGTGTGAGGGATTCCGCACGCTCACAGAGAAAGGGCCAGGGAGAGGTGGAGCAGTGGTGGTCTGGGCTCTTGGGGGCCCTGGCAGCTGGGACTTCACCCTCCTGGGTGGTAGCTGGGGCCTTATTAAGGATTAGAAGCCACCAGAGAGAGCCCTTCCTGCTCCGCTGGCCTTTGGGGGGACACCCTGGCCTCTTCAGCTTTCCTTTGATTTATGATCCCTTCGTTTCAAAGCCCTATCCTCAAACACCATCCCCAGTTCTTACTCTCCTACCCAGAGCAGACACCAAAATATTTCTGTTTCCTCTGGAAAAATCCTGGGAGGTCTGTTTATGGCTGCCGCAGAGCAGCACACATCTGCGCGCGGTTTAGCTGGGACAGCTGGAAACTCAGGATCTGGAATTTTCTGGAATTCAGACCACACTGGCGCTTCCCCGCTTCCCCACAACTGTCACACCGCAGTGAGTTCTTGTGCCCAGAGGCAGCCCTCTGCTGGTCCCTGGACGCCCACGCCCACGTATGCGAATACACTCTTGGACCCAACATTTCAGTTAACGCACGGAGGCGGGACAGGGATGCCCAAGCACGCAGGCGTTGCTGGCACTTTCTGAGAACAACCTCAAGCACAGCTTCCCCAGGGTACAGAGACCCACTGACACACGCAGGCTGGCACCCCCTGGGACCCGTCCACACGTATAACGCCTCAGACATGCGGGACAACACATGCTGACTCACCACTCCCACGCAAGGACGTGCGAGGCACCCGGAAGGTGTGATTCACGTTCAGCCACCTACAGAATCCCACCCTGAGCCAGTCTGCTTCAGGCAGCACCTGCCCTTCCAGGTAACAGGATAGGCCTGCCCTCCCCTGGAAGGGTCAGGTACTTTCAAGCCCGGGAATGCCCAGGCTTCCCCATCCTCTGCGCCTTCCCTCACAGAGGCTGCCCCTCACCTCTTCTTTGGCTCTGGGCAGCCTGGGTCGCCTATTCCTTGGGTCTCCCTGGGCTGCCCTCGGCACCCACGTGCCCCAGGCCTCAGCCATCTCCTTGCAAAGGGCACTTGGACTTCATGTTGCTCTGACACCGGACTCTCCCGGCCTATCTCTCTAGGGCTGACCGGGCCAGGCACAGGCCACCCTCCCGGGTCCCAGTGCTCGGGCCATCTGGGCAGGCAGGGCCTCCAGGCTGTTGGGAGTCCTGGAGGCAGGACTGGGAACAGGGAAGGGGGCAGTGCTCCAGGAGCTGGCTGGGGAGGCAGAGGAAGGTCACTGTGTCCTGGGAGCTATAACGAGATGTGCCAGGCGGGGCTGAGACAGGGGGCAGCGCCCAGCCGTGCAGGGGTTGACCTGGGCTGGCGAGGAAGAGGCCAGCCGGTCCTGCTGCTGGGGCTTCAGACTGTTCTCAGACACAGGCCTCGAGGAGAGCCGGGAGCGGGGCCCGGACTGAGGGTGGCCACCATTCCTGGTGAGGGCCCGCAGAGCTGCCTGTCTCCTGCAGACTCCTCAGTCTCCTGTGACTCTGGCCCCTCTTCTCTGTTTTTGCCTCTGATGCAGCCTACCCAGGCACCCCGGTGGGCTGGCCTGGGACTGAAGCCCCTCCCCAGTGTCCCCACCCACCGCGTGCCCCCTCTGTAGGGCAGAGCAGGGGACCTGACCGGAGCTCTTGCGTTCCTGCGTCCCTAGATCTCTCCAGAAGCTCCATGGGTGCTGGGGCCACTCATTTCAGCAGCCCTCCCCCTCCCCTTCCCCCACGCCAGAAGCGTCCCCATCGCCCACCCCTCCTCCTGCCCCTTTCATTCCTTCGGGCCTGTTCTCAAATCTGCAGTTGCTTCCTCTTCTCCCTTAGCCAAACCAGGCCTCCCAGATTCCAGCAAAGCTTCCCCGGAATTTGCTCTTTAGGGCAGATGGGGGTGGGGAAGGGGGGCAGGCAGAGGAAGAAGGAGAGGGTAAGTGGGAAATAGAAAGTGGAAAGAAGCAAAAAGAACTGACTTTCACTCGGGCCCAGGAGGGGAGGAGGGGCCGGTTTAGTGCAGTGGCAGGATGCCCAGCGACTGGGTGGCCAGGGGAGCAGGTGCGGAGGGGGCAGAGAAGGAGCTATGCTCCCCGAGCCCCCCTTGCCTTGCTGGGCACCCGTTCTAAGGCCGCACCTGGCCCACATGAGGACAAGACCTATGAACTCAGCCTCTCCAGCAATGTGTCCCAAACTCTTGATTGTCTCAAGCAAGACCAGGATGCCCTAGGGCTCCCAGTGTGGGGACCCCTGGGCCTGGGGCGCTCTTTCACCCCCTCCATCTGTACACAGGGCTGTCGTGGTGCCTCCACGTCCAAAGAAACGTCCAGCCCCGTGGGCCTTCCCAGTCCCCCTTGGAGCCCTCCCTCTGCCTACAAGGGCAGGCTGTCCACAGACCCCACTCTTCGGTTCCTGCTAGCACTTCCCGGACGGCCCTTCTCAGCGTCCTGTCCGTATTCTACAGATAATCATGGAGTTCTCTAACCTAATCATGGGTTAGAAACCCCCTCAGAACTCCAGTGGAAGCCTCAAGCTATTCTCCCCCCTCCCCCTGCCCCCCTGTTGTTTCATATTTGGGAGATAGGGGACAGTTTCTTTAAGGCTTTTGCATCTCAATTTCTTAATTGCAAATGGGAGCTTGCATTTAACTCCTCCCCACCGGGAGGACACTTGTGAGGTCAGCGTCTGCTGAGCACCCAGCCCAGTGCCCGGATAACAGCAGGAAGCTAAACATTAATTCCCTTCTCCTTCTCCCCGCCTTTTATTCTTCCAACACTAAGCCCGAGGAGAGCAAGCCTACCCCATTGCCCTGGGACAAAGGAATGGTGGCCTGGATTCAAGGGCAAAGTACAGGAGTTTTTGATTAACTCAGGAACACCACGGACTTCCAGCTGCTGTAGGGGAGGGGAAGGGAGGGGGGAGGTTGCTGGTGGGGGAATGTAGGAAAGACAGTGGGAAACTCAGAAATCCACAGGGGACCGGAAGGCAGGAACTGCTGAGGCCAGGGCCTTCTCCAGCCTGGAAATGAATGTCACAGCCAGGAGCAGAGTGCTCTGAGGCCCTGCACGAGCCCACCCAGGGCCTGTCCCTGAGCCTCTTTGAGAAGGCCTTGAATACCCTCTCTCCTCTGCTCCTGTCTCCCACCCCCATTCCTGAATGCATCAGAAGACTTTCTTTCTGGAGCGAGGTCATCCTGGCTTTGGAGGGGAGGGGCTGCTCACCAGGTTAGGTCAGGGCTCCTGTGGACCAGAGACCTGAGGGCACTGGGTGGGGGTGGGGTGGGGAGGGGCCCAGAGCTCAGAGAGCCCAGCACTCCCTGAAGAACCCCAGCGTGCTTCCACCCCATCTGATCCATCAGGGAGCCCCTCCTCCGCTTCCAGGCCAAAGGACTGTCATCCAGCCCCAGGGAGAAGGCCAACTCTGTTGTGTCCTTGACACCCAATATTCCCCATGGTGGCCTTCCTTCTTCTGTCTTGAATCCTTCCCGCAAATCAGTGGGCTTCTTCTGGTTTCAAGGAGTTATTCATGATATCAAGCGAGCAGTGTGTTTTCCCCCTGAGGATCAACCAAATTTGGGGAAGATGCTAGGCGGCCGGTCTCCACCCCCTTCCACCAACTGGAGGCCCTCCCTGCCTCCTCCCCACCCGGCCACATGGGAAAATCCCCAGTGAGCCCTTCCAGCCCTGCGAACGAGGCCACGATTCAAAGGCAGTGGGCAAGAAGGAGACCACATAGAGCAGCCAGAAAGAACCAGCCCTTTGTGCTAGACCGGGGTCCGTGGGGGGATGAGTGCATTTTTGGCGTATTGAGAAAGATTTCTTTTTTATAATGAGGAGGGGAGGGGAGGGAGGGAGGGAGGGAGGGAGGGACGGAGAGGCCCAAGGCAGGACTTGGGAGAAGAGAAGTGAGGAGGGGCGGAAGGAAGGCCGGCGGGGACGGTACCAGAGCACGTGAAGCCAAGGGCCAGAAACGCAGACAGAGGGAGGAAAAGCCAGGATAGAGGTCCGCCGAAGAGAAAGGTGGCCATTTGTGTGGAGGCGGGGGAGGCGGGGCGGTGTGACATGAAATTGCCAAGAAAGGATTTGACTTCCGTTGCACACGTGGGAAACCAGACTCAAGAGGGACGCCAGGTGATACCAGCCAGGCCGACTGAGCTCTTGGAGACACTGGGCGGCTGCGCTGAGTGCTTCGCCAGCAGCCCCTCACGGAATCCTGGAGACCAGCGAAGGAGGCTGTCATTATCCCCGCCTTACGGGGGCAGAGCCGGAGGCCCGGGGAATTGGGCTGCGTGCCGATCCCTGATCCAATGTCAGCCAGCTCAGAAGCCCTGGGCGGCTGGACCCACAGAGCTGGCGGCGGCTGTTGGGGGGACACGGTATGAGCCAGGGGGAGACAGAAAACACAGGGGCGTCCCAGCCGATCGTGCCTAGAGCCCGCTCCTGGTCCCAAGACAGTACACACACGCCAGCTGTAAAGCCAAGCCTGGGTCCCTCCTTGAGGGTCAGTTCAGAAGGTCCCACACAGCGTGGATGGAACACACCGCCTTCCTCCCGCCTGCCAGCCTTTCCCTCCCACCGGACTCCTTTCGAGAAGAGACCGAGGCTGTTTTGCTGTCTTCAAATGCTCTGTGCCCCCCAGGGCCTACGAAACACCTCTCCCCCTCCGTTCTCTGGAGAGCAGACAGGAATGAGGGTCCTCGGAAGCCCCGCCCCCATGGCCCCACCGGCTCACGGCCTCTGGTTTTCCCTCTGCTCGCTTCTTGTAACTGCCAGTCCTGTTTACACATTCGTCTCACCCAGGGACCGCCTTTGCTGGCCTCTGAGAGCCGGCCACCTGGCCCTGTGCGGGACACAGCTGAACGATGGTCCAGGCAGTGTGCAAATACTCGGGTTGATGCATTCACAGACATTTTTAGAGCACACACGTGGTACTCGGAGCATGGAAGGGGTTGGAGAGCGAGGCACAGCCCCTATTGTCATAGAGCCCGGCCTAGCTCTGGAGGTGGATGAGTGAAACGGTAATTAGCTGCAGGGTCATGGGGATGATTGCAGGGGTCTTAGGGGTTGAGGAGCCTTAGGAGTGGCAAGTCCCTGCGGGCTTCCCGGAGGAGGTGGGGACAGACAGCGTCTTGACAAAAGAGAGGATCTCAACTCGATCAAATTCTGGAGGATTCTGGTTTGCTATTCCCCTTGCCTGGTCTTACCACTCATTAAGAGACACAACAGCCTATCCATTTGTTAACTTATTTGCAAAAATCCTTATTGCCTGCTAATATGTGTCAGGCACGGTGCTGTGCTGGTGTCTGGGAAGCTCCCAGACCAGGGAGGGAGCAGACAAGTGGGCAGGCCATGATGCCACAGAGACCACCGTGGAGTCCAGGCCAGGGTGGCCCTGGCATTAACCCTCCCTCCCATGGCCATTTACAGAGGACAGGGGGCAAGTAAGCATGGGATCTTCGACCCCTCCTCGGCTCTCAGCCTCCAAAGCCCTGTCCTGGCTCTGACCAGCCTGGTCCCTTCAGGAGGGAGGGGCTTACCGCCTGGGGGTGACTGCTCCGTGGGGGCTGGGCTGTCGGCTCTCCCCTAAGAAAGTGGCAACAGTGCACCTTTCCTCCCAGGCTGTGTGTGTGTGTGGAAGCTCTGGATGCTGGTTCCCTCGCTTCCCTAGCTTTCCTGCGGGCAGGTGCGCCCTTGGGAGGTAGGTAAAGGCAGTCTTGGTGCTCAGAAAGTCTCTCCTACACTTCCCTGTCTCCTTCCTCCTCCTTCCAGCTTCCTGTCTCCCCCTCCTCCTCATTCATCCATCCCTCTCCCCCTTACCTTTCCCCTGCTCCTCCACCTCCCCCCACCCTCCCCCTTTCATCTTCTCCCTCCTCCTTCTCCTCCTCCTCCTGCTTTGCTCCCAGGAGCTAATTGCTTGAGGGGTGAAGACCAGGTCGACTCGTGAAAACTCGGGTCCATCGCCATGGTGATGCTAATTCAAGCTGAGTTCAAAGGAAATTGTTCCAGTTAAAACTCACAAGCTGGAGCTGGGGCCCCAGGAAGGACCAGTGCCAGGAGGAGCAGCCCTGAGCCCAGAAAAATAGGAAAAACAAACCCTTTGCGAGCTTCTCCCCCACACTCCTTCTGGGTCCTGCACACCCGCCTGCGGCCTCCAGACCGGCCCAAGCCCCAGGAAACCCGAGAGGTCACTGCAGGGAGCGCCCTGCCTCAGGTCCAGGCCACCCCAGCTACCTGGGAAGCCCTCCCATAAAGTCCTTGCACAATCTCCCTCAGCCTGTGGTTCTGGGGCTTAACCACCCTGGCCCTCGGAGAGTTCTTTGCCCATCACACAAGCTCCTCCCACTGCTTTCTAATAAGCAGGGTTTGGAAAGTACCAGGAGTAAAGTAACCGGTCCTCCGAAGTGCATACTCCAGGCTAGAACTGTTCCAACACTCCGTGTCTATGAACGCACGACCCGCTGGCTGCGGGTGGTATTATCGCCCCTACTTTCTGGGTGTCCAGGGATGAGAAAGCTTGCAGGGGGAGAACCACTCAGAGCTCGTTCTGAACTCAGCTAGTTCTGGCTGATTTAAGGATTGCCACTGAAGGCCTTGAACTGGGGGGTGAGGCTTGCACAATAAAGAGGGGGAGGTGTTGGTTCCAAATTACCAACGAGTAACCTTCTGGGCTTTCACTCAGTCCTTCTTCCCCGGTCCCCAAACATGATGCCTGCACCTCCTTCCCTGCCAGCTCATGTCCCTCTCGGTCTGGTGGCCTTGTGCATGTTTCTTCTTTACTCTAAGGGCACGAAGCATGTCTTGTTTGCCTGTAGCACCGGACTGGGCCAGAGTGGGGTCCGGCTAGCTGTCCTCTCTCTGTCAGAATGCAGAATTGGAAACCCAGCTTCTTGGGAGAGGGGTGGTGCGTTGAGGCCCACCAGGTGAAGGGAACCCAAGCCCCCTGGGTTGAGGCCCACCAGGTGAAGGGAACCCAAACCCCCTGGGTTGAGGTCCACCAGGTGAAGGGAACCCAAGCCCTCTGGGTTGAGGCCCACCAGGTGAAGGGAACCCAAACCCCCTGGGTTGAGGTCCACCAGGTGAAGGGAACCCAAACCCCCTGGGTTGAGATCCACCAAGTGAAGGGAACCCAAGCCCCCTGGGTTGAGGCCCACCAGGTGAAGGGAACCCAAGCCCCCTGGGTTGAGGCCCACCAGGTGAAGGGAACCCAAGCCCCCTGGGTTGAGGCCCACCAGGTGAAGGGAACCCAAGCCCCCTGGGTTGAAGTCCACCAGGTGAAGGGAACCCAAGCCCCCTGGGTTGAGGTCCACCAGGTGAAGGGAACCCAAGCCCCCTGGGTTGAGGTCCACCAGGTGAAGGGAACAGAATTGAAGACCTGTTGCATTAGGAGCCTTACCTGGAGGACTCTGCAGTTCTAGTCCATTGGCAGGGGCCAACACCAGGATCCTGTCCTTGGCAATGCCCACCTCTCTACTCTGACCTTCCAGAAGACCTCCCTCCCTTGCCCAACCCTTAGGTGTTTTCCTTTACCCTAAACTATCTAGTGACCCTTCCACATATTAAAGAGATACTGGTTGACCAGAAGCAGAAATTCCTTGAAGGCAAAGCCCGTGTAAGTGCTGGTGACACCAGGCACAGGGTCAAGGAGCTTGTAGGACAGCCTCCTATTTAAAAGAATGAGTAACCTGGGGTCTGGCTGCCCTCTGGGGGAAGGATACAGGGGTTAGAAGGCTTTAGATCTGGTCTCCCTTCAGATGTGCTGGGAAACCTCGGGAAGCCTCCTTACCTCTTTGTTCCTTGGTGTCTTCAAGTGTAACAAAAAGATGCCCATCCCTGAGCCACCTCACCCTCCCACCCATGGGAAGAGGAGAGTCATGACTATAAATGTGTGGTAGCATCCCCACCAGCATCCAGACCAGCACACCCCCCCGGGGGTGGGTGTGGGGGGCTGTGGTGGCGAGTTGAGAATCATGCCTGGCCTGTGTCCCGCTTACACTCTCTGGGAAGACCTCCCCACCCCACCCCCTAACTGTCCTGAAAGGAGAGTTCAGCGCCTCTGGATCACTGAGGCAAAATCCAGGCAGGAGGGAGGAAGTGAGTCAGCATGGGGGCTGGAGAAGGCCCAGGGCCAGGCTTGCACTGGCTTTGTACTCCACTCCGGTGCCTTTCATCCCAGCATCTCAAAGCCCCTTTCAAGCTACAGCAGCCCTGGGAGTTGGGTCATTATCTCAATTAACAGGAGAAAGCTGGGGCCCAAGCCTAGTGGAGGCAACTTTCCCTTGAATGAGGCCTTGACTCAGTGCCCAGAGAACCCAGGACCTCCGAAGCCTAGGCTTCTGCCTCAGGCTCTGGGCTGCAGGGGGTGTTGTAGAAGGAAGCAAGAGCTGGGCTGATTTCCCCTTGCCTGTCCCTTCCACGAAGAGAGGACTGAAGTCCTGCATGAGGACTCACAGGCTGTTTGCAGAGCTGGACTCTCCCAGGGGACAGGGCGGTGGGCGACCCCTCCCATCTTTGTTGCGAGTGACGAATGTGCGTAGTTGTGCTTTTCCAAGTGGGAGAGATGGGGGACGGGGTGGGTGCACAGCAGTCATCAGAGAATCTGGGACTAGGCCCAGCCGCCTTGGGGGAAGATCTTTCATCCTGGGGAAAACATGACTAAAGCCCCAGGCCTTGGGGACCCCAGGCCGTTGTGGCCGGTTGACCCCACTGAGTTTCTCCAGCCTGTCGCTGTTAGAGCGTTCATTGCAGCAAACCAACCGATGCATGTCGAGGGTCTTGTGCATCTTGCCTGAGACAAACAGATCAGAGTCTCCACTCAGCTGTGCAATCCTGGGTAATTGGTTTAACCTCTCTGAACTTCAACTGCCTCACAGGTTCCTTGGCTCCGTGTCTAGGATGCAGCAGATCCCAGCCCTAGTAATATTGCAAGGAGAATTGTAGAGCACGGGGGCTGGCAGGAATCTTCCCTGCAGGAACCAAGCACAGAGAGATGATGTGGAATGCTCCAGGTCACACACCCAGGAGTAGAACCAAGGTGTCAAGGAGAAGCCTTCGAAAGGCGTCCGTTCCTGCCCTTCCAGGCTTGGAGGAGGCAGCTTGCCCGCCTGCTGACTCAGGCTGAAGAAAGGCTGAGCTGTTGATCTCGGCAGGCTAGAATAGGAGAGGGAGTGTGAGGGTGGGGTGTCGTGGGGAAGCCGGGGGCAGAGGAGAGTCCAGGATGTGTCACAAGGAAGGGGTGGGGAGGGAGGGTCCATTTTAATGAGGCAGCAGAAGAGGAGAGGGGCCGGCTCCCTGGACAGAGGCTGCCCGCCCCCATGATGCTGGGCCACGCTGCAGGGATCAAAGCTGCCCTGGGCATCATTCTCTGGGAACAGTGCAAGAATGCTGGGCCCGCTAATGCCTGAGCTTCTCACGGGCCCTGCTTGATGGCGCTGCCTTGGGTTCTCTCATACCCAGCCCATTGCCTTCTCTACGCCTCCAGCTTGGGTTGCTGACTCATCCACTGGGTGGAGGTCCAGGGGCGCCCGTGGCTGCAGACCATCCATCTCATCGACGCCAAACTTCCCTCCCTGGCCCTTGGTGTCTTCCTGGCCTCAGCACCACCACCTCCTCCCTTTGACCTTGAGCACGGCTCTGGACTCAGCCAACCTTGTTTGGCTCGGTAACCTCAGCGTCTGCCCCTCAGTTTCGCCCTTGGCCTTTGCTTAGGCCTGCGATATGAGGACAGTGGGCCCGGCCCTTCCCCTACCCTGGACCTTTTCAAATCTTCATTCCAGATTGACTCCTCCCAAGTCCCGCCATTGGCCTCCCGTGTGTGAGCCTTCTTTCTCTAGGCTTCTGTGTCTGCGGTGGGCCACAGGGAGGACAGCTGGGGCCAGGAGGCTCAGGGCTGTCTTAGGTTTGCCCATCCGGGGAGAGCTGGCTTTGGTTCTGGCCCGGGGGCCTGGGGGTGAGAGCAGGAAGAAACATGGCGGCAGAAAGGCAGCTGGGAGAGTCCTCTTGCCAAGTCTGGAGGACACATTAGGGTGGGGATGGGAGGAAAGGATTCTCAAGAGGGAGGGGAGCTGGGCTCGGTAACAAAATCGTAAGGAGAAAAGAATTTGAACTTTTTTCTGGGGTTTGTGAATTCTGGAGAATGGTTTCTTTGCTATGACTTCTTAGACTTATCTGAAGTTCTCAAACATTTTCCCATTAGGGCCTCCCAGTCTCTCTCCACTCAGATTCCCCTACTCCCCTTCTCCTCCAGCCTCTGGCTCGACATTTTTCTTGAGCCTTTTGCAGTCTTTGGATGGGCATAACATCCCACACTTTGCAGATGAAAAAAACAGAGCCTTAGAACGATCTGGTGACTTACTTACAGACTCACAGGCAGTAATGTTAGAGCTGGGTAACTGACCAGGTCCACTTGGCTCGGAAGCTGATGCTCATTCCATTACACCCTCATACAGATGTGCAGGGTGTGTGTGTGTGTGTGTGTGTGTGTGTGTGCGCACGCGCGCGTGCGTGCTTTCCATGTTGGAGTATGTGCGGTTTCCCAGAAATCCTTAGAAAATTGTTTACTGGTCTCTTCTTCCTCCTTCCCTTTCTCTCTTCCTTCCTTCCTCCTCCTTCTTCTCTCCTTCTCTTTCCTTCCTCCGTTCTCTCCCTTTAGATGGTGTAATGGGCTCTCTTTGTTCATGGCCTGGTTTCTTTCTAGGCATTAGAAGATCAGAAATGCTGGAATTTGCTTCTCTGCAGCTTCAAGACACCCAGCACCCAGCCCCCGGCACCCAGCCCAGCCTCAGGAAGTGGGAAGTGCTTTTGTAACGCTTCCCGGGCACATTAGCAGTCTTAGCACGCATGGCGGCTTCTAGGTGGAAATATAAAATTTTTGAAAAGGGTAAAGTGGAGAAAGCAGGAGGGTCAGGAGGCCTGTGTTCCGTTCTTGACTTGGTCTTTTACCAATTATATGACCTTCGGCAAGTCTCTGAATTTCTGTTGCTTTTTCCTTAACTATGCTTTAGGGATAACAATACTATCAACCTCCCAGGAGTTGAACGAGAAAAGATAATGCACATTAACACACTTGGTAAACTGTAGAGGGTCAAGTTATTCGTACATATCCACCAGGGGAATAAGGGATGCCCCGATGCATTTCCCCCCTAGCATCCCAGTGGTGATATTACGGAACAGTATATTCTCCATAGCCCAGAGATAGGATCTGGGCTATTCTCCATCCTCAGAGATAGGATCTAGCTGGATGGACCATTCTAGATGATAATTCTTATTATGGCAGAATGAACTACCCGGTGGCCATGACATCTTTCATCAAGGGGGTATTAGAAATTAGAACAAATCTAATTAGTCATTGTAGATGCTGAGAACACTTAACAACTGATGTGGTAACGCTTCGACTGTAAGCCAAGCTCAGGAATGAGTGATGCCTTCTTAGGTAAATTAATGCTGGAGTTACTGTTTTATAAGGGCAGGGTCAAAGACAAGCTAAAAGGAAAAAGAGCCCTTCGTCCTATGAGACCAGACCGTGTTGGTTCTGGGAAAAGCACAAGTGCTCATCAGGACTGGAGACATGTTTGCTTCTTGGCTAATGAGGACATTGGCCACAGCTCCCCCATGGGAGATCCACCAGCAACTGTTGCCAAGAGGAGAGTCTCCATGAGCATCTGGCTAAATTCTAGGCCATAAACACGAGGGCTTTCTGTGGGGAGGGAAGGAGTAGGTCCTTGAAGGACACTGGTCCTTGACTTGATGGAAGGGATTCTAGGGAAAGAATGGAAAACTGAGAGACAAAGAGATCTGGAGGGGAAGGGGACAGAGCTGTGTCTCGAGGCCAGTGACTGTTGCGCCGCCTTTCTTTGTTGGTGCTTGGAAACTGACAAGTTAACTTTCCCCCAATGTTGTGTTGCTGTTAAGCTCTACCCTGAGTGACACAAACAAATTAACTTCGCACATCTCCACTTTAGTTCTCTGACCTGAGACACACTCTCTGAGAAGAAGGTATTGAGAAAAGGACAGAACTCTTTCTCCATTTTCTGGCAGGGGATTTTGCTGAGAAATCTGGAGGACCACGAGCTCCTGGTGGGTCACCAAGTAGAGTCACCATGGTTACTGGCAGTGGAAGATGATTCCAAGAGCCAGTAGTATTGGAGATGACCGCCCCGCCCTACTCATTCAGTGGAGAGAGCGCATTCCCTGATGGCTGCTCACAGACTGGAAAGGAGTAACTTCTGAGAAGCCTGAGTACCATCATATGCTCAGAGTCTAGATACAAATATTCCTGAATACTCGCTCTAGCCGCAGATAGTTGGATTGGAAACAGGCCCAATAGGTCACCTTGCCCCTATATAACTTTTGATATATAATTGTCTTACTGTCTTATATAGTAAGATATCCCTATATCTCCAGGGATCATGAGACTATGTATTCTTTCACTCACCCATCCATCCATGCATCCATCCATTTCATCCATCCATCCATCCATGCATCCATCCATTCCATCCATTCATCCATTCCATCCATCCATCCATCTATCCATCTATCCATCCATCCTTTATAAAGATGACTAAGAGAAAGATCCTTTCCTTTAAGAATCATGGTATAGTCTTTTCAGAGGCCCCAATGCCTAACTAACAGGAGTAATTTCCAATCTCTAATCTAGATATCTAACATGATCTAATGTATAAATTCTAATGTCTAACTTCACGTCTTTGTGTTGTAAGTAAAGTCTTTCACTCATTCACTTCTGCACATATTTATCCTACAAATATTTTTGCCTGTGTCCTCTGCTCAGAGTGTATTTATTGGCAGGCGCCCCTCTGTTTTGGACATCCTGCCTACCTTTCAAGCTCACCAGGTACATTCCAAGACTGGGAAGTGAGCCGGCGTTAAAAATGTGGTCAAGAAAAGCTCAGTCGTGACTCTACATACATTCAGACAAAATGGAGCGCTCACAATTCCTTCTGTG
This sequence comes from Prionailurus bengalensis, assembly GCF_016509475.1. NCBI lineage: Eukaryota > Metazoa > Chordata > Mammalia > Carnivora > Felidae > Prionailurus > Prionailurus bengalensis. The sequence goes on along the minus strand of NC_057346.1, from coordinate 17,562,465 downwards.
TCAGGATCTCAGAATATCTGAGAACAAGATCATTTCCAAGAGGGAGCAAGTGTGTGTTGAGGGTTTCATCCAACTGGCATGGGGCAGGCATAGGACAACTAATCATTGGCCATGAAACGTTTTCCAAAGGAGCAGGTAAGCAAGGTTGGCCTTTCTGCCTCTGTCTGAACCTGCCCCCAGCCCTTCCCTTGGGTTCCTAACTCCCCTCCCCTTGGATCCTCTCAGCTTCCACACCTTCCTCTCGAAGTGTAGGGGGTGGAGAGAGGTGGGCTGAGGAGTGGGACAGGAATACCCCTGGAACCTTCAGCCTCTCTCCATTCATCAAAGGGGGGCTAGCCAGTTGCTGGAAGGAGTGGGGGGGGGTGGGGAAGAGAGGGAGAGTGCTCTTTGGGCTGGGAAAGATCCAGAACTCTCATTAATGTCTGACACCTCCAATAAAAGCTGCATATTCCCCAAAAGCGAGTTTTGAAAATCTTAGACTCTTTGAAGCTTGGTGTTTAACTGCCACTCCTTCTAGCAGTTAATAGGAAACCAAGCCCCTTGGCTTGCTCCCACGGCTCCTACCTGGGGCGACCTTGCTCCTCCAAGCATTTGAGGTCCTCACAGGCCTCTTGCAGCTGGGCACGAAAGGGAGTCCTTGGTCCTCACAGAATGAAGGGTGGCTGAGGTGGAAACACCCTTATGGGCTGGCGTGGGTCAGAGCAGGTGGAGAGGAAGCGGGGGTAAAACTGCGGGAAATTGGAAGGGGGAAGATGAGGGATGTGGCCGAGCCCAAGCAGCTATCTTTCTAGACTGGCTTTCCCTCCCTTCATTTCACTGAAAAAGTAGCACATCTCCAATTGCTAAAATAGGCATGTACTTAAGGGTAAGTCCTCTGTTACCTCACACCATCTGTCTCCCAACTGGGAAGCAACTACGATTAACGGCTGTGTTGTGCGTCATTCAGAAACGTTCTGTGCTTTATTTACATCTCCTTTTGGCGTGTGTGGGAAACAGGAACATATTATACGCGTACCTTTCCATGTATGATTTGTTCTTAACAGCGTATCTTACAGATCTTCCTGTACGTCGATTTCACTTATATATACGTATATTCATTTATATACACATATACATCTACTTCATTCTTTGCCTGGTATTATGCAGTATGCATGTGCCCTAATGCATTTACCCCGTCCCCTAGGGACAGTCTTCCGTTATTGCAAAGCTGTATGGACAGCCCTCTGCACACACGTCTGTGCAAATCTAACCGAGGGTAGATTTGTAGAAGAGGCACTGTCATGTCAGAGATATATACCTTAGGGTGATAGGCATGGCTCAGGCTGTTTTCTGGCTGGCCAAGATAATATCCAAAATGGCGGGAGAATTGGTTGTCAACCCTCCTTCCCTCCCCCTTCCCCGTCTGGGATACCAGGCGGGGATAATTCATCTCTGGCCTTGGGATGCAGGAAGAGAGAGCTGTTTCGTTTTTGTTTTTGTTTTCCAGAATGGCCCATCGCCCTAAAGATGTTTACTTGGGTTGAGCCCTACTGGCTTCCCCTGAGCAGAGCGGCACTGGAGAGGGAATCGGGCTGTCAGGTGGGGTTCCCTTCTCCTCAGAGGGGAACCACTAGCTGGCCTGCTTCCAGGGAGCTCCGTGGGTTTCCAGGCTCTGTTCACCAAACTGCAATAATGCCGAGATCTTTTGCGGGGTGGATCTAATTTTTCAAAGCCTTTTGCAGCCAACATTTCATTCCATTCCAGCTGTGAGGGAGGCCCAACAGGTATTGTTGGTTCCGTGAGGAAAGGACACCCAGAGAGGCCGTGTGAGGGAGTGTGGTCAGGAAGAGGGTTGGGGGACTAGGGTTCAGGTCCAGCACTGAGTGGTTAGCTGTGTGGTCTTGGCCTCTGTGGAAGCTTTTGGACAGGATGGTCTCCGAGCTCCTCACCATCAAGGATATGGGTGGATTACTGTCTAAGGTCTGCAGTTAGCTTGGGGGCAAGATGGCTACTCACATTTCGCTGGGCCACGTGGTGGTTCACCCATCACACAGTGGCTCCTGGCTGGTACCACATGTTGATGTGGCTTCTGTAGACAGAGCAGAGGGTCTCTTTCTCCTGTGAGTGATAGCACATCCTCTCAGATGCCTCAGGGGGTGGGTACTGTGGGGCCCGTGAAGAGGGGTCCTGTACTGCAGGCAGGAAGGCACAGCAGGGGCGGAAGCTGATGCAATCGGTCCAGGCTGCGAGGGAAGAGGCCCCACCCGGACCCTTTCAGAGGCACTGTGGGGAGAGCCCCCTTCCCCATTAAAGCCCCTATAATTCATGCCATCTGCCCCCTATAAAACCAACCAATCTCCAGAGTCTGATTCTCCAGATGGCCTTGGGACCTAATCAAAGCCAGACCCACTCTCTGGCCTCTTCCTCTCCTACTGGTCTGTTAATAGCCTTCAGCCATCCAGCTCCAGGCCCCCCTTAACCCCTTCGTCCCTGCCTTCCTCTGGCCCCCTGATCTCTGTTCTGCTGCCCTTTCAAACCACTGGACTGCGGTCACATGGGGGGAGCCATTTCGAAGCCAAATGTGATTTTTTGGGCGAGTTGGCTAGGTTGGGATCAGGAGGCCCGGGCTTCTCCCCCGTGGCCACCGGTGACATGCTGTGTGGCTTGTGGGGCCTCAGTTTCCCTATCTTTGGCAACCAACATTTAAATTGTAATAACAAGCTTACATCGTGTTTTTCACCTACTTAACCTCATTTGATCCTCCAAAAGGAGAGAACTATGCGTCTTCTAATTACCCTCCCAGGGAGAACTTCAGGAGAACACAGGTGGTGGAGACTAGAAAGCAAAACCCAGGTCACCAGTTACTCGGTCAGACTGGGCAGGGGTCGCCAAAGCAGGTGGCAGGAGCCTCTCTCCAGGCCGGTCAAGGCCCACCATGGGGAGGGTGCAGGATTTCCTGAAAAAATCTGATCCTTGAGCTGCTGACGGGAACCTGAGGAGGTCACCAACTACCCAGGGGTCCACAGGATGCAGACCCACCCAGAAAGTGACACGCCCTCCAGGCCACTCAGCTCAACCCGGCAAGGTGGGGGTGTGGGTGGCACAGACCTTGTGCTCATAACAGTCAAGACCAAACAGGGGTGGGGGGCGGCGGGGGGGATGGATATGCTAACCAGGAGCACGAAGGATTTAAGCCAGACCCATGGAGGGCAGTGTCAAAGTCAGCCAGGGCCCCGCCTGGGTGGCTGGTTGAGCAAGGGCGTGGAGACACCCTGTGGTCAGAAGGAGGAACCACAGTCCCGTTCCCTTTGGAAGGTGGCGGGGACAAAATAGGAAGGAGGCTTATTTGAGCTCACGCCTGTGCCAGGCAGGTACTTTCCAAGTGAGAGCTCATCTGCTCACCACAGCAGCTCTGGGAGGTAGATATCCCAACGCCTCCTTCAGCGTGGGACTGTCCACCTTATAGCTCTGCAACTCACCAGCTGCGTGATCTCGGCAGCTTACGCAACCCCTTGGATTTCGGTTTTCTCACCTGTGACACGGGAGACTTCGGAGGGTTGCCGCAGGGGTGAGGGCAGAGTGCTTCTCCCGGCATCTGGCACGCACGAAGGGCCAAAGCAAGGCTGGCCATTTGTAGAGGGGCTCCGTCATGCCCGCTGTCACGCAGCCAGGAAGGACTTACGCAGCAGGGGTCGAATCCAGGTTCCTGCCACTCCGCCCCACAAAAAGCAGCAGAGCTGGGACTGTGGAGTGTTTGTTCTAGGTTTATTCCTGAGATGAAGTGGGTAGGAGCTAGAGCTCATCTGGGGTGGGGGGTGGGGGGTGGGGGTGGGGGTGGTGGGCAAGAGAGCTGATTGGCCACACCTGGTTTCCTGACCAGCCCAAACTCAGGCCACTGAGGCAGAACCAGAGGTGGGAAGAGGTGGGTTACCAGCCCTCCTCTTTCCCTTCTCGGCCACTTCCCCTATATTCCCCCAGGACCAGGTGCCTGGCACAGGTGTGGGGTGTCTCCCTTGCATTTTATTATTTTATTTTAGAGAGAGCAAGAGTGAGAGAGACAGCGCGAGAACAGGGTAGACGGGTAGAGGGAAAGAGAGAGAGTCATAAGCAGGCTTCACGCTCAGTGTGGAACCCGACCCAGGGCTCGATCCCTCGACCCTGGGATCATGACCCAAGCCGAAATCAAGAGTCGGACGTTTAACTGACTGAGCCACCCAGGCGCCCCTCTCCTTTCCATTTTAAAGAGGAGATCGATCATAGGCTTGGCCAATTCAAGTGACCTGGGCAGGATGGGGCGGGCACAAGGCAGAGCTGAGACAGGGCCGTGACTACCTTTTCATCCCTGAGCTCAGGCACTGCTCCAACTGCCCTATCTCCAGGCTGGGGCTTGGGTACGCCGTGTGCTTCCTCCGAGGCCATCCTCCAGGCCCTCCCGATCCTGCCTGGACACTGGCAGCAGGCTCCTAATGGCACTCCTTCCTCACCCACCTTTCTTCCCCATTGTTCCGGGCTCTCCAAGGAGGATCACCAGGGGATCGTTCGTGCAGTGGGGTGAGCGTAGGCTTGTGCAGCTGTGAACCCTTCTGATGCCTGAGCTGTGTTCAGGAGAACCGCCCCTGCTGTCACCCCTTGTTTTCTCTTTCCCCGCAGCCAGGGGTTGTGTCCTGCTTCGATTCAGGCCCCGGGGTGTGGTCGTGGCTTGGCTGGGCTGGGATCCCGTCCCCAAGAGCCACGGTGGAACCTCACCTCGAAACATGCTAGAGCCATTCCCAGGAGCCCCAGCCCCCAGGCCAGTGTCTCAGCACACAGGTCCCAGCTGCCTCCCTGGCTCCCCACTGCTGGGACCCTTCAGTCTGACATTGGCAGGGCCGGTCCGAGTATAGGCGTGTTCCTGCGTGTCTGTAATGGATAAGGGGTTCAAGGACGTGGCCACAGCACGCCTGGCAGCTCAGCCTAATGGGTCACTCCTGGCGCTGGTCAGGCAGAAGCTGTGGGACATCAGATTGGTATCTGGTGGCCAGGCTCCTGGACCTCAAGTCTGATGTTCAAGAGCACTTTCTCTCCTCAGCTTTATGACAACCTTTCCTGGGCCCAGGGCAAGGCAAGAGCGTGAAGATCCGGTCTTCCTCACCTCTCAGATCAGAGCGTGAGGAGTGAGCTAACGCCAGCAGGAGGGATTGTAGTTGGATTCCAGGAGAGACTTCCTGGGTGGAAGATGGATCCCTGGTGGCACAGAAGCCATCATTGCCTGGGCCACATTCCGTGATAGAAGGTAAAGGAAGGGACTGTTTCCCGGGGTGCTCAGATGACCACTCAGAGGCTGGTCCCGTCGACGATGATGTCCTCATGGACACCGTGGCCACAGCGGGCAACCCAGGCTTTGCTTCATCCTCGGCTCTTAAATGTCCTGGACACATTGCAGCCGTTCTCGGTTTCAACCCGTGTAGCCAGTGGGTCTCCCCAGGTTCTTGTCTGCTCTGCCCACGTGCCCTGACCACGGACCACAGCCACGGAGAGCTGGATGTGCAGGGCGAGCTGGGTTGGGTTGGACGAGGGTGAGGTTCCTGTTCACCCTTCCAGGGGCCCAGCACACGAGATGCTGCTTCAACAGCGACCCTGAGTACGACCTCAGAGCCAGGCAAGGACAGCCATTCCCACGCTGCAGTGCTGGGGGGCTCTGTAGGGGTGGGTCTGGTCGGTCACGGTGGGTGGGCTCTTTGCCCTGAAGCTGCCTAGTTAGAGCCCATGAAGCTCAGGGAATCTCCCATGAGAAGCACATTTTATCTATCCGGGTCCCCTGCACCTGCTCACTTCTATAGCTGCAAGATCCGGGGCAGGTGGCCTCCCTGGGCTCCAGATTTCTCATCAGGAAAATGAAAATGATAAACGCACACCCCCACCCTTGCAGAGGGTACTTGCATTAAATGAGTACATCCGGTCACTCAGCAAGGCTTTCCAGTCCTGCTCTGTGCCAGGCAGTGGTTGGTGTTAGGGATGGGAAATGAATCCTTGCTCTGCGGTGCCAGCCTGCAAAGAGGGGGAGGAGACCCAGGGCAGGGACACAGACCCAGAGACAGAAACCAAGATACATTTCCCTGATGAGGCTGGGCATAGAGCCCCCGAACAAAGCACACTACCAGCAGATATTAACTAGCCGGACTGCCGTCTAGAACGAGCACCGCCTTTATCTTTCTGGTTACCTGGCCGGACGGTGGATTTCACAACAGCTCCTTTGCGTCCTTGGTCAGGTTGGTCTCCCCTCCCCCTCCTCCCATGCTGGACAGAACCTATGGAGCTCAGGCCCCTGCCACCCCCAGATGCTCACTAGACACCTAACCCAGGTCCCCCATTGGCGGGCTGCAGGTGCCCGAGGGCACACATAAAGCCCATTCCAGCGCTGGGCATGAAACAGGACTTTGTGCGGGGGGTGGGGGGGGGGGGTGGCGGGGGAGCAGCCATCAAAGCGCAGCAGGCCCGGGCAGGTCTGGGAGGCTGAGAGCCTGGGCCTCGCTGGCTTCCCATCGCTCCCACCTCCAGCCGCCTCCGCCGCCGCACTGGTTCGGTCTCGTCGCACGGGGGCGCCCGCCCGCGCACCTCTGCCCCCTCCGCTTGCGTGCTTCCCAAGTTCCACTTCACGGATGGGGATAAACACTACTTTGCAGGGCTTTACCGCTTTCGGAATCAAGTTCACTCGAGTTACTCATCTAATGTGCATCACAGACCGAGGAGGAATTAGGATGGCTCAGGGGTGCCGACCGGCCCCAGGACCGCATTCATTCAGTGAGCATCTGCTGCGTGCCAAGCTCTGAAGATGCAGGCTGTGAACCGTCTTAGGGTCTTTATCCCAGGAGAAAGGACTTGGGTCTTTTCCCCGAGAGAAATGGGAAGCCATGAAGGGATTTCGGTGGGGCAGGCATGTGAAAGAAGGAGGCGATGGCCAGCTAAAATTTATGTTTCAGAAAGGTCCCTCTGGCTGCTGCATGGAGAATGAATTGGACGGGGCATGAGTCACTGTGGGGAGTGCAGCAGGAGGCTCTTGCGAAGTCCAGGGTGGTGATGGGGACAGATGCGATGCCCAGAATGACATACGTATGTGGGATTCAGCCCTTGGTCCAGCCCCTCCTCATTTCTTGTACCCACCTTAAGCCACCGTGTGCCTGGCTGGACTACATGTCAGGCTTTCTTCAAAAGGGTACCCACAGTACTGTGTGTGTGGGGGGGGTATCACTGAAATTTGTAGTCTGTCCATTGTTTTCACATTCTGAAGCTTGAGTCTGTCAGTACACCTGGAGGCAATGTATCTCCAGGAAACTGATTCGTGATAAACAAACAGGAGATTGAAATAGAAAGCATAATAACAATGCAGTTTGTACTATTTTCACAGGTTGTAAGGCATCCTCACATCATATCTGGCAGACTCAAATATTGAGGACACACACACACACACACACACATACACAGCTGTACAAAGAAAGTTATTACTGTAATGGAGGTAAAGCAGGTGCAGTCTTGGGGTCTACCAAATAGGCTGCTTCTCTGGGATGCTGATTAAGTTTTTAGGTTTCTCTATGAGCTTGTATTCAGAACACATGCTGGTTCATCCATCGTTGTAAAGTGTCACCGGGAAGTCCTTAGTGAGGCCCAGTGAATTCCCCCTATCCTCCGACAGAACATGCTTCCCTACTGCCTGAAATATCCCTGTTCTCCCCCGGGGAGAAATATGGTAGGTCTCCTCCAGGAACTGCTGGATCTCACGGAAACATCTGTCTCTTCTTTTTCGGCCTTCCTGCCACTCCACCCCTTCTTGAGGACCACAGTGTTGAACTTGTCAAAACACACATAAAATGAAATAGAAAATCAAAGTAGTCCTATACCTATCTGGTACCTTGGATTTGTGCTATAAAACTTCATCAAGGAGACTCCAGGCCTGGATGATTTCACTGTTGGGTTTATCAAACATTTAAGGAAGAAATAATACCAACACTACACATAGTCTTTCAGAAAACAGAGTGAAGCAGGAATATTTCTCAAGTCTTGTCAGGGTCGCACATAACCTTGCGACCAAAATTTGACAAAGACAAGAAAACTATATGTCACTGTCTCTCATAAATATATATACAAAAACTTTAACAAAATACTTACAAGTTGAATCCAACTATACATATATAAGTGTATAGACAGTGTATTAACAAAATACTCACAAATTCAATCCAATAATATGTAAAACATATCTGACTATATGAGGTTTATCCATTTCATATTTGTAGATCAATTGTTATAACCCACCTCATTTACAGATCCAAGGAGAAAATTCATTTGATTATCTCAATGAATGCACAAAAAGCATTCGACAAAATCCCACCTGTTCACGATAAAGACTCTCAGTAAACGAGGAAAATAAGAGACTTTCTCAATCTGATACAGAGCATTATATGAAACCTATAGTTAATGTCATCTTTCCTGGTAAAGGACTGAATGCTTTCCCCATAACATCAGGTTGTCTATTTGCATTAGTTCTATTCAACACCGTACTGGAGATCATAGTCAATGCAACAAGGCAAGAAAAAGAAATTAAAAAAAAAAACACACACAAATTTGGGGTAGGAAGAAGTAAAACACATTGTTTTCACAGATGCCATAAGAGTTTACATGGATAAAAATCTTACTAGAACTCATAAGTGAATTTAGCAAGGTTGAAAGCTACAAGGTCAATATAAACATGTGGATTGTGATTCTACATCCTAGCAGCAGACAATTGGAAAATGAAAAATTCTACTTGCAATAGTATTATAGATAACAAAATACTTAGGAAAGTCTTTGACCAAAGGTATGCAAGAACTGTGCACTGAGAATTACAAAACGTTGCTGAGGGAAGTTAAAGAAGACCTAAAAAAATGAAGAGAAATATAGTATTTGTTAAGACCCAATATTGACAACATGTCATTTTTGCCAAGTTAATCCCTAGATTTTAATGTAATTCCCGTCATGATCCTAGAAGGCTTTGGTGGTAACATTTTATAGGCTTATGCTGAAATTTATATGGAAGTTCAAAAGAAACAAAATAATCTTGAAAAAGAAAAACAAAGCTCAAGAATTTATAGTAGATCACTGTAAAACTTACTATAAAGCTGTGGCGATCAAAGCCTTGTTGTATTGGCGTAAGGATAGACAAGTAGATCAATGGAACACAACAGAGGTTCTAGAAATAGACTTGTACTTACACAGTTAATTGATTTTGGATGGAGGTTATCAAGGCAATTCTACAGAGAAAAGAAAACCTTTCAGCAAATGGTATTGAAACAACTGGGCATCTTTGTCTAGACAAAAAAAAGTAAGCTTTGACTCCTGAACCTTATATCACATATAAAAAAATTAGAGTCTGTTGGAACATAGAGCTAAATATAGCAGTTAGAGTTATAAAGTTTTTTATTTTATTTTATTTTATTTTATTTTATTTTATTTTATTTTAGAGAGAGAGTGAGCATGAGTTGGGGAGAGGGAGAGAGAGAGAGAGAGAGAGAGAGACAGAGAGAGAGAGAGAGAGAGACAGAGACAGAGAGAGAGAATCCCAAGCAGTCTCCATGCCCAGCACATAGCCATAGGCAGGGCTCAATCCCGTGACCCTGGGATCATGACTGGAGCTAAAATCAAGAGTCAGAGGCTCAACTGACTGAGCCACCCAAGTGCCCCTAAAGTTTATTTATTTATTTAACGTTTATTTATTTTTGAGACAGAGAGAGACAGAGCATGAACGGGGGAGGGTCAGAGAGAGAGGGAGACACAGAATCTGAAGCAGGCTCCAGGCTCTGAGCTGTCAGCACAGAGCCCGACGCGGGGCTCGAACTCACGGACCGCGAGATCATGACCTGAGCTGAAGTCGGACGCTTAACTGACTGAGCCACCCAGACGCCCCCCTAAAATATTTTTAAAGCAAGCATAGGAGAGAATATTTTTGAAATCCAAAGGTAGGCAAAGAAGTCTCAAACAGGACCCAAAAGTCAATAACCATAAACAAAAAACAATAAATTAGCCTTCATTAAAAAAACAAAACAAAAAACCCACAGAAAACAACTAAACCCAAACTGTGCTCATCACGAAACACTTCCGCTTTCAGCTTGGTGATCGGCGTCCCACCTGACACCTTAGACAACCAGAGAACTGGACAAAATATATAGTAAATATTTCTCAGATATTAGACAACAGTCAGCACAGGGCCGTGATTCCTGAGAGAAAGGAGACACATGAAGTGAAGTTTCATTTCCTGGAGGCAGTTTCCAGGTCACAGAACAGAGGGAGAGAGAGGCTAAATAGAGGCCAGTGGCCTCATCGAATTGAGGGGAAAGTGACTGGAGTTCAGGGAAGCCAAGGACTTGCAGGCGACATGCCAAAGAGGACGAAGCTACACTGAGAGAGAGAGCTCTGGAGGTCTGCAGAGGGGACCCTTCCGTCTTTGGCTACTGATCCATAATGTGTGGGAGGAAAGGGCCCCAAGCTAGGGAAAGGATCACCGGAAAGGAGGGAGCCGAACAATTTCTGGAGCCCACACAGAACTTGGAACTTGTACTCTCTCCGGCCAGAGTGGAGAGACCTTACCATAATGGGACGTTGGGTAAAATGCTCAGAAGGTTATGGCCTTAGGAGTGGGGCTAAATTAACTCCGGTCTAAACGCTGCTGTGGGTCCACTTTAATGAAGCTTAAACACAAGGCTCAAAAGGCTCCAACTGATTACAAGTCATTTAACTGTGCACCGGGATAAAGTGTAGCACTACTTAAAAGCGTGCAACAAAAACCACCACCCATCACATAAAATTTACAATGCCTAGCATTTCATAAAAATTTCTAAGCATAAAATGAATTAGGAAAATGCAACCCACAAGCAGGAGATAAATCAACCAATAGAGAAACATACATAATAAAATTAGCAAACAAGGGTGTTAAAAGAGGTATCGTAAAGAGGCTGCCCAGGTTCCAGAGGGTGGAGGAAGACACGAACATAATGTGAGAGAGGTAGATAATATTTAAAAAACCCACGTGGAACTTCCAGAGATGAAAATATCTGAATATCTAGTATGTGGGAATAAAAAATAGATCAGAAGGGATGACTGACAAGTTAGATACTAAAGAGGATCAATGAACTTGAAGATTCAGCAGTATCCATGATTCAAAATGAAGCTCGGAGAGAAACACTGGGAAAATATGAACAGAGCTTCAGTATCTGTCGAACAATGTCAAGCCGTCTCATATGCGTGGAATTAGCACTCCATAAGGGGGCAGGAAGAAAACCGAGAAATTCATGACTAAAATGTTTCCAGATTTGATAAAAAGTATGAGACCACAGATCAACCGCCCCCCCCCCCACCATGAACCCAAGTAGAATAAAACTAAGAAAAATGACATCAAGGCACATGAACAAACTAGGAATAGAAGGAAATTCACACAATCTTCAACAAAGGATGTCCACAAAAAACCTACAGCTAACATCGTACTTGGTGAGAGGTTGAATGTTTTCCCTCTTAGATGGGGAACAAGGGAAGGATGGGATATCTGTCATAACTATTTCTCACCTTCCCCCGTTTTATTGAGATACAATTGACATATAACATTATATTAGTTTAAGGTGTACAAAATAATGATTTGGTAAATATAAATATTGCAAAATGATTACCACAATAAGTTTAGTTGACATCCATCACCTCATATAGTTATATTTTTTTTCCTGTGATGAGAACTATCTACTTAGCAATTTTCAAATATACAACACAGCATTATTACCTAAAATTTTTAAAATTAAAAAAAATTTTTTGTTAATGTTTATTTATTTTTGACACAAAGAGAGACAGAGCATGAGTGGGGGGAGGGCAGAGAGACAGGGAGACACAGAATCCAAAGCAGGCTCCAGGCTCTGAGCTGTCAGCACAGAGCCCGACGCGGGGCTCAAACCCACAAATCCTTGAGATCATGACATGAGCCAAAGTCGGATGCCTAACTGACTGAGCCACTCAGGTGCCCCTTTTTTAAAATTTATTTTTGAGAGAGAGACAGAGTACAGGTACAGGAGGGGCAGATGGAGAGGAAGACACAGAATCGGAAGCAGGCTCCGGGCTCTGAGCTGTCAGCACAGAGCCCGATGCAGGGCTCAAATGCACCAACCACAAGATCATGACCTGAGCTGAAGTCAGACGCTCAACCAGCGGAGCCACCCAGGCGCCCCAACAGCACGGTATTATTAACTATGGTCACCATGCTGTGCATTACATTGCCAGTGCTTACTAGTACTATAAGTGGAAGTTTTACCTTTTGACCACTTTCACCCATGTTTTTATAACTTTTTCTTTAACAGTGTGCTAGAAGTCTTAGCCACTGCAAAAGTTTAAGAAAAGGAAATAAAGTGTAGGTTGTTTTGAAGGGAGGAGTCAATATGATTATCCGTTTAGGAAAATCTTAAGGAACTCATAAAAAATTGAGGATACTAGAACTAATAAGTGAGGTTAGCAGGTTGCAGCATCTAAGTGTAATTTATAAAAATTAATGATTTTCTATTAGAAATTAACAACTAGAAATTGAAGTTAAAATAACATTTGTAACAGCATAAAAACATGAAATATTTAGGGACAAATTAGCAAAAGTTATATAGTACACTGAGAAGTACAAGATACTGCTGGCAGAAATTAAAGATCTAAATAGAGTAATTAAAGATCTAAATAACATGCATGGACAGAAGACTTGATATGGGTAACAAGTCCTTCTTCCAAGTTGATCTACAGATTTAACGTACTCCCGGTCAAAATCCCAGCAGGTATGTTGAGAAATTGACAAGCTGATTCTAAAATTCATATGGAAATGCAAAGGACTAATAACTAAAAACAAAAAACAAAAAACGTGAAAAACAAATAACAAGGTTGGAGAAATTACTACCCGGTTTCAAGACGTATAGTAAAATTTCAGTAAGACAGTGTAGTATGGTGTGGAGTAGAACATTTAGATCAGTGGAACAGAATAGAGAGTCCAGAAATATATTACACATAGATGATTAATTGATTTTTCACAAAGATGCCAACGTAATTCAATGGGAGAAATATGACAGTCTTCTCAACAAATCGTCCCAGAACAACTGAAAATCTAAAAACAAAAAGCAACAAAACAAAACAAAACCTTGTCTCATACCATAAGCAACAATTAACTTGAAATGGTGGGTCAGAGATTTAAAATCTTTTTGATCTTGGGTTAGCCAAGATTTTTTTAGATAGGACACGGAAAGCACAATCCCTACAAGAAAAAAAAAAAATCAATAGATTTGATTTATCAACATGAAATTTTTTTTGCTTTTTAAATGACACAGCTGGGGCGCCTGCATGGCTCAGTTGGTTAAACATCTAGCTTTGGCTCAGGTCATGATCTCACGGTTCGTGGGTTCGAGCCCCGCGTCAGGCTCTGTGCTGACAGCTCGGAGCCTGGAGCCTGCTTCAGATTCTGTCTCGCTCTCTGCCCCTCCCCCACTCACACTCTCTGTGTCTCTCTGTCTCTCTCTCTCTCAAAATTAAATAAACATTAAAGAAATTAAAAACATAAAGTTAAACACATTCTTACTGTATGACCCAACAAACCTGCTCCTAGGTATTTACCCAGGGGAAATAAAAATAAACACACAAAGACATTTATGTAAGTATTCATAGCAGCTTTATCTATATCAGCTGCAAATGCAAATACCTAACTGCCCATCAAGGGGTGAATGGATAAAAAAATTGTGGATTATCCATGCAATGGATACTATTCATCAATAAAAAGGAACTTAAAAAAATTTTTTTAAGATTTTATTTTATTTATTTTATGTTTTAAATGTTTATGTTTGAGAGAGCGTGAGTGGGGGAGGGGCAGAGAGGGAGGGAGACAGAGGACCCCAAGGATCTGACAGGGCAGAGCCTGATGCAGGGCTTGAACTCACAAACCCTGAGACCATGACCTAAGCTGAAGTCGGAAGCTTAACCAACTGAGCCACGTAGGTGCCCCCAGATTTTATTTCCAAGTAATCTCTATACCCAACATGGGACTCAAACCCACAACCTAAGATCAAGGGTCACATGCTCCACGACTGAGCCAGCCAGGTGCCCCAAGAGGAACTTTTATTTATTTATTTATTTATTCATTCATTCATTCATTTATGAGAGACAGCTCGAGTGGGGGAGAGAGGCAGAGGATGAGTGAGAGAGAGAGAGAGAGAGAGAGAGAGAGAGAGAGAATCTAAAGCAGGCTCCAAGCTCAGTGACAAGCTCAATGTAGGGCTCAATCCCATGACTCTAGGATCATGACCTGAACCGAAATCGAGTTGAACACTCAACCGAGTGAGCCACCAAGTGCCCCAAGAGCTTACATAGGCAACAACACGGATGAATCTCGAAGGCATTACACTGAAAGAAGCCAGACGTAAATGATTACATAATGCCAGATTCTATTCATATGAAATTCTAGAAAAGGCAGAGCTATAGTGCAAAAAAGCAGATTGGTGATTTGCAGGGGTGAGGGGTATGGGATTCACTACAAAGGAGCACAAGGGAACGTTTTGGAGTTCTACACCCTGCTTCTCATGGTGGTTACAGAACTTCACACTTTTGTCAAAAACTCAATGAATTGTTCACTGAAATTAGTGAATCTTATGTGAATTATGCCTTGATAAATCTGATAAAAGGACACCATTAAGAAAATTCACAGGCAGGCCATAGATTTGGAATAAATATTCAGAAGACATATATCTGATCAAGGACTTGTTACCAGAATATACAAAGAGCTCCTATGATTCAATAATAAAAAGACAAACAACTCCATTAAAAACAGGCAAAAGGCTCGAACAGGTGCTTCAGAAAAAAAGACATGTGAATGCCAACGAGCATATGAAACATTGCTTGACATCCTCGGGCATTACCGCGATGCACATTACACACCCACTAGCATGGCTAAATTTTTTTTTTTAATTTTTTTAACATTTATTTATTTTTGAGACAGAGAGACAGAGCATGAAGGGGGAAGGGGCAGAGAGAGAGGGAGGCACGGAATCGGAAGCAGGCTCCAGGCTCCAAGCCATCAGCCCAGAGCCTGATGCGGGGCTCAAACTCACGTACCGTGAGATCGTGACCTGAGCTGAAGTCAGACGCTTAACCAACTGAGCCACCCATGCGCCCCTAGCATGGCTAAATTTTAAAAGCCTCACAAACACCAAATATGGACAAGGCCGTGGACCAGCTGGAATGCACGCACATTGCCCGTGGGAATGCAAAAGAGTGCAATCTCTCTGGAAAAACTTTTGACAGTTTTTTCTAAAGCTCCACATACGCCTACTCTTCGGGTGATTCCCACTTTTAAGAATCCGTCGGCTTGTCTGATCCCTCTGGAGGCTGAGCAGGACGGGCTGAGTCAACGCCAGCCTCCTCCTGCCACCATCACCGGTTTAGTCAAACCAAAAGGAGAAACGAACAGTGGCTTCCAGCAGTAAGAAATGAACAAGGTTGGAGCTGAGGACCTCAAGTTGCTTGCTTTTTCCCTGTCGACCAGATGACTGGACCTGTCTCTACTCTGTATGCAGCTTGGGGTTTTTAATTACGTTTATCTCAAGGTGTCTCTTTATGTGATTACTTTAAAAATTTTTTTGTTAATGTTTATTTATTTTTGAGAGAGGGAGAGAGACAGAGGATGAGTTGGGGAGGGGGAGAGAGAGAGAGAGGGAGACACGGAATCAGAAGCAGGCTCCAGGCTCTGAGCTGTCAGCACAGAGCCCCATGCGGGGCCTGAACTCACAGACTGTGAGATCATGACCTGAGCCAAAATCGGATGCTGACTGAGCCACCCAGGCACTCTTGTGCTTACTTTCTAAAAATCTTTATTTATTTATTTTGAGAGGGAGAGAGAGCATGTGTGCACATGCGCAGGGGGAGGGCAGAGACGGAGGGAGAGGGAGAAAATCCCAAGCAGTCTCTGTGCTGCCAGGGCAGAGCCTGATGTGGGGCTCGATCTTACGAACCGTGAGCTCAGGACCTGAGCACAAATCAAGAGTTGGATGCCTAACCTACTGAGCCACCCAGGCGCCCCTGTGTGTGTGTGTGTGTGTGTGTGTGTGTGTGTGTGTGTGTATGTGCGTGTTTAAAGCCTGGGCTTTCTCAATACCTCTTTAAAGGTTTGTTTGTTTTTTTTAAATTTTTTAATGTTTATTTTTGAGAAAGAGAGACAGAGTGTGAGTGGAGGAGAGGCACAGAGAGAGGGAGACACCGAATCTGAAGTAGGCTCCAGGCTCTGACCTGTCAGCACAGAGCCTGACAGGGGGGCTCAAACTCATAGACCGTGAGATCATGACCTGAGCTGAAGTCAGAGGCTTAACGGACTGAACCACCCAGGCGCCCTGCTCTTTAAACGTTTTTAAATCATTTTATATCTGGCGAAGTTGAGATTTTTTTAAGAACCTCACTTTGAACTGGTAATAATAGTTTACAATTTGATTAAAAAAAAAAAGTCAACAAACAGCAAACACCTGTTAATAAAGACCTTAAGGAATAATAACCTAAAGAGATTAGTTTGGGGTGGAGGTGGGTGGTGGGACTGACAGGGAACGAACAGGAGAGAATTTTCCAGTGAGATATGGTAAAGTACCATATTATGACAGGGATGTGGGTGAGTTGGGTAAAAGATGTATCAACATCTTACGGTGAATATTTGTACATTTCAATGCATGCAAATTTTTCTAAAAACTAGTAATGTCAATAATAAAAGTTGAGTGGGCGAAAACATAGTGGAAATACAGAGAACGGCTCAGCTTGATAATTGTTGAAGTGGGAAGATGGGTATATAGGGATCTCAATTATACTGTTATGTTTACATTGTGTGTTTTTTTTTTAATTTTTTTTTTCAACGTTTATTTATTTTTGGGACAGAGAGAGACAGAGCATGAACAGGGGAGGGGCAGAGAGAGAGGGAGACACAGAATGGGAAACAGGCTCCAGGCTCTGAGCCATCAGCCCAGAGCCCGACGCGGGGCTCGAACTCCCGGACCGCGAGATCGTGACCTGGCTGAAGTCGGACGCTTAACCGACTGCGCCACCCAGGCGCCCCTACATTGTGTGTTTTTGAAGGTTCCCGTAATAGGAAGTGAAAGAAAAGGAAGGAAAAGGATAATTACACCTCGCAGAGCTGCTGTGCGTGCCTGGGAGACAGTGCTGGGGAAGGGGTTTTGTAGGCTGGGAAGTACGTTTTGACGTTGGCGTTCTCCGCCGGATCCGCCTCCCTCCCCTTCTGGAATCTGTGCTGGCTCGCTCGGGGCTTGCGCTCTGTGCTGCATTCTTGTTCTGCTTCGTCCTTACTGCTGCAGTTCCCCCTTGTTACCCGCCTAGCTGCCTCCTGGGTCAGGGTGTTGTCTTGACCCTGTGGCTACGCAGCAGGCAGCCTGCTCCCTGCAACAGGACGGACGGGCTGCCTTTGCCCTGACATGTCTCCTCACCGGGCCTCCCCGAAAACTGTCAGATTTGAGGGGAATCTGAGCCGCGTTCCCAGCGCTGCGCCCCAGTGCACCTCCTCTCTGGCCTCCGCCCTGCCCCACCCCGCCCTCCGTCGGGGTGACTTGCCTCATTCATGACTGTTGTCAGCATCTCAGCCCTTGTGCCCCTGATAGTTCTTGCCACAAACCAGCTGAGCGCCTGGCACCGTTCCGGAAACCTCAGGCTCCAGGGCAGGCCCCCCAAGACACCTACAGTCTGCTCTCTCTCTTTTTTCCTGCTCTAGCCATCCCTTAACTCAGCAGGTATTTACTGGGCACCCGCTGCGTGCTGGGCACCGAGTTAGACACTGGTGGCCGTAGAGACGGGCTGGCGGCGGACGTGGAGGAACAGACGGCTACCGTACGGTGTGACAAGGACAGCCACCGGGGAACCAGGAGGAGCTGGGGAGGCACAGGGAGGGGACGCCCAGCCTGGACCGGGGTAGCAGGGCTCAAGAAGCAGTTCTCAGAGGAAATGCCGACGAAGCTAAGACCCAGAGACGGCGGCATATGGCAAAGACACAGCAGGGGAAACAGCCCCAGAGTGAGACCCCACGGGCAGGGCCTTCTGGAAACTGCAGACAGTTCTGTCTGGGCAGACTCTGAGGGTGCGGGGCGGGCCCGGCCGGGAGATGAGGCCCGGAGGTCAGCACCCCTGCCAGAAGCGGCCATACCCAGTCGGCCTGCGCACCCCTTCCCCAGGGCACTGTGCTTCTGCCCGGATCTGCGGGGGGGACTCCCCTGGAACAGAGCAGGACTGGAGTAGGGTGATGCTGAGCTGGCGCCTGGGTGCTCCTCCTCCACCGTCCTCCCCTCACCAGCCCTCCCTCCAGAGAGCCCTCAGGCTGGGCAGTGACTCAGGCAGAGCCTGCCTCACCTTCTCCCCTGGGACTTACGCCTCTGCCTCTGTGGGGCCGGGCAGCCTCCTCTGCCCCCTGTGCCTTTCGGGGAGTGCTCTGGCTCTGGGTCTGGTTGTGGCCCTGCGGCTGGCTGCAGTCCCGGTCCCGGTCCTGCTTGGGGCTCTGGATTCTGGGTCTGGGTCTAGTTCTGGCTGTGGCTCCCACTAGGAGTCGGAGCGTATTCTGGGTGGGCGGTCTGGGCCCTGGTTCCAGTGAGGCCGTCCACAGGAAGGCAGATGTTGCCGGAGGGAAGGGGGTGGGGGGTGAGCAGATTCTGGCTTCCTGGCCTCCTCCTGGGGAGGGTCCTCCCCCACCCCTGAGCCAGGGGCAGCCATGCAGGGGAGCAGGCATGGAGGGAATTGACCTCACCGAGGTAGCCGTGAGACTCTAAAATCAGTTCGCGTGCTTAGCTCGGCAGGAAGAAATTAACCGTACGGTTGAAGGGGTTAGAATCCGCAGTCCGATTACGTGGAGTTCAAAACCCAGTTCTGCTGCTTATTAACCTCGTGACCTTGGGCAGGTTACTTAACCTCTCTGTGCCTCAGTTTCCTCCTCTGCAACACGGGGAGAATGAAAGTAGCCGCTTTGTAAGATTATGGGAGTATCGAGGGAGATAATCCCCCTAAGGGTTGAGCCTAGGGCCTGCGGCATGGTACATGTTTAGTGAATAATGGTAGTAATGCTATTTGTTAATATTATTCTGTCCGATTCCTCTGGTGGACAGGTGAGTGACCCTTGTTTGCCATCCGCCGGGGGGGTGTCACAGGGATTTATTGCCTCCCTCTGTGGGGATCAGAGAGCTGCAGACTGGGGGAGGGGGCAACCCCCATCATCCTCAGTTCTTTGGGGAAATGTTCAGGTTTGGCACCTGGGATGTCTTCACGAGTACTTCTCAGTCTTCATTCTCTCGTCGCTAGGATGGGGACAATGTTATCTTACGGGTTAGTAGTGAAGTTCAGCGGTGTGGCATGGATAGACTCAGCACCGGGCTGAGTCCCAGCTCTGCTGTGTGACCGTGGCAAGTTGCTTCACCCCTCTGGGCTTCTGTGTTCTGCCTCCTCATCCGAACCATGCACCACGTTCCAGGGAGAGTTGTGAAATCAGGGCTAACCTACTGTGGGCAGAGAGCCCACAGTAAAAAATAGTGGCTAGTGTTGTCTTTCTGATGACAGAGTTGGGGAAGAAGCTTAGGGGTCCAGGAGGGAAGTGGACGTACGTGCATGTTCCTTGGGAGAGAGCGTTGCCTGCTGCAGCCTCAGGGTGAGAAGTGCATTCTATTCTCCTTGAGGTCCTTCTGAGATGTTAGCACTGTCAGAACCCGAGCAGGTTCACGTTTAATCTGCGTGGGAGGGGTCGGAAGGCAGGTGCCTTCCGAGGTCCTGGGAGCAGCCTAGGGCACAGGTGTCTTTCCTTGCCGGTCCCTGGTCTGCGGGGCTTGAGCTGATTGACCCCTCCTAACCTCTGGGCCAGCCTCTCCACCCCTGTTGGGTCTGCTCTCAGGTTTTCCTCTTTCCTCCTAGTGTTCACCATTCTGGGGGAAATGACTTTCTAGAAATCGGACAGCAGGGAGGAAACTCAGGGGTCACCCAATCCCATTGCCAACCACAAGGCGGGTCTGCAAATCACCCTCCCAAACCCCAAACCCTCTACAGGAGTAGATGTTATCTCAGGTGAGACAGACACTCTGCTGGCTGACTCCCGTCCCCCCAGCTGTGCCGTGAGCCTGTCCCCTCCTGTTTGTCCTCTGGAGAAGGGGAGAGGAGCTGGCCGGTGCCTACATCCAAATAACCCTCCCTGGTTAAGAAGGGTGTTATTAAACCACCCCTTCTCCAGGCTAAATAATCCCAGCGCTCTTCACCCTTTCCTCTCCGGTTGTGTTTTCCAAGTCTTTAATTATTTTCACTGCCCTTCTCTGTGGGCTGCAGCCCTATAATCATAGAATTTCAGAGCTGGAAGCTACCTGGCAGTTGCATGGGACAGAGCCAGGTGCAAGGCCTCGCCCCACCCAGGCCGGGGGCGGGAAGGAAGCCCAGCTGTCCCCTAGATAATTCCCCCTTCCTTAGTCTTCCTCCAACAGAGGATAAGCCCTGCTCCTTTTCCCTTAAAGCGATACATTAAACAAAAACCTTGTCGAGCAGTTTTTGTGAGCTGTGCTCCTTGTGGACATTTTCACCATTGTTACCTCCTTAATCTCTCAACAGTCCTGCCAAGGAGCTATGATTAGTCTTCATTTTGTAGGCCCAGAACCGGGCTCCAAGGGATTAAGTAACTTGCCCAGATTCACACACCAAGAAAGTTCCAAGCCTCCTCCGCCCAAACTCCCTCCGGCATGTTACTGGCACCCCAACCCGGCTGCACCCGCAGGCCCTTAGGGAGGCGTCCCTCTCATGAAGAGCCTGTCAACCCCCCCCCCCCCGGGGGGACAGAGCTGGGGCACAGCAGGAATCGGCCAGGATTTCATAGAGAACCAGAACCTACAGGATATATATTTATGTAAATAGGTTCATTTCAAGGAATTGGCTCATGCCATCGTGGGGACTGGTAAATCCAAAATCCAGAGGGCGGGCTGGCAGGTTGGAGACTCAGGCTGGAGCTGAGGGTATGGTTTTGAGGCAGAATTTCCTGTTTCTCCAGGAAACTTCAGTTTTTACTCTTCAGGGCTTTCAACCGATTCAGTGAGGCCCAACCACATTATAGAGGATAATCTTCACTTAAAGTCAACTGGCTGTAGATATTAACCACGTCTACAAAATCCCTTCACAGCAGCCCCTGGATTAGTGTTTGATTAAATAACTGGGTAGTATAGCTTTGCCAAGTTGACACATGAAACTAATCATCACCCCCTCCTTTATGGGTGTTTATGGGGAGCCACGGGGAGAAGCCAGCCTGATCCAAAGGGCCTTTTCCACAGAGTCCCAGGCAAGTGCCAAGCGAGGGGACTTGGGGATGGCGGTCCCTCTGTGAACCTCTTCATTTTGAAGGTGTCCTAGGTCAGGGTTATGCCGCCAGATCCAGACCTCACCGCTTGCCCCTGGGAGGCCCCTCCTCGCTTCTGCTTACTTGAGAGCTACAGTTAAGGCCCAGTGTCTGTTCAGGGGGGCAGAAGGCCCTGGAAGGAAAAGGGGACGTTCTGGAGTAGGAGGAAGGGTAAGAACACTATTGCTTGAGCCCTGAGGACCCAGCCGGCCAAGGGCCCTTGAAGGAGGGGACAGTGTCGTATTTTCTCTGCGCCCAGGCTGAGACCATGGCTCACTGAGGGTGTGCTACAAGTGTCTGTTCCTTCCCCTTCCGTTTCCCTCCCAGGTGGAGGCCTGAAACAGCCTAGGCAGGTAGAAATCAGTCCTGGTTTTAAAGTTGTTATTGTTGCTGTCTATCTTGTTTTCCTCTTCCTTCTCCTCTTTTTTTTTTTTTTTTCAATTTGAGAGAGCGAGCGAGAGAGAGGGAGAGAGAGAGAATCCCAGTGCAGACCCTTCCTCGGGGCTCAGTGCCACGACCCTGGGATCACGACCTCAGCTGAAATCAAGAGTCAGACGCTCGATTGACTGAGCCACCCAGGGACTCCTAGAGAGTTCTTCTTTTAAAAAAAAAAATTTTTTTTAACATTTATTTTTGAGAGAGAGAGAGAGAGACAGAGCATGAGTGGGGAGGGGCAGAGAGAGAAGGAGACACAGAATCTGAAACAGGCTCCAGGCTCTGAGCTGTCAGCACAGAGCCTGACACGGGGCTCGAACTCACAAACTGTGAGATCATAACCTGAGCCGAAGTCGGACGCCCAACGGACTGAGCCACCCAGGCGCCCCTAGAGAGTTCTTCTTAGTATACAATCTAAACCCCTCCAACTTCAGGATAAACCCCCTACTATAAGGCTAGCAGACATGAGAAAGTGAGACTTGAGGAGTTTTCTATAAAGTTTTGAACCACCACAACCTTCCTGCTGTTATCTCCAGCTAGAGGCGCTCCCAGAGGACACAGATGCCGAGCGGCCAAAAGAACGACAGGACCGCCGGGGCTGGACCAGAGCTGCCCCCTCACGGATGCCATGGTCCCTCATCTTGGCCTTTGCTGAGCTGGAGGCTCAGTTCCTCATTTGCGGCTGAAACGTATAGACTAAGTTAGACTCAGAGGGAAAAACAGAGAGTATCTAAGTTAGACTGCAGTGAGCCTCCCCGGAGCTTGTCGCGGATGGCTGAAGGAGGTGGAGGCAGCTTTTCGCTCGCCAGTCTTTCGGAGGACGTTTCGAGACAGAGTCTCGCTCAGAGGCAGCGGCTCCCTCCCAACCCTGGGGTTTCAAGGAAGCCGGAGGAGTTTTAACTCCTCGTAAGGGGTTTCCTCTTTCATCTGAAGGTGACTGGTGATGGAGTCAGGTGTTACCAGGCCCCAGCTGTGGGTGGGGGAGGCTGCTCCACCCGTTGAACCCAGGGAGGCTTCTTAGGAGGGGAACGGCTTTGAGATGCCTCATGAAAGAAAGCCAGGAGGAAGCTTGGGGTTGGCTAGCAGGTGGGCGTGGGAGAAAGGGACTCGGTGGGGGCTGGCTGGGCCTGCCTCATCTGAAGAGACGGACTTCACCCCAGCTCCATAAGGATGCTTCTCTGGAGGCCACACCTGCCAGCTTTTCTTCCTCCCAAACCTGCAAGGGCTAGAGGAGGGGCTGCAGCCGAATTCCACCCTCACCTGGTGTAGGGCGAGATGTTGCAGCAGGAGGGCTTTCAGCTAGGCTGGGGGGTGAACAGGATAAGATGGGAGATGACTGACTGAGGGAGCTCCCGGGATCCCTTTCTTCCCAGGCCTTTGAAAATGAAGAGCTCCCTTTGTAGCCAGCCCCCACTCCCAAGCCGCAGGGGTGGATGCATCGGCCTTTGGGGGCTTTTTTGCCAGTTTGCACGTGACACATAGGCCCTGCAGGTTATCAGGAAATGTGTTTTCTTGGGACTTGGGCAACTGGGTTCGGAGTTGCAGAGGGGTGGGACCTCGGGCAGGTGGGGCCGGGTGTGTTTAGGCCCTTTGGTGGGCACAGAGGGCAGAGCTGGAGCGAGGGGTCTGGGGGGGGGGGGTTCTGGAGGCGATCACTCCCCATGTAGGGTCCTCAGTGTCCATCCCAGACCTCAGCACTCGAGCGGGTAGAAATCCTTGCCTCTCTGGTTCAGCCCCACCGGCCGATGGGCTTGGGGAAGTGTGTGAAGGCTGCAACCAGTCCGGGAAGGACAACTCCTTCTTTGACTTCTTCCCCTGAGAATGTCTTTTCAGCCCCTGGATTCTGGGGACCCCCGGGAGACTCTACTGTCCACCCGGCATTTGCAGGGAACAGTCCCCCAAGGAAGGGAGGGGTCTGGGACCCCTGCCCAGGGGGACCAAAAAGCCAGTCCCCCAGCATCGACTGAGAATTGAACCAAATAAATCTCCTTGGAGCCACGTCAAACGCTGCCTCGGGCTGGCCGGGGAGGGTGCCCCTGTGCACGGGGAGTGGGGAAGTGAGCCACACTCAGCCTGCTGGGAGGCACAGGCCTCTCTCAGCGCGTCCTGGGCTTCCCTCCTCCGGGAAGCCCGAGCCACTCACACAGATGTCTCTCATTCGCCGTTCACACCGGATTCCAACAATTGACTCACTGGTCTGTTTTCTTAACAGACTGGCTGTAAGCTTCCCAACAGCGAGGTCTGGGACTCTCATTCATGTCTGTGTGATCAGTCCCTGTTCAGAGCCTGGCACATGGAAGGATTTTCGAGAAATCTATGTGAATGAGTGAATAATTGGCGACATTGGGTGGTCCGAGCTAAATGCCTCTAGCAGGAGACACAGGGATGTTCCAGGAGCTCAGGGGAGGGAGCCATCCCTGAGGACCAGCAGTAGAGAGAAAGGCTCGCAGAAGAGATAAATTAGCCTTGTCTTCCATTGCCTTGAAATCCCTTGAACCTGTCTTCCTCCCCCAGGACAATTGAGAGCGGCATTCTCCAGCATACGTCTTTCTATCTTCCCTCCTGCAGTCAATTTATCTACCTCAATCACCCACCAATCTTCTGTGATATGCTGGAACTGGCTCATACTGGCTTGGGAGCCAATAGCGTGCCTCTGTTCCCAGAACACCTTGTGTTGGTAGCTTGGAATCGGTCAGGGTGGGAGAAACCAGCAAATGCCACAAATCAGTGCTTTGTCACCCTGGAGGAGCCAGGGCTAAAGTTTGTCAGTCCACTTACCTACCCACTACCTACCCTCCTCCCTTCCTTCCTTCCTTCCTTCCTTCCTTCCTATCTTCCTTCTTCCCCTTTCTTTTCAATTATTGTATCCAATGTGCCAACTATCTACTCATCCCTCCCACCTACCCATCCATCCACCGTCCGCCCATCCATCCATCCAACCACCCACCCACCCATCCACAAGCATCTACTCTGTGTTGACCTGTTCCCAAGGCTCAAAATCTTTGCCTAGACTCCTAGAAGACAGGTGCATGAGTTCTAAGGAATAGCAGACATCCACTAGCATGGCACGTCCAGTTCAGCCAACACTGATGTTGGATTCATAACCGGGACGCTTGGGTGCTCCTCTTCTCCTTGCCCTCCCTGCTCGTTCTTCTCCATAGGCCGTTCTCACAGGGTGGGGGAGTCACTATCAGGGAAAGAGGGACGGACGTGTCCCCACCCAACAGTCCTGTACTGCTCTTTCTCTACCTCTCCCTCCAAGCCTCAAGCAAAAGCCCAGGGGAACTGGGCCCGACTTTTTGAGAAACGGTTCTCCACCCCAGAAGGCCCAATGAGCTAGCTAACTTACCGGTGAGTAAAAACAAGAGGGGGTTTAGTAGGGCTTGGGAACAGAGACATCAGGTAAGAAAAAAGCCCCTCGTGAAGCCAGCCCTCTCCATCTCCAACACTACCCCCCACCTCTTCTTTTTAAAAACAATTTTTTTTAACATTTATTTATTATTGAGAGACAGAGATAGAGCATGAGCAGGGGAGGGGCCGAGAGACGGGGAGACACAGAATCCGAAGTAGGCTCTGGGCTCTGAGCTGTCAGCACAGAGCCCAACGCGGGGCTCGAACTCACAGACTGTGAGATCACGACCTGAGCCAAAGTCGGATGCCCAACCAATTGAGCCACCCAAGCGCCCCAACATTAAAAACATTTTTTTTTAAAAAAAGGATGAGTACATGTCAATAAATCTGCACCCTATTGGCTCCCAAGCCAGTATGATCTCGCACAAACCGCGAGATCATGACCCGAGCCGAGGTCGGACGCTCAACTGACGGAGCCACCCAGGCGCCCCTACCCCCCACCTCTTCTTAAAACTCTGGCTGCTTTGTGAAAAGCTTGTCTCTGCTCTTGCTCCCAGGGGCTGTTATTGCAAAGGATTAGCTGTTCAGCCTAGTGAGCCAAAGGGGCAGGGCCCCCAGAACTTGACCTGGATTATAGGGAAAGGAAGGGAAACCCACTCCCCTCCACACAGCCCAGACCCTGCCACCCCCACCACACTCACCTGCCGCTATGCCCCGTCCCGTCCAGCCTTGGCGAAGTACAGCCCTTTCCTCGATGGGGGTGTTGGCTTCCCAGGACCATGGCAATGGGTTGCAGCCAGAGGTGACCTGAGAGCATGTCTTGGCCGGAGCTGAGGGTCCCCAGCGTTCCTGCAGGTGGTCAGAGAGAGAAGGCGGTGGCAGGCATCTTTCTCAGTTTGCTCCCTGAGGTCTGTATTTATATGACGGTCATACTCAAACAGCTCCCTTCTGAGACTGAGTTTCACCCCTCACTGGCCTCTTTTCGGAGGGTATTTTCTGTGGCCTGGCCCAGAAGGGGCAGGCAGATTTTTTTTTTTTTTTTTTTTTTTTTTTCTGAGCCGTACAGCAAAACTGCTGTGGAGACAGAGGAGGGTGAAGGGTTTGGGGCCTAGGGCCTCAGCCACCCGGCCTGCCGCTGCTTGCACCCCCCTCATTACTGTTACTCTGTCTTTTAGTCCAAACAGGTTCTGACCTGCTCTGGTAGCAATAACATAAGGGCCAACAAATACCATATGATTTCGCTCCTGTGTGGAGTTTAAGAAA
This sequence comes from Prionailurus bengalensis, assembly GCF_016509475.1. NCBI lineage: Eukaryota > Metazoa > Chordata > Mammalia > Carnivora > Felidae > Prionailurus > Prionailurus bengalensis. The sequence goes on along the minus strand of NC_057346.1, from coordinate 17,536,049 downwards.
CAAAACAAACGAGCAAAGGAGAAAAAAAAAAAAGACAGAGACCAAGAAACAGACTCTTTTTTGTTTTTTTTTCAACGTTTATTTATTTTTGGGACAGAGAGAGACAGAGCATGAACGGGGGAGGGGCAGAGAGAGAGGGAGACACAGAATCGGAAACAGGCTCCAGGCTCCGAGCCATCAGCCCAGAGCCCGATGCGGGGCTCGAACTCATGGACCGCAAGATCGTGACCTGGCTGAAGTCGGACGCTTAGCCGACTGCGCCACCCAGGCGCCCCAACGTTTGTTTATTTTTGAGACAGAGAGAGACAGCATGAACGGGGGAGGGGCAGAGAGAGAGGGAGACACAGAATCGGAAACAGGCTCCAGGTTCTGAGCCATCAGCCCAGAGCCTGACGCGGGGCTCGAACTCCCTGACCGCGAGATCGTGACCTGGCTGAAGTCGGACGCTTAACCGACTGTGCCACCCAGGCGCCCCAAGAAACAGACTCTTAAGGAAAGAACAAGCTACTGGTTAGCAGAGGGGAGGTGGGGGTGGGGATGGAAATAGGTGATGGGGACTAAGGAGTGCACTTGTTTTGATGGGCACTGGGTGATGTATGGAATTGTCAGATCACTCTGTTGTACACCTGCAGCTAACATGGCACTACATGTTAACTATGCTGTTAACTAAGAGTGGGGGGGGGCGGGTAGAAATAACGTAAGGGCCGCGTGCATCTCGTTCGGGCTGCTAGGATAGGCACGGCTTCTAGAGGTCATCTTCCATTGAGACGTTCAGGCGACCCCGTGACACCCCGGCTGAAGAAGGAACGTCGACAGCTCAGAGGCCTTGGGTTCGAATCTCGACTCTGCCGCTTGACGTAGGCCAGCGAATCATCTTCTTAGAACTTCCGTTTTCTCACCTATTAAATAGGGTCATTGGGGTGCTCCGGGTGGCTCAGTTGGTTAAGTGTCCAATTTTGGCTCCGGTCATGATTTTACGGTTCGTGAGTTCGAGCCCCGCGTCAGGCTCTGCGCTTCGGATCCTCTGTCTCCCTCTCTCTCTGCTCCTCCCTCCCCCCCACTCTTTCTCAAAAATAAATGAACAAGGATAAATAAATGAAAAAAGGATCATCGAACAGGTCATGGTGGGGTTGAAACGAGCTCATGTAAGCGATGTACCTGGGTCAATGCCTGGAAGTTGGCAAGTGGGGTTCAATAATCAGTTGCCACTTCGCTGCGCATCCTACAGTCCCTATCGAACTGCACCCACCTTTCCCCTTAAGGTGCGAAGCAAGTTCGCCATCCCAGGGTGGGGAATCTCTCCTCTGAAATCCGGCAAATTACAAGGCTATTTGGCTTGTGTGACCCAATTAATAGCCCTCTGTCTCACGGGCCTCTGCAGACACCTCACCTTTCGCCCCAGGCGCCCCTTTGGCTCAGCAAAGCCTGCCCACCTGCGAGGACAGAGGCCCCCCCCACTTCCTCAGGAGAAGACGGTGCTGTGTCGGAAGGAAGCAGGCCGTGTGCTTGCTGAGCTGTGGAAAATAATTAAACCAGGGGAGGAAAAAGAAAACAAAAACCCAGGTCCTTTAGAAATCAGGTTAGGTATGAATGTGCAGGGCGTGGCCCCCTGTATAATTAGCCGCTCTGCTGGCTCCGGGAGCTGCCTGCTCCTCCTGGGCCCGTTGTGTCAGGCTTGGGCCTGCTGCCCCTCCTCTCCCTCCGCTCCTCCTCCTCCCTCTCCTCCTCCTCCCCCTCCCCTGTTCCCTATAGGTGTTTCTCTGGGCTCTGCCGCCTGTCCCACTCCCCTCCGAGACGCCGGCCCGAGAGGTCACCCACCTGCAGCCCCAGCGAGTCCCAAACACGCCTGCCCAGTGACCCGCCATGGAAGCCGCGGATGCCTCCAGAAGCAACGGGGCCAGCCCGGAAGCCAGGGATGCCCGCAGCCCGCCGGGGCCCAACGGCGCCCTGGAGAACGGGGCCAAGGGCGAAGGCCAGGATGCCAAGACCACCAATGGGCACGGCGGGGAGGCGGCCGAGGGCAAGAGCCTGGGCGGCGCCCCGAAACCGGGGGAGGGCAAGAGCGCTCTGTTCTCGGGGAATGAGTGGCGGCGGCCCATCATCCAGTTTGTCGAGTCCGTGGACGACAAGGGCTCCAGCTACTTCAGCATGGACTCCGGGGACGGCAAGAGGTCCCCCTACGCCGGGCTCCAGCTGGGGGCCGCCAGGAAGCAGCCCGTCTCCTTCGCCGAGAAGGGGGAGCTGCGCAAGTCTATCTTCTCGGAGCCCCGAAAGCCCACGGTGTCCATCGTGGAGCCCGGGGAGGCCCGGCGCAACAGCTACCCCCGGGCCGACGGCGGCCTCCTCCTGCGCTCCAAGTCGGGCTCCGAGGAGGTCCTGTGTGACTCGTGCATCGGCAACAAGCAGAAGGCCGTCAAGTCCTGCCTGGTGTGCCAGGCGTCCTTCTGCGAGCTGCACCTCAAGCCCCACCTGGAGGGCGCCGCCTTCCGCGACCACCAGCTGCTCGAGCCCATCCGGGACTTCGAGGCCCGGAAGTGTCCCCTGCACGGCAAGACCATGGAGCTCTTCTGCCAGACCGACCAGACCTGCATCTGTTACCTCTGCATGTTCCAGGAGCACAAGAATCACAGCACGGTGACGGTGGAAGAGGCCAAGGCCGAGAAGGAGGTAATTAGCTGGGGCCTCTTCTGCGCTGGGGGCCCCCAGGGTTTGGGCCTCGAGTCTCGTCGGTCCCTGGCTCTCTCAGGATACGTTTCTTGCCCCTCTGCGCCTGCAGGCTGGGGGGGCAGAGGCAGTTCCCTCATGCTCTGAGGCCTCTGGAGACAGGGGCACTGCCTGGATGAGCAAACGGAGGGGCAGGAACGACTGGGGGCCTGACCAAGGTCATAGGATAAATTCAAGTCTGATCAGAGAATCAGTGCTCAATCCTGCGCTCTGCCTGGCTGGGGCGATTCTTTTCTTTTTCTTTTTAATTTTTTTTAAATTTGAGGGCCAAATAATTCTTACCACCTGAGCAGGACTGACCCCTGGGGCAGGGGTGATGGGGGAGGGGGAGGGCATTTGGGGGCCACTTAAACGTTCTTTTCTTCTGGCTTTAGAGTTTGCATTTGCAGTACAGAGGCTTCTTGCTGTTTATCTGATCCCCGGGCCGGTCTCTTGCCGTCCCCAGTGGCCCCCTTTGTCCTCCTCTCAGCTGGGCCGGCCCTGCGTGCTTTGTGTGGTTGCGTGTGCACGTGCCTATGCTTGTAGGTGGACACTACTTGGCGAGGGTTGGAGTTTGCGTGTGGGCGGGATGTACGTATATGTGTGTGTGTGTGATATGTGCGTGTGGGTGTTTAGTGCATATGTTTGTGTAGGTGATGCCTAAGTGTTTGCATGGGTTCTGTCGACGTGATTGCGTCTGGGCTTCCACCGGGAGGAGCAGAGGCGTGTGGAGGCTTGTGAATGTGCTACACCTGGGGAAGGTGTTCTGGGCCAAAGGCTCAGCTGTGGTTGCTGCCCCAAGCCCCGTGGATGCTGCGTCCTGCTCTCTTGTAACAGCAACACGGTGGGTGGACAGCCTCCCCCCGGCGTGAACCTCCTGGTGCTCAATGTGGGGGACTTGACCTTCCTCAACAGCTTCTGTGACCATCCAGATGGGGCAGCCCGGGACTCCTCCCTGCTCAGCCTTCCTGACCGAGAGTTGGCCGATTACTGTCTTCCTGCATCCCTGGTGCCCACAGCCCTGGGCAGAGAGAGACGGGTTACAAATGAGGAAAGACCCAAAGATCCTTTTCAGAGGCCTTGTTTAGCCCAGGGAGGTGTTTCCTGTTTCCTGACGTCCAGACCCCAGCCTGGCTTCAAGCCTCACGCTGGGAGACGGGGCTGGGGCAGAGCCGTGGAACCCGTCCTTTGGGAGCTTAGGTGGGAAACCACAACAGAGCAAGGGCCATCATCCTCATCCACTGCAACCGAAACCCTGCAGAGGGTTCTGGGAGGCCTGACCGAGGTCCAGCCCTGGGGTTTGCCTCTCGTTAGCCGTTGGACTGTGGACAAGTCCCTACCGCTCTCTCAGTCCTGGTTTTTCCATGTGTGAAACCAAGGTGTTGGACTAGACTGGCGGTTTTCAAATTCCCCCATGGAGTCCTAGGATTCTTGGAGATGTCTTTGACACCTCCCCGACAAGGAGGGGGGCAGATATTGGTGCCAAGAAGGCAGGGGCTTCCGGCTCCCACTTCTACAAGCAGAATACATTCTTATTTATCTGCTTTATACGTAGGGTTTGCCCGCAAAGTGCGTCTGAAACAAAAGTATCACCTAAGAAAAGTCCAAGTGCCCCTGGAGGACTCGAGGGTCTTGGTCAGCCCTCTGTGGAGGCACCAGAAACTCAACAGTTCACCTTCCAGTGCCTGGGGCTGCCGCAGGACTCAGAGACACAGCCCTCGCCCTTGAGGGCTCACGATGTAGGTCAGGAGGTAGAGCTCAGACGCACAAACAAGCCTGGGGAACATCCGCCCAGTTACACAGAAGCAGCCGTAGATCAACATCAACTTGTAGAGGGCGGAATGCCAGGCCAGCTGGACTGTAGCAGTCTCCTCTGTCTCCTCCTTCACCTTGCAGACGGGGACACATGCCCAGGGAGAGGAAGGGATCTGTGCCAGCATGTAGAGGAAGAAGCCCCCTAATTCTCTTCCAAGATTTGAGAGCAACTGAGAGGCAGGGCCTTGAGGGGATGGGATCCAGGATACGCGTGCTTTACAGGGGCTTTCAGAGGAAAATGTCTGATCCGCCGGAGTGACTAACGGTGGGAACTTCAGACAGCGTGTGTGTGCGCGTGTGCACGAGCGTGCACCAGCAGCCAAGGGGGTAGGCAGGGAGTGGTGCGGGCCAGCCGGGAGGCTGAGCTGGAGCACGGCTGTTTGTCTAGGCCTGGCTCTGCTGGAATGTCAGACGTGGGGGATGTTGGCACAGAGCGGGGTTAGTGGGTTGACTGATTGAAATGAATAAGCGTGTCAATCCCGGCGTCCTTTGGAGGCATCCCCTGCAGACCCAAACGTCAACCCACACACAGGTTTTTTTTGCAAGGAGCCCTGTCCAGAACCTGTTCTGCAGGCCGGCTGGTGAAGGCCCAGGTGAGGTCATCTTAGACCTACCTTGAATGGTTGCATTAGGCTGCAAAGGACACCCAGGGCTGCGGGGGTGCTCATCTCCTGGGTTTCAACTCTCCCTGGAGCCTCTCAGCGGAGGCAGTGTTGGGGAAAAGGCCACTTGATGCGGAAGCATGACAGTCCTTCCTCTGGTGGATCCAAGACCAGAATGTTCTAGTCCCGCTCCACAGATGTCCTCCGGTCTGCCCTCCTGCCTCTGGACGGGCTGGAATAGGCTGATGAGATTACATTGTACATATCCCTCCTTTTCTGTGTCTCACGGCCCGCCTCCTGTCTTATCCCAAGTCCCTCCTGCTGCATCGACTCGGGAGAGAGGACTCCTCCTGGCCCATGGCTGTCTGCTCGAGGGTGACCTGCCCGGCCTCTGCACCGCCAGCTGTGTGGCCCTGGCATGGGTCTGGCCTGGGCTCTGGGTCGGCAGCCTGGAGAGGCATGAATGGGGGAGCACTCGCCTGTGGGTGCAGAGGGGAAGCAGTTTATCCTGTGAACTATTTGGAGACAGGAAAAGAAAGGGACCGGCAGGTGGCAGGAGACGCATCCGTTTTTATGGACACATCTATGCACCAGATGTTTACATGTTACTCCTGACAACAGCCCCACAGGGTGTGTGCTTTTCACCTATTTTATAGATGAAGACGGAGGCTTGAAGGTGCTAAGAGACTTACCTGAAGTCACAGTGCAGAGCGGCAGAGCTGGGGTTCGGACTGTTCCGGTGGCTGTTTCCTCGCTACCATTTTTCAAAACGAAGTTTATTTATCTTGAGAGAGAGAGAGAGAGAGCATGGGTGTGCGAGCGACAGGATGAGAGGGAGACAGAGTATCCCAAGCAGGCTCCACGCTGCCATCACAGAGCCCGACCTGGGGCTCGAACCCACAAACCGTGAGATCAAGACCCGAACCGAAACCAAGAGTCAGGTGCTTAACCGGCTGGGCCACCCAGGTGCCCCTCTAGTATTTTAAACTTTGTTTTCAAGTGATGGCAGGCCTTCTGGGGGGCCACTGGGCCCAGTGGCTCCCAACAGCCATCCTTAGGTTGGAGTCACCTGGTGGGTGAATCATGACACTGCTTCCTGGGCCTTTCCCTGGGAGGTTCTGGTTCAGGGGTTTGAGGCCTGGGATCTTGTATTTTTAAGTCTCCCTTGGGGATTCTAACGTGGAGCCAGGTTGGGAGTCAGGGATCACGTCCAACATCACCAGGAGGAAACTGAGGCCTGGACAGGTGGGGCGATGTTCTCAAGGGCCCACCGCTAGTCTGGAGCCAGCCTGGGTGGTACTGTGTCTGCCCCCAGTCGCCCCTTCCCTGTCCTGACACCCGAGGAAGCAGAAGGGACAGTAAGCCTCAGTGAGACAGACTAATGCTGGGCTGTTTGACATCTGGGTGGAAATGGGGAAATCCATCCAGCATTTCAGATCCTTATCCAGATAATTACCATTTGTCTGAGAGTACAAATTTGGCAATTAACTGGCTCATTTGGCAAATATCAGAGCCAACGGCCCGTGCGGTCAAATCAAGCCAGAAGAGGATCACAGCCATCTCGCCCCCTTCCCTGGGGGCATGCAGGTCACATGTCCAGGTGAGCGCTCGCTCGGGTGTGTCTGAGGGCCCCATCGGATGGAGGCACCGGCTGCTGTGCCGTCAGTCTGCTCTCAGGGAGACCTCTGGTCCCCCAAGGCCAGAAGGATTTGCAGGCAGGGTGGCTTACCCAGTGCCCATCCCGGGCAACAGAGCGGGAGGCAACCAGACGAGTGTAGGAGAGGGGAACAAAGGAGGCATTTAGGGACAGGCCTGGGCAGGGTGGAGGGAATGAACCGGGAGTAGGAGGAAGTGATGAGGAAGGCGCAGACAGGGATGGAGGGGTGGGGAGCTGAGGCCCCAGCAGCAGGACTGAAGGGGAAGGACGCTGTCCGGGAAGATCCGGAGAAGAGGCTGCAGGTGAAGAGGCCACATACTACGACCTGAGTCCTTGGTTGTATCTTGGCCGCAGCCGCTTTCTAGTTGTGAGAACTCGGGCAAGGTACGTCATCTTCTTAGGCCTTCGTTTCTGAGTCTGTGAAATGGGGTGACACCAGGTTAAAGGAGACAACGCCAGACGTGTAGGTGATATTCAATAATACAGTTAAGTGTCGTTCCTCCTCCTAGTGTTGTGGGGGAACCCAGGATCGCGGAGCCTTCCTACGTTATCTTCTTTCCTATATCCCGCCTTTTCCAGCTTCGTGCAGCCCTGCTCAGCGGGCAGAAACTGCCAAGGGCCACACAGATGCTGGCTGTGTCCCCAGGGGTCTCACCCCAAACCCTCCTCTCTGAAGAGCGTAGCCCTCATCCCAGAGAGGCGAGCAAGGACCATTCTAGCCGCACAGAGCTCCCAGGCCAAGGGCCCTTCCCTGATCCCGCCGCGTCCTGCAAGTCTGGTCTTGCGAGGCCCCCTCCCAGCCTGTGTCCGACTTCCCCAGTGCCCCAAAGAGAGAAGGAGACTAGTCTCTCCTCCGCCCTGAGTCTCCCGCCCACTGCTGCAGACAGTATGGCTCCACTTGTGCCCCTGCCCTCACATGTTTCCAGATCAGCCGCCTCTCCTTCCTCCCCTCTGGCTCTCCTCGCCACACCTCTGCCAGCCCCGCTGCCCTCTTCCCTCCTCCTCTTCCGCAGGATGGGCTTCTAGGGTCGGCCCTGGCCCCGGCTCTCCATTGTGCTAACCCCTTCCTCCTTACTCCATGGTTCTTCCACTCTCTTGGCCGGCGAATCCACGCTTGTCTGGTGAGACTTCTCCTCACCTGCAGGCCCCAGCCCAGCCTCATGTCTCCCCTTACCCCCCACAGCGGCTAGCAGGTGCTGCTTGCTGCATGTGACTCCCCTGGCCTTCACCTTCTCTGGTCCTCCTGGGGGGCAGGCCTCTTGTTGTGTCCACGGAAGATAGAGCCACTGAGGCACGGAGCACTTAAGTCACCTGCCTGGGGGCGGCGGTAACTGGATTCAGATGTTTAGACTCGCAGTCCCGTGCTGTGGGTGGGCTCCCTGCTGGATCCCCCAGCCTCGTTCATGGGAGGGCTGCCCCTGCCCCCCACCAGCCACAGGCCCAGGGGTGGGAGTGAATGCACTTTCCTTCTCTGCTTTCCTGTCCATCAGACCTTGTTCTGGGGGTGCCGAGGTAGGGGAGAGAGTGCCCGGCCAATTCCCCGCCTCCAGCCAGGTCAGGAAGTGGCTTCCAGCTGTCCCCTTGACCTCGGGCCTCACCCAGCAGCAATCCCGGGATGGGAAAAGTGCCTGGCACAGACCCATTGTCCAGACTCTTGTCTCTTCCTATGACCCAGGTCCTTCCAGGCCACTGGATCTTCTCTACTCTCTGTGGCCTGGGCTCTCGGGCCCTGCATCCTCAGGGAGCGCGAAGGCTGAGTCTCCGTGTCCACAGTGGGGTTTTACTCCTTTGTTCCCCCACCGCGGTGTCTATCAGCTCCTGGCTTCTCCCCAGCCTTTTTCCAGAGACCAGGCCGGACCCCGTCCTCAACTTCCTTCATTCTTTCCTCCGGACCACCATTTTCTCTCTCTGGTGATGGCGTTTTCCACGTTACGGGATTTTCAGCCCATTGCCGGTGGGGCGGATGCTTACCGAGAACTCAGAGTCTCCTTGCCTGGAGGGCGCAGGAGCGTGGGCAGAGAGCGGGTGTGGGGTGGGATCAGGGGCCAGGGAGCTCCACACCTCCTGCCCCGGGCCTTCCCCATCTTCTCCACCAGCTCCCTGGCCCTCTGGGCACCCTTTCCAAGAAAGCCAGGGAAGCTGTCTCCACTACCAATCCACTCCCCTTGGGCATGTGCTGAGGGACCCCAGGTGGCGGCCTGTCGTCCGGGTGGAGCACTCTAAGTGTGACGTGTGGCGAAGTCTATACCCGGCTCAGGACCCCATGCCAACGGAGCTCACATTCCCAGTGGTTTGTGGCCTCCTCATCTTGACTCTTCTTGTGGGTTCCTCAAAGAGGCAGCTGGAGAAAGGCTTGGAACTCTGTGTTCAAAACCCAGGGTAGTGGGGTGACCGCAAGCACCCCAAGGCATTCTCAGATGCCTTAGTCTTCCTGCCTGTTGGGTGGAGATCACCCACCAGTCTTCTGAGCTGGAAGGTGCTTTGAGAGCACTGGCAGGGGGCCCAGCAGAACAAAGAGGTGCTTCCTGGCTTGGCCTAATCGGCTTGGCCTTGGCTTCATGCCTCCCCTTTCGTCTCTGTGGTAGCTGCTTTCCAGAGAAGGCATTTCCCCAAATGGAAGGAAAGTATTATCTATACTTTCCATATCCATTAGAGCTCCCCTCCCAAGGCACCTCTCCTTGGTCCCCTTCCCAACCCACCCCAGACCCCAGCAGCCTGTGTCCTCCCCTGAGCGGGGGTCCCTGGAATCTCTGCTTGTCTTCTCTTATCCTTCCCCCCCCCCCCCCGCCCCACATCACTGCCTCACTCACTGGTCTCCCCTTCCTCCTCCAGGGACCCTGAATAGAGGTCCCCATCCTGCCCAAACTGCAGACTGCACTCTCTTTCCTGTAAACAGGTTTATAGCTGTGCCTGTCCAGACAGGAGTCCCCGCTGGTTGCAGCCTGGGCTCCCGCTTGCAACACAGGCCCCACGTCATGGCACAGAAACGTTGCACACTGTTACTGCCACGGGATACTCCCTGGGCTGGGCTGGGCTGGGCTGAGCTTGGCTGGGTCCCTTGCTCCCCCAAGCTTGAAGGAGACAGGAGCTTTCTTCCCTCTCCCCAGTGGCCACAGGTCCATTGAAAGGAGGGGGAACCCCATAAACAAACCTCCTTCCTGCTCACTTTGGGCGGACAGACCTGGCGGAGGTTTAGTCCTTATAGAGACACAGCTGGGATGTCCAGCCCCCGAGGCCCGAGTTCATAGCAAAGTAGTGTTTGGCTTGTTGCTGGATCCCTGGTGAAGGACACAGTGCCTGGCATACCTAGGGTCCCGATGAATGTCTGCAGAATGGAGGCCACAGGGCTGGGTGGCGAACCTTGCCCAAGCCGGCCCCCTGGGTGGGTCCACTCCTGGATTCTCTGGGGCTCCTCCTCCCCGACTTCTCCAACCTTGGCTCCTTCCCTGCAGACAGAGCTGTCGCTGCAGAAGGAACAGCTGCAGCTCAAGATCATCGAGATTGAAGACGAAGCTGAGAAGTGGCAGAAAGAGAAGGACCGCATCAAGGTGGGCCGCCTCCATCCCCACCTGTCCCACCTGCGAGGAGCCAGGCTTGGCCCCCATCTCTGCTGCACGCTTCTTCTGGCTCCTCCCACCCCTCTGGCGTCCCCACCAGTTCCCCTTCTAAGTCTGGGCCAGGCATCTGGGTGGGATCTTGTCCATCACCTTGTGCTCATTTGACATCATCCTAGCAAATAAAGCCCCTCCAGGTCCTCCAGGGGTGGAGCAAATAAAGCCAACCGGTCCTCCAGGGCCCTCCATTGTCTGCTCTGTCTACCAGACCACCCGGCCACCAAATGCATGACGCTGTCCTTTGACTTGTGCCAGTATGGCTGGATGTATGCCTGCCATGGTTTGAGTAACTACCAACCACAGTCCGAAATCACTGACTCTTGACCCTGGCTGCATAAACAGCCCATCAGTTCACTTTCTGAATGATGTTTGGTTCTAGCTGAGTTTCATAGAGCACAGCCTGACTCATGGGGGAACTTCTGGGTCTCTGGAATCGCCCAAGGTTGGAATGACCCACCCAGGGAGGAGTCACAGATAGATAAGGAAGAACAGGCTGTAAAAAACCCTGGCCATCTCTGTCAATAGATGATGTCAATGGTGCCTTTGAATGAGATTCTTAACCAAACAGGCTTGCTGGGTTGGGGCAGTAGAAATACCCTGCCTGCCTCTGATTCTGGGTTGGGAACCTAAAGATACATCCCACGAGGGAGTTTCTTTTTATGGAAAGCCTTTTTCTTCTCTCCTCTCACTCTGGACCCAGAGCTTCACCACCAACGAGAAGGCTATCTTAGAGCAAAACTTCCGGGACCTGGTGAGGGACCTGGAGAAACAAAAGGAGGAAGTGAGGGCTGCCCTGGAGCAGCGGGAGCAGGATGCTGTGGACCAAGTGAAGGTGATCGTGGATGCTCTGGACGAGAGGGCCAAGGTGTTGCATGAGGACAAGCAGACCAGGGAGCAGATGCAAAGCATCAGTGACTCAGTGCTATTTCTGCAGGTAACAAGGAATTCCTCCACCATTCAATCCCTCAATTCTTCCATCTGCTTTCCCAGACCTTCATCCAGCATCCATCTGTCCATCATTCATTTATCTACTACCCATGTGTCCATCCATTCACCCACCATCCATCCATCCATCCACCATCCATCCATCCATCCATCCTCCATCGCATCTGCCCATTTACTTTTTCCATCCAAGCCATTTTCCTGTCTACTCTAAAGATGGCACACAAATATCACCTTGTACCAACTTCAGTTGATATGCACTAACGTTGCTTCAGGCTCAGTAGGAAAGAGTTCTGGGATTGATTAGCGATGCCTGCTGTGGTTATGGGGGAGTGGCATGTAAGCGCTACCCATGTGTTGTCCTTGATCTTATCTGTGTGTCTATTCATCCACCCATCCTTCCAACTGCTAGAGTGTTTTGGGTACTACAGCATGCCCAGGACTCTGCTAGGTGCTGTGGAGAATAGAAAAATACAAGATATGGTTTTTGCCCCCCAGGAGCTACAATCCAGCTGGGAAGATAAGATGTGTACAATTAGAGAGCAATATAGAAGAGTGTGTAATTAAATGATAAAGCATGTGGTTCGGGAGATAAGTTCTGTGGAAGCTCTGGGAAGGGCAAGCAGGCAGGAGTAATCTAAGACAGCTTTGTGGAGGAGATGGAATTTGAACTGGGTCTTGAAGGCCCAGAGAGGTTTGAGAAAGAGGAGGGACTCTCCAGTGAGGGGGAAGGGAGGGGAGAAGCACAAAGCATGAGGCAGGCTTGAGTATGGCACGTAAAGGTGGAGGTAGTGCCATGGCTGGCCCAGAACATTCTAGAAGTTCCTTGCATTTCCTTAGTGCTTTCACTCCCAAAGATGCTACAGCTTGTGTCACTCTCATAAACCCCTGTGAGGTAGGATGAAGTGTCCAGTTGTGGAAGTGGGAACCGTAGAGTCGCATATCTGACTACCAGCTCCATCAGAGCTGTTAGCCTCCAGTGGAGTTTGGTCAAACCCTTTCATTTCATGGAGGGAGAAATTTATGAGGACAAGTGTGGCTAGTTGGTAGCAGAGCTGTGTCTTGAATCCAGCACATTTGGCTCCGGGTACTGAGTCTTCCAGCTGGACTGAGAGCCCCCTGCAGAGGAGCCCCCCCTCCCCCCACCAGCTCCCAAAGACCTAGAAAGCTAATGGCTTCTTTCCTTCCTTGGTAGGAATTTGGTGCATTGATGAGCAATTACTCCCTCCCCCCACCTCTGCCCACCTACCACGTTCTGCTGGAGGGGGAGGGCCTGGGACAGTCGCTTGGCAACTTCAAGGATGACCTACTCAACGTGTGCATGCGCCACGTTGAGAAGATGTGCAAGGCTGACCTGAGCCGCAACTTCATTGAGAGGAATCACATGGAGAACGGTAGGTCCCTCTGTGGGCAGGTCCCATGGCCACGGGCACTTTCCTCTGAGGCCAATCCCTGCTGCCTGGGCTGGCACCTAGCCAGCCAGCCCCTCATTGTTCCAAACCACCCATCCTACCCGAGGGATTTGGGGATTGTAGGCCTCCGTTGAACTTGCTGCCAAGGTCATGCAGTGATTACAAGGGCCCTCAAGGGCAGCAAGCGTCTGGGCACTGGCTGCACAAATGCCTCCTCTCGGTGGGTCATCCATCAAACTCAGGGATTAATTTCATTCAGGTCTACATCTGATTATGGACCTCAATCCAACAGCTGTGTGGGAAAGCAGATGCTGCCATTTGTAAGGGCCAGACGCTAACCTGGTGGCTTTGCAGACTCCAGTAGACATGACCTAGAACCGCATCATGCTTGGAGGGAGAGCTTACCTGTCACCATGGCTACACTGAGTGGTGTTGAGCCCAGAGGCTAGACCTGGCCTAATGGGCTGGCTGGGGACAATGTGATACATGTGTCTCGGTGATTCACCAGCTCCCCTGAAGTCAGCTTCTCTTCTGAGTCATGCTGTCCCCCGCGGAGACCAGTTGAATCATCTCATAGAAAACCTCCTCATCTGAGAAACTAGTCCATTAAGTCTTTTCTCACCAGCCCAGCCTAGTCCTTTCAGGGCCTGAAGCCAGAGCACTTTCTCCCAAGGCCCCACCCGGTGGCCCAGGCCCAACACAGGGCCTTAAGGACACTTCTGGCTCCAAACACCCCAAAGGAAGTGAGTGGTCCCTGTCTTTTGTCTCCAGATGGAGCATGTGATTCTTTGGGGATGAGAAGGGGATAACGGCGTGCAGATGTGCTGAAGTTTAGGGGGGCATCTATATGTGTTGGTGATGGTGCCGTCACACGGTGTCCCTGTGAAATGTGAGGGACATTCAGTCACACCTGAGGATTCTTGAGCCATTGCAGCAAGACGATAATTTGGCTTCAAGAGGCATTCAGATCCTGAACTCCTCCTAATGACAACGGTGATGACACTGATGGCGATGGCTAACAGTGACTGAGTACTCCCTGTGTGCTGGCCTTGTGGGAGCTCTCCGCTTACCGCAGCTTGTTTTCCATGCTGGATGGACTGCATTTCACAGACGAGAAGGCTGAGGCTCAGAGGAGCAGCTTTCCGAAGGGCACACAGCTAAGCAGGGGATGTAGTTAGGATTCACACTCAGCTACTCAGTTTTCCACGTCTTCCCTTCCAAGAAGCTGCCGCTGCTGGTGGCTGTGCAGAGGGGTCGGGGAGTGTGACGATCATGGTCCCTGGGGTAGGACCTCGAGGGCAGAGCCCCTCATCTGAGGTCTGGCCAGACCAACGAGGGTGGCCCTGACTGGGTCAGGGTGGCCTGTGAGCCCTACCGCCCGCCCGCCGTGCCATTTCTAGGTCATGGCCGTGCTGGCCATGGCCTCTGTGCAGGTGTGGCCCCGTGCCCGGTGCACAGTGTGCAGGGAGGCGCTGCGAGGAGCAGGGTGATGGTGCTGCTGATGTCAGTGGCCCTGCACCTGTGCCCGGGGCCCTGGGCCTCCACGTCGGTTCTTGGTCGCTGCTGTGTTGTTGTTGGGAGTGTCCCTGGCTAGGGCGGGGTGGCCGGGGGGAATGGGTGGGTGGCCAGTGAGTCAGACCTCCTCTCCTCCCAGATGCCAGCCTGCCCATCAGACCAGGGACTCAGCCTTAGGCCCGGAGACTAAGAAGTACCAGATCGCCTTCATCCGGGGCTCGCCATGGTGGTGGGAGGGTGCGTGGGGGCTGGGCCAACACCTAGGAGTGCCTACTGTGTGTCGGGCCCCTGCTAGGCACAGGTGGTGGAGATACAGGATGGGGGTCTGAGCCTCCTCTCGTTCCTTCTCTTGCCCCGGGGAGAGGGAGAGGGAAGGGCAGAGGGAAAGTAGAAGATGGGGAAGTGATGAGAGGAAGGAATGGGGTGGGGAGGGCGAGCTTGGCTCCACAGATCTGTTTGGGTTTGGGGGTTTACTGGTGGGTGGGGGTGGGGTGGGAAGAGTCAGTGCCCCTCCCATTCAGCTCACTCCCCTCTGCGTGCCTCTGCTCAGCCAGCTGGATCCCTGGCTATGGGGGTCAGCGCGAGGACGTCATTCCATCACCTTGGGCCACCAACAGTGGCTGGGACAAAGTGAGGAAGCGGGGACGAGGGCTCCCACCCCAACGCTGCCCTTATGGGCCATGTGACATTGGGCAAGTGCCTTCACTTACCTCCTGAGCCGCAGTTTCCTTGTCTGTCACATGAGGATGTACACAACCAAGAAGAAACGGAGATCGGCAGCGCCTTGTCAACTGCAAGGTGCTGTCCCTGTGGCCTTACTGCCAAGGCTCAGTCCAGGGAGGCAGATGTCCCACTGTAGAGTCTCTCTCGCCTCCTGGGAGCTCAGGAGCAGAGGGCAGGGTGTTGCCTTCTCTGAGGTCGGAGACTCTTGCCTCTCCCTGGGACAGAGGGGCTATGGGCCAACTCAGCAGAGCCCAGGGATGCCCCCAAGGGCCGGCTTCTCCTCTCCACTTGCCCCTCTGGTGACTGACCCCTCTCCTTCCCAGGGGGCGACCACCGCTACATGAACAACTACGCTAACAGCTACACGAGCGAGTGGAGTGCGCCTGATGCCATGAAGAGATACTCCATGTACCTCACGCCCAAGGGTAAGGGAGAGACCCTGCCGTTGCGGGCCACGGGCCCGGAGACTCAGCCGGGTTCCGCCTTGGTCGAGTGACCGTCACTCGGTTTGCCTCGGGAAGTCCTGGAACATACCCGCTGCCCCGGTAGAACCTCGAACGGTGCCCTCTTTCACCCTCAGAAGCATCCGGATTAGAGATAAGTTGCTGGCACCCTGCCCCTCACGGCTTCCCTCCCCTCCAGAGGGTCCCTGCCTCCAGTCCGAACCCTTCCTTGCCTTTCCTCCCGGAGGGTCCCCTGGCCGCTGTTTTCACCAGCGGCCATCTGCCAGGCCTGAGCCGTGTTCCACTTCCGCTTGAGTGTTTGTGGTCCCGTGGGAGGCTGGCTCCTCCAGAGGCCAGTTTGCTCCTCAAGGGCAGGGAGACCGACGGCTGGCTCCACATTGCCTCACCTCTCCCTCCCGTGCCTGCCGCCTGGCCCTCCCTCTCTGGGCCTGGACGGTCCCAGCCGGGTGGGGGTATAGGCCAGAGCCTGTCTGTCCTCGCCCGGGGCGGTAGGTAGCCTGTCGCATTCTTTTGCATGAGCAAAAAACCACAGTAATGCCCGTTACGTAAGGGTGGGTGTGCCAGGCCTGTGGGCCCTCAGACAGAAGGTGTGTGAGTGGGGGTGGGGGGCGTTGGGAGAAGAATGGGGGTGTGGGGAAAGGTGGGAAAGGAGACCGGAGACGTGGGGAAGGCACAGGGAACTGGGGAGGGGGGGCCTCCAGGCCAGAGTGCTGGTTCACACACCTCAGCCACACACACACACACACACACACACCATGGGAAGGGCGTAGGGGATTTAGAGAGATGAGCTCAGCGGGAGAAAACTCTGTGCTCCACCCAATTTGAAAACAACACCTGGGCTCTGGCAGAGGCATGGCGAGGCAGCTGGGCACCCCGGGTGCCCCCTGCCCCACATTCCTGGTGAGGCCTGCCCCTTCCCCTCCCGGGGCTCTGTCCCAGGTCTGCCAGTGGCTGAGCTGCACTAACCAGCCTCCCCAGCGTCCCTTGCCCAAGCTGGTC
Organism: Prionailurus bengalensis; assembly: GCF_016509475.1. NCBI lineage: Eukaryota > Metazoa > Chordata > Mammalia > Carnivora > Felidae > Prionailurus > Prionailurus bengalensis. The sequence continues at coordinate 17,519,603 of NC_057346.1, read as the reverse complement.
CCTCTGAGGACCCCGGCGTGCATCGATCGCTCCCCTCGGCTGGCCCCTGCTGGGCTCCCCTGCTCTGTGGAAGACGGAGGAGAGTGTGGGTTCCACCATGAGTCTGGTCGTGGGGAGGGGAGCAGAGCAAGAACAGGGGTGGAGGGAGGAGCACAGAGCTGCCAAGGGGCTGTCCCAGAGCCAGGACCTGGTGACCTTGGCCTGGTCACTGCCCCCTCTGAGAGGAGACAGATTAGGCTCAGATGCTAGGAAGCCTTTCAGCTTGTCACTGAGTCAGGCTGTGACATTTGTAGGTGGAAGAAACAGGTTCATCTGGTGTCCCCGCCCCTGCACGGAGGACAGGAGGAAGGAGGAAATTTGCCCTCCGGGAGCTCCCAGGCTCGGGGTAGAGGCAAAGGAAGGGCCAGGGAGGGTCGGCAAGGGGATCGGGAAGCAAGGCCCACCGGAGGGCCACTGGCATGAGTCTGGGGGCCCCGGGGCAGTGGGCTCGGGCAGGGAGACTTCCCGGCGGAGGTCGGCTTCCAGGCCCCCCGAGACGGGCAGTGTGCTCAGTAAAGAGGCGTGGCTGTGACGGACAGAGGGCACCTGGGTGAGAGGAACCACAGGCACAGGGGTTTAGAGAAGGACCAGCAGGTGCTGGTTAGGTGGGAGGGGAGGGGCCGAAAGAAGGACCCTGGCACATATGGGGAGTGTGTTTTCTTCACCTGTGAGGTGGGGGTATGAATCCCAGTCTGCCGTTCTCTCAAGATTGTGGGAACCCGAATTTGGAGGTTGCCTTGCAGTGTAAGGTCTTGTCCCCGGATGGGGAAGCACCCGAGAGGTGTTTGCGGGCACCCGCTCACCATCTCTGGAGAGCTCTCGTTTGGCCCAGGGCCTGATGCCTGGGCCCCCTGCACGGTTGCCATGATCCTTCTTCCTCAAGGGCGCCTCATTTCCTGGCCTCTGGGGTCTCGTTCACACAGGGGACTGGCTCAGGAGGGAAGTGTTGGCTTTTCCAGCCTCTGGTGACCTTCAAAGCCCCCTGGGTAGGGTGACCATACGCCCCAGTCTGTCCAGGTTTACACCTGTGTTCTTGCACACTTAATAGCCCTCCTTCCTTCTCAAGGGTCCTGGCTGGAGGGCAGATTAAGTGACTGCCTATCCTAGACCCAGAGGAGCTTGGTGGTGAAACCCAGGTCCTGAGACAGGCAGTGGGGGCTGTTCGGGGACCAGGAGTCCCATATAACCCCCAAGTCAGGAGCCATGGGCCTGCCTTGAACCAGACCCACCTTTCTGCAATGATGGTTCCTGCTCGTCTGCTTCACAGGTGGGGCCAGGACATCGTACCAGCCAGGGTCCCCCAGCCGCCTCTCCAAGGAGACGAACCAGAAGAACTTCAACAATCTCTATGGCACCAAAGGTGAGAGAATGGCCCAGTGTGTAGATGGGCAGGGCCCGTGATGTGGGGCGAATGTGGGGGCTGAGGCGGGCTAGGGGCCCAGAGACAGGTGGGAGGGGGCCTGCTGAGCTCAGAGTGTGCGTGTGTGCGTGTGTGTGTGTGGGGGGGGCCGGGTGTGACCTCATTAGTTGGGCTACGGAGAGGCAGCCGGGCACCTGGGCATCGCTGAGTCCAAACGATCTTCCTCCCCCCGAAGGGTGAGTCAGGGAGACTGGGAGCTGGGGTTAGGTGTAGAAGCTTCCCTTAGCAAGCATGGGGACACAAGGACCTGAGGGGGACCCGGTCCTTTATGGATTTGGACACTTCTGCACGGAGAAGTCACGGTGGTTAAGACAGACTAGTGTAGCTGTAAAGGGAGAGGATGGCACCATATGAATTGGGGCCATCCCTGGAAATCCGGGAGGTATTGCCACCCTTTGAGGCGAGTGGCATGCCCCTAAGACCCAGAGAAGGTGAACTAGGGGCGGAGACGTGGCTTCCTCTGGGAGAGCTGCCAAACACAGAGACCCCTCTGCCCGGTGCACCGAGGGCACCGTCGTGCCAAGGGTAGGGCCATGCACCCCAAGAACCCAGGTTCTGGGAGGCTCTGAGGTGCGTGCCAGCCATGTGCAGGGAAGGAGGGGATTGGGGCATCTCCACCAGAACCCCCACCTCGGATGTGGCACCAGGAGGTCTGAAGAGGTGAGGAAGGGGGTGGGGGACCTCTTCGGTGAGGACATGGGCCCTCAGAGATCTGGCGGGTTGGAGGGTCAAGGGCACCCGTGGACAGGGCACTGGCCAGGCCTCTGTGTCAGGACTGGGTTCACACTGTTACTACCACATGCATGGTAGACAGTGCACTCCCAGGCAGACGCTGGGTCTGTCCGGCTCACTGCTGCAAACCTGGAGGGGGGAGCTCAGCAAACATGAGTTGAAAGAGGGGAGGAGTGGAGAGTGGACAGAAGAGTTGAAGAGTGTTAGGAGTGGATCCAAACAAGTGGATGAAAGGGTGTGGGCCTCTGGCCCCTCGGAGCTCTGGGTGGGTCTGCTCCCCAGGAGCCGTGCTGGAGAGCCCTCCTGAGGTCCCCTTGGCAGGGGCTCACGGTGGGGTGGGCAGGCGGCCCCAGCCATCTCTGACCACCAAGCCCCAACGTCAGCCCCAGGCAGGCAGCTGTGGGAGAGGACCACCAGGGAGGGGGCTGTCCGGACTGCTGAGAGGGAGGGCCCGGGACGGCTGCGTCGTCCATGGGGGGCTCTGAAGCCCCAGACTTGAGCGTCCCCATGGTGCCCTGCTGTTCTTTCCGTGCCCTCCCCGCTGCCTCTCCTCCTCTAGACTACGGGGCATACTTCCAAACGGACCCTTGCCCCCCTGTTCAACTTGGCAAGCAGAGTTTCAGGAGTAGTATCAGCCGCTTCCGTCCCCGGGTGTTCGCATGTGTTTGTATTTATTTGTTCTTTCATTCATTCCTCCATCAACCATACAAGGAAATCTTCTAGGAACCGGGCTCAGTGCCAGGTGCTGCGCATGATGCTGGGCCAGACAGGCCTGCCCCCTGGCCCCATGGAGCCCGGGGGGGGGGGGGGGACACAGACGATGAAGCTTGCCATTAGGACCCAGGGGGACGAGGGGCGCAGGGTGACGTGAAGCCTGGGGCCGAGGCACACGCAGATTTGGGGGAGTGACAGGGAAGCTGATGTCAGAAGATCCAACATATGTGTTGAGGATGGGGAGCAGGTCGAGTGTCTGTGCTGGGGCGCTGGGGGAGCTCAGGGGTAGCCTGGATGGAGGGTGGAGTGTTGGAGAGGAGGGAAGGGAGGTGAAGCCGGGAGGTGGAGGTGCCGGTGAGTGTGGGGGCGGCGGCCCAGGCAAGTGCTGTGCGCTGATTGAGGACTTGGCACCTGAATCCCGGCCTTGAGGTTGGGCAGGGATGTGCAGACACCTTGTGGTTTAGCATGAGTTTGATGGCAGGAAGGATTGGCAGGAAGCGGGACGGGGGCTGGACAGATTGGCAGAAAGGGTCTCGTCCTGCCCTCTGTGCCCTCATACGGGGCTGCACGGGGCGGGGGGGGGGGGGGGAGCACGGGTCTGACGCCTCTTCCCGTGTCCTGCCAGGTAACTACACCTCCAGGGTCTGGGAATACTCCTCCACCATTCAGAGCTCTGACGACCTGCCCGCTGTCCAAGGCAGCTCCTCCTTCTCCCTGAAAGGTGAGCGGTCCCCACCCTGCCCTGCTTTTCCCGTCACTCGCTGAGCTCTATTCTGGTCTCTGCTCCCTCCCTCACCAGCCGCCTGCCCTGTAGGGCACAGACCCCGGCTTGAGAGCCAGGGAGCTGCCTCCACCTGTGCCTCTGCTGTTAGAGAAGCGCGGGCTACACCAGCGATGGCCACTAACGATGAGCCACATCGTCAGGTCGTGACCATGCCATATGCCCACTGCCACCCCTGACATCCCCAGGGTGCTTCCCTCGGGCCTAACTTTGGAGTCCTCCCGCTGCAGAAGGTTTACTTAACTTGGTTCATCCGGCGACAGCCGGCCTCAGTTGACTCGCGAGCCCTGTGGCCACGTAGCAGCTGCCAACACGCTGCAGAGTCAGAGTCCTGTGAAGCCTTCTTTCGCAAAGGCAGGACTACACCACTTCTAAGGCCTCCCGAGTCTGACTCTGCTCCCCAGAATTCTTTGATGAAGCTGAGCGGTCAGTGACTCATGTCCCCTGAGGTTGGCCAGGGCCCTCGTGTCTCTTCTGAAAGGCCCCAGGGACAGCTCTGTGGACTCCGGTATAAGCCCGTCTGTCTTCGGACAAGCATCTGGCCCGGAAGCAAGGATAAGCAGGTTGGCCAGAGTCAGGGAGGGGGAGGAGAAAGGGGCTGTGCAGGGCAGCAGACCTCCCAGCTGTGGCCTCCGAGGGTGGCTTTATCAGTCAGCTGTCCCTTCCGGGCTGGAATCCCAGCCTGTACCCAGGGCCGGGATTCTTGGAAGGACCAGCTCCCCTTGCTTGCCTTACAAGGCAATGTGACCGGAGGGTCCCAGCCCGCAAGACCCCCACGGATGTCCTCTCCCCGAGCCAGGCCCAGGAAACCGGCACTTGCCCTGGCCTTGTCTGCCTCTTAGCACATCCCTCCCTGCTCTCTGGTCAAGCCTCTAGATCAGAGGCCACCAGTCAGGGAAGACAGTCACCCTCTGGTGTGATTTGGAGCTTTCAGGCTTCCCTGGATCCCCCCATTGGCCTGCAGTACCTCCCCTGTCAAAGGCTTGGCCCGAGGACAGCCCCTCCTCAAATATACCGAGCCCTAGAGGAACAGCCCAGGGACATCTGTGGTCGTCTTCACACAGATCAGCCCATCCCAGGCAGTAATGGCCTTGGATGGGGGTTCTGGGCAGGTGCCTGCCTGTGTGCAAGCAGAATCCGCACACCGCACCCCCCCAGCCCCCCCCCCCCCCCCCCCCCCCCGCCGAGAGGGTGGACCCCACCTGCACCTACTCCCGCGGCCCTGGAAGGAGGCAGAGATGCTCAGCGCTGCCTGGATAAGGCTGCCAGAATAACAGCGCCCCGGGGTGAGCTGTGACTCCCTCTGGCCCCTCCTGGGACCAGGCCGTGCTAATGCCTCTCTCTCTCCCAGCAGGCACTGGGAAAGTCCCCTATCAGTTCACCACCTCGGGACAGGCCACCACAGAGTTTTCCAAACCCCTGGACGGCAGTGGGCTGTTTAAAAACAATCCTGGTACCTGCCTGTTTTCCCTCCCCTTGTCTCTCCCACAGCAGGGCAGACGGGACATCCTATGGGGCTCTCTGCCAGTTCTAGGGGACCCTGGTCCCTCCTCCCCAGAGTCCCCTGGAAGAGGGATGCATCCCCGCACCCACCACCCCCTCCCTCCCCCCCCCCCCCCCCCCCCCCCCCCCCCCCCAGCACCCTCCCTAGCTCACCCTTCCCCTGGACTTCTGTCTGCTCTACACACGGCTGGTCTCCTGGACCACACCCCCCGGCCCCACCCCCATCCTCCCCTCTCTCATGGCTGGCATGGGTTTTTCTTTCTGGGAACTGAGAATTGAGATCTGAATCCCCCCCTCTCTCCATCTGCCACTCAGGACCCGTGGAACCCTCTCTTTCCATGGCTTCCCCCCACCCCCAGATGCGGGGAGAGACCTGGCTTCTCTGCTCTGTCTCCACCCTCTTGCGGAGGGCAGACCAAGAGAAGGGTCAGCCTGGCTGGCAGCCTGGCAGGGCTGCAGGTGGTTTCTGGGCCTGACCAGCTCATCCTCCTCTAGAGCAGCCCAGAACAGGGCTCCGGGCTGCCCCAGCCAAGGACAGACCCTGTTTATTTCTTGAGCTTCTCCAGTCCGGGTCATAGTCCGTTCCTCCCCAGGCCCTGCGGACTGTCCCAGCAGGCCGATGGCTGAGGCTGACAGTGCCTTCCACTGTTCTGTGGTCCAGAGGTCCTCCCAGATCCCACTGGGCTGAAGGGGAGTGGGGTAGGTGGGAGGATCAAGCCGGGGTAGCACCCATGTGCTCTGGGCTCCGTGGGCTTGCTCTCTTAAGCCCGGACCATAGCCACCAGGCAAATTACTGCCTGTCCCTGGCCCCAGCGTCCCGCCTCGCAATAGGCCAGAGGCAGAGGAACTGGGCAGGAGGAACTTGGGGATGGGTTTCGACATCCCACAAAAAACTGCCACTCCCTTGGCCGTGCAGCTGGGGCCAACCGCTGAGCTCACAGAAACGGGGTGAGGCTGAGGGAGAAGCCGTGTGCAAAGTCCCCACGGTGGTGACAGTGGAGCCCTGTCCAGGCAGCGTGGGCAGTTGGAAAGGGCGCCTCCTGGTGGAAACGCTGGCAGGTTGTGCTCATGGGAAGAGACAGAGCCAGTGGTGTGAACCTTCAGGGTAGGTGGGGGGAAATCCTTGGGGAGTAATGTGAGCCTGACCTGGATTTGGCGGCCACACTCCCCTGCGGCCTGGCCCCACCCTCCTGGCCTGTTCCTCCTCCCTCTGTCTGGGTGCCTTTTCCCTCTGGCCAGCCTCCCCAGGGTTTTCCACTGCCCCCCCCCCCCCACAGCTGCTGCATACCTCTTGAGGGGTAGCCACACTTGGTAATGGGCTGGATGGAGCTTGGTGGTCACTTTGGAGATGGCACCCTTGTTGCTGTGGTCCTGGAGGCCCTGACTGCCCAGCCCCTCTCCCTCTGACCGGCGCCTCCTGTTTCCGCAGGCTATCCCTCCCTCATCAGGAGCCAGAGCCCCAAGACCCAGCCCCAGACTTGGAAATCTGGCAAGCAGACTTTGCTGGTGAGTAAGGGACTGCCAGGAGAGCCTGCCTGGGCATAGGTGTGTCCAGAATGGGCACTGAATGGGGCTCCCCAGGGGCAACTTCCCAGGGGAGGTGATAGGGGGATGGGGACATCTCTGGGATGGAGGGGGGAGGCGACAGTGGCCTGAATACGGACACTCAGCAAAGGGTAGTAGAGACCTAGGGCTAATAGGCAGTGGGTCTGGGTAAGCACACACTTTCTGGGCCTCAATTTTCTAATCTGTAAAGTGGGCAGCCCTGGGTTTTTTTTTTTGTTTTGTTTTTTGGTTTTTTTCATTTGGCAAATGGCTGCTGGGTGCCTGTGTTTGCTGAATGATAGCTTTGTCCTCATCAGCTCTGACAGTGTGATAGTTTCCGTCCAGGGGACAGACATCCTAGTGACAGGTCCCACTTCCCTGCGGCCATTCCCCAGCTCTGACAGCACAGAGGCCGTGGGGGTTATAGTGCGGTGAGGCAGAGGCTACAGTGTTAAGAATAGAGATGTTTTGGGTCCAGTAGCTAATGACCCTGAACCAGGAACTGAAAAGCCACACAAGAGGGGAGCATGACTTTGGGGGCCAGCCAGCTCATGGGATCCCAGATTCCCTCTCTGAGACTGTTCCCCCCGTTTTATAATGTAGTACTGAGATGAAGTGACCCCTGATAACCTTTAGACCTGACCCAAGACCTAGGCAAGCAGGGGCTTCCTCGACAGGCTGTGCCCCCACCTTCTGCTGTGCATATCTCTTTCCGCTGACAGAGTCAGACAGCTGCCCTGGGGTATGGGTGGCATCAGGGGCTCTGCCGGGGACAGGGGCTCGAGTCCCTCGCTCCCTGCTGTCTTTGCATTTCGAGGTCAGAGCGTGGGGAAGTGATTTGCTCCGGGCCACGGTGACTGGGGCTGGTTTAATTGGAGAGAATCTTTTAATTTGCTGGTGAGGGGAGCTAAGTGGTCGTGTGTGTAATTTGGAGCTGGGTCCAGAGGCATTGTAGCAGCAGGACTGCAAAGAGCAGATATGGGGAGAAAGAAAGAGGGTTTTTGTTCCTGGACTCGGTCCTTCCCCTCCCAACCACATACTCTCACCTCCGAGAGCCTGGGTCCCTGCAGAGAAGGCTCATTAGCACTGCTTGGCAGGTAGGGTTCTGACGTCCGCAGTTCGCACCCAGCACTGGAAGGATGCTCGTATGTATGAGGCAGGTGATCGTATGTGAGGAAGGCTGGCCTGGGGGTCCGGAGGCCTGGGGTCTGGCCCTCACCCTCTTACCGACTTGCTGTGTGACCTCATGTGAGTCCTTCTTCCTCTGGGCCACAGTTTCCACATCTGTAACGAGAGTCAGATGGCCTGGATGATCTCACAGTCCTCCCAACTCTGATGTGCCATGACCCTGAACCAGGGAGGGGACAGGGGCAGGCTGGGAAAATGGGGCCAAGCCCAGAGGCCTTGAAGCTCTGTTCCTGCCTACCCACCACTCTGGGCTCTTCACAGGACAGCACCCTTCGCTGACCTGTGGCCCATTTGCCTGACCCAGCCTTCCAGAAAGAAAGAGTTCATCCATCTCTAGGTCTATTCATGTTGCCTTGTTGCCTACCTTCGGGTCCAGGCCTATTCTGCCACCGGGGAGCTATGTGACTTTGGCCATGCCTTCCTGGGCTTCTGTCTCTTGTGTTGCTTATTTTTAAAAACATTTTTTTTTTTTTTTACTTTTAAAGATTTTGTTTCTTAAAAGTAATCTCTGGGGGCGCCTGGGTGGCGCAGTCGGTTAAGCGTCCGACTTCAGCTCAGGTCACGATCTCGCGGTCCGCGAGTTCGAGCCCCGCGTCGGGCTCTGGGCTGACGGCTCAGAGCCTGGAGCCTGCTTCTGATTCTGTGTCTCCCTCTCTCTCTGCCCCTCCCCCGTTCATGCTTTGTCTCTCTCTGTCCCAAAAATAAATAAACGTTGAAAAAAAAATTAAAAAAAAAAAAGTAATCTCTGTACCCAACATGGGGCTCGAACTCAACAACCCTGAAATTAAGAGTCACGTGCTCTACCCACTGAGCCAGCCAGGCGCCCCTCTTGCATTGTTTAATAAGTGGTTTAACCGAGGTCTGAGCTAAGGACTCGGCCCCCACATTCCTCAGGCCCCCAGTTCTGCTCTGGACCAGACGTGGGCAAGGAGCTACCAGTAGATACAAGTTTCCGGGCAAGCAAGGTCAAGGGCAGGGGCTGGAAACATCCTCGGTGTCTCCTGTACCGGCATCAGTGGAGGGTGAGATGGGCTCGGTCCCTGACCCAGCTCAGGGACAGAGCCACTTCCAGAAGCCCACAGAGGGGCCGGGGGTGCTCACACAAGGCAAGCAGCAGCGAATCCTGGCCTCTTCGCTGCTGGAGGATTTCTCAGGGCCCTGGTGAGCTGATTGGGAGCAGAGTGGGGGGAGGAAAGTTGTTGCTGACTCTGTGCTGAGGACGCTTCCTGAATCCCGATGAGGGGCCAGGATGAGAGAGGCGAAGGGGCTGGGGTTGGGCAGCTGGGTGTTGACCTGCACCCTCTCTGTCAGTGGGAGTCATGCGGAGACGACAGAAGCAAATGCTTGAAGACCCAAGAGGTCATTCGGAGACATGGGTGGAATTGGGGGGCATGCTCTGGAGCTAAAATGCTAGGGTTCAAATCCCAGCTCCCCTACTCAGCTGCTGGGTGGCCGTGGGGAGTTGCTTAGCCTCTCTGTGCCTTGATGTGTTCATATATAAAACAAGAATGGTAATAATAACCCACTTAATTGGGTGGTGTGAAAACCTAAATGGGTCCATCTATGGAAGACCCTGGTAACAGCATAGTGCAGTTCCATAGAGGTGAAAGCGTATACAAATGGGGGCTCTGGTGGGCTGGGGGTGTTCCTGGGCCACAGAAGGTTTGATGAGGGGCTGAGGTTCTTGCTCACTTACTGACGGATGGGAACGAGCTCTCATTAGGATATGAGCCCAGAGACTCTAATAATACTGGGGCCCGACCCCGCTCACAAGGCAGGGAGAGCTTGCAGGCGAGGCCGCAGGGCCCTAGAGTTGTGGGTTCAGGTTACTGCTGCTTCCCGCGGGGACATTAGGCCAGGGGGTCTGGCCAATAGGCTCAGCTTTCATCTGCCTCCTCTAACGACTCTTGTTTCCCCCCCCCCCCCCCCCCCCGCAGTCTCATTACCGACCGTTCTACGTCAACAAAGGCAACGCGATGGGGTCCAACGAGGCCCCGTGAGTTCCAGACGGACGGAAACGAGGCACTGCCACCCCTGCCCTCCCCGGCTGATTCTTTCCTCTTGGCATCCTTCTCATCTGGGTGGATGGGAGCCTCCCCCCTCCTCCCCCATCAGCCATGCTCCATCCAGGCCCCTCTCCAGCGTTGGGACTTCTGATGGTCACCGTCTTTCCTGTGCTCAGAGGCCAGCCGTCGCAGGGGTGGGACATAGGTGGGCCTGCCTCCCCTAACCCACCACCCTCCTCCAGGGTGGATTGCTGGGGCTCCCATGGGTGCCCACGTGGTAGCAGCCTGCCTCTCCTGCCCCCCCTGCTGTCTTGAGGCCTATTGGCCATTTCTCTCCAGGGCTCCTTCCCGTGTGATGTGGTCAGTAGATGCTTGGCCAAGATAGTTGCCCATCTCCCACCCGCATGGGCCCACCTTCTTCTTCCCAGCAGCCCGGCCCCATCAGGAGACTGGCCCTAAGTGCCCTGCTCTGGTCCTGCCCACCAGTGCCCAGCCCGGAGGAGCCTGCAGGCCCTGGCCACCATGCAGGAAAAGCTCCCAGTGTCTGGCATCATCCTGGCCACTTTGGGCGTCACCATATCTACTCTGAGTCTGAAGTCCCTGGGAATGGGCTCTCCTGGCTGTTAGGATGGTCTTAGCCGAGATACTTCCCTCTTCCACCAGCTGAGATAAGCAATTTCCTCACCATGATACAATCCATCCACGAAAACAGCTACTGGCCCAGCTGCCCCAAGGGAAATGCCATTTACCTAAGGAATTTTCATGGTCTGCAATTCTGTGTCCTCTCCAGCAATGGCAAGTGAGCAGGTGGGGGGAAAGTGGGGCTGGGCTGGTAACTTGCAATTTCCACGTAACTGCCGCTGTTTCCCAGGGTGCCTTCCACACTGCTCCGCACCCGTCTCCCTCCTCCCTCTGACTACCTTCCATGTCACACGCCATCATGGGGCTCGGGGCCTGCAGAGGGGACCAAACCAGGAACGGCAAGGTGGGGCCCTTCCTCCTCTCGCTGTCCCTCCCAAGGGCCCGGAGGGTTCTGGGGAGGGGGACATTCAGCCTGGGCTTTCCCCTCCTGAATAAACCATTGATCACCCACTTCTGTACTGAACAAGCATTTCTCGAGGGTCACCAGAGGGGCCCTCTGCTGAACACTTCCCCACCGCTGGGGGCATTGGAGTCATCGTTCCTCTTTCCTCCAGAAGACGTGGCTCCTTCAGGTCTCCCTCCTCTCCTTCCCCACCTCCCATCAGAGTCCCTGGGGTGCAGTGCAGGAGACTGGACCTTTGTCAGGCGGGCCTCAGCTAACAGTGAACAGAAGGGAGGATGGTGGGGTAGGGTCCTGGGGTACATTGAATACCCAGAGGGCTTTGAGTGCTCTGACCGCCTCCCCTACCCCCCTGCCAGCCAGCCGATCCTGCAGTCCTTGGAGGGGAGCAGGACCCAGGAGTGGCTGGAGTCGAGACTGGCCAAGCGCTTCTCTGTGGTGGGGAGGGCTTTCTGGGCAGGGGGACCCCACGGCCAAGGCCTGGCAGGAGAACCAGTGGGCTCCTGAGGGCAACACCATCCTGGCTGGGGGCATGCAGGAAGGAGATGAGGCTGTCCAGGCCCTGGAAGCCCAGAGAGGCCAGGAGGGGTAGGCAGGGAAGGCTTCCTGGAAGAGGCAAGCAAGACAGGAGGAAGCATGACTTGGAAGAGAGAGGAAGAGGGTGCAAGGAAAACACACCCTTTCCCTGGTGTGGCCGGGAACCCCTCCCCGCCCCCCCAACGGCCCCACCGCAAGTCTCCTTCATTCTCACTGTCCTTCCTTGTTCTCCCTACCCAAGGCCAAGGGACACCAGGGTAGCAGCTCTCCCCTGCCACGTACTCAAAGTACCTAAATGAGCTAGCTGCTGGTGCATCATGGAGGGACAACCCCCTTCCCTCCTCCTGCCCTGCTGGGCCAGTGGCCAGACTTTCCAGAGGGGGCTCCTTAGAATCAGAAAAGGGAGGGGAGAAATGAGCCAGAAGCAGAGGACAGAGGGGAAGGGGTAAGACAGGAAAGGATGGTGAGGGGAAACGGGGCATCTCGGGAGGATGTGCAGCAGTGTGAGGGAAGCTACCTACCACGGAAGCAGTGTGCTGTGTCACCTCCGTGCCTTCCCTTGGGAGCCGTGAGGACGGTGTCCCCCAGGTTGGCCGCTGCTCCCTGCAGCCCCTGACCATGAGCAATGCTCTCTGGAGCCCCTCCCCCAGGCCAGCAGGTCCAGCCCGTGGGCACTGGGTGCCCTACAGCCTCCCAGACCTTCTTTAGGACCTGCCATCCTGTGGCTATGAGCGGGAGGAGGGTCACTCTCCTGGGCTCCAGGGATGCCCAGATTCTCTGAGAAAGGCCTTAGTCCCCCAACATTTGGGGCCCTTCCCAAAGCCGCTGGCTCCAGAAGAGAGAAGGACGGGCACCCCCTGTCTCGCTGAATCCCCCGGGCCCCCGCCTGCCCTTGGCTGGGTCCTCACCGGGAACCTCCACCTGCAGCCCGGAGGCCGGCACAGCGGGAGGACAGCCATGTCCAGAGGCCCCGGGTCCTCTGCTGGGGCCTGGGTGGGGATGTCCCCTGAGCACCATGCTCCCCGTCACTCCCCACTGGCTCCATTACCGTGAGAGCTGTGATAATACAGTGATCAGGAGAATCCTTGCTTCCATTTCTTGAGAATGCTTCCCTCAGCATGAGTGAAAACATTGGCCCCCTTGGAGGCCTCGAGACAGGGGCTCAGGGACGGGAGTGCAGGGGAAGGGAGGTGTCTCTCCCAGAAAGGGAGAGAAAGGAGAGGACCAATGCTGTTTCCACTCTTTTTCCTCTCAGCCCCAGCCAAGTCCCTGTCCCTGCTCCCCTGTGTCTGGTCCCCGAAGGCTGTGGGCTTTAGGCAATTCTAGGCCTGCTGTGGGTAGCCTACAGGCACGTGGGGGAAGGGCCACAGGGCTCTGGGCTGCGGGAGGGGGGAGGCAGAACTGGGGCTGAGCAGAGAGCCCTGGCTAGGTCGCTGGGAGTTCTCTTCCTGGCTCAGTCGCTTCTGGCTGTGTGATCTGGGACAGCTGCTTGCCCTCTCTGGGCCTGACCTTCCCCATCTACAGAAGGAGGTGGTGTTTTCACTGGATCATTCCTGAGGTCCTTTCCCAGCTGTGATAGTTTGTGAGCTAAGGATCACAGCGAGGATAGTTGGGAGGACTGGGAATCGAGCTCCGTCCCAGCGGGGGCTCCGTGACCAGGACTGGCTTGAGAACCGGGTGGATCAGATTCTCAAATCCCCGAGGCTCCCCTTACCCAGCCCAGCTTCCCCTCCTTACCTCCATGCCCTGTCAGGGCCTGGGTCCCTCCCCAACAGAAGCCTTCCCTGCTCAGAAGGGAGGGTCTGGGAGCCTCTGAGGCATCTAAGCTCTGCCCTGGGCCTGGATCTCCAGGACCCGCTGCAGTAGGAACTCCATGACGTCAGGGGTTATTCCGTTTTGTTCTAGAAGAGTGTGGCCATGTGGACAGGCCTTGGAGGCTAAGGAGCAGTTCCCTGGGTGGTGGGGGGAGGTGGGGAAGGTTAACAGAAGAGTTGGGGAGGCGCCAGGCCTGAGGGCATATCTGGGACACTTCTTGGGGGAGTTGACACTTGGGACTCTGAGTTTGGGCGACAGTTGGCCAGACTGCCTGAGTTAGAATCCCGGCTGCAGCACTCACCAGCTGTGTGACCTTGGCAAGCTACCCAGCCTACAAGAAGGAAACATCTTAAAGGATTGCCAGAACAAGAACAATGTGCAAAGCACCTGACACAGCAAGTGATCAATAACTGAGACGTGGTAATGTGGTTGTGGTCGCATTAACAACAGCAGCCAGCAGCAGCAGCGACGACAGCATCCCAACCCCATCCCTGTTAGCTTCCGCCCTTGGACAAGGGACCAGGGGCACAGAAAGGGCGGTTTCCCTCCGCTTTCCGGGCCCAGAACCAGCCCGGCGGCTCCCTGCAGTTCTGAGACATGGCCAGCAGGTGGCAGCATTTCCCTGCAGTTAAAGGGCGCTGAGCTTCCCTCCCCAGGCCGAAGGCGGCCCCCCCACAGCTCGTTCTCAAGGGGAGCCCCTTTCTGCACTCCTTCTGCATGAGCTAAGCAGATCTTGCCCTAGACTGTGGGACGTGTGATTACAGGCCAGCAGTCCCCCAGCTGGGCAGGAACGAGAGGTTGCTGCTGATCCCACCGAACTCTGCCCAGCCTGGCACGGGGGGGCTGCAGGGTGGGGCATGGGGAGGGTCCCCTCCGTGTGGGGGCTGCTGCCCTTGGGCTCTCCCTGCAGGCGGGCAGGCTGAGGGAGGGGGTCTGGTGGGCATGTCAGGTTCAGTTCTGCAGCCCCTGAAGCTTGAGGGGACTCTGTACAGGGCAGACCAACAGGTGAGGTGGTAAATAGAAAGGCAGAGTCCTCAAAATCGAAGGTGACAGCAAATTGAGGGGCAGAGCCCCTTGACTTCTGTCAGCCTCAGATTTCCTGCTTACCAGATGGGGAGATCTGTATCTCCCTTCTGACGGACTGTGCGGGGAGATCGGAAGGATAAGAGTTGGGGCCAGGAATGAATGTCCAGAGGGGGTGGGGACTGGGAGGCAGAGGTGGGGACCCAGCTCTTGTCTGGGCCTCCTCTTCCCACCAAACCTTCAAATCGCCTCCCAGGAGGGACCCAGGCAGTTTTATCTTTCTGAGGATTGACTATTAAGTTTGAAAACCGGCAAGGCTGAGGCTGGGAAGGGCCAAGGCGAGGAGGAGGAATCGGGGACAGGGGTCATGGGAACCACTAGACCCTCTTGCAAGAGGGGGGACAGTGGGGGGGGGCAGGACCCCCCCTCCCCCAGGGACTGAGAACGATGCCCTAGTCCCTGGGGGCTCTCCAGGGAGGGCAGAAGCCAGGTCAGGGAGGAAGGGAAGGTCTTTGACTAGCTGGTGGTGAAGGAATTACTCCTAAGTGGACTGATAGTTTGTTTCCCTACTGGCTTTGGGGTGGCTTTGGGGGGCAAACTGCATCTCTATCCTCGTGTGTAGACCCTCAGTGGACCGCAAGCCTTAGCGCTGACTGGCAACATGCAGAAGGTGAATCTGCCAGAGGAAGGCATGGCCTTGAGAGCCTGTCACTGAAAAGCACTCATGGTTATTCCTTGGGAGGCAAGGTTGTGGGTCTTCGATGGCTCAGGCAGGGGACCCTCCTAGAGGGCGACCTGGACCAGATGACCTGAAGCCTAGGTTTGGGTCCACCGCGCAGGCCCAGGTGACAGAGAGGGCTGGGGGTGAGGATTCCGAATGGCGGGACCCAGGGGCTTCCTCATTCATTGCCAATATTCGTGGGGCACCAAGATCTCAGCACGGGGAGACAGGATGCACTCTCTCTGTGGAAATTACAGCTGGTCGGGGAAGCTGAAGATAAAGTCACCGGTGAATGTGGGCTGACTTAGATGTGATAAGTGTCCTGCAGAGCACGACATATGACACACGGTGACGTCGGGGAGCAGGGCTGGGGGAGGCGGGCTCTCCCTCTGAGGGCATCTGGGGGTGAGGATCGCCCAGCAGGGGACCTGCCTGAAAGAGTATGTTCTGCAGGGGCCAGCCGGCTGGGGGTGCTGAGGAGGGGACCCTGGGCGGCAGTGAGGCGGGCAGGGCCCCAGGGCACAGCGCCTCGTGGGGAATTGGGGCTTCCCGTAAATGGTGGCACTGCCACGGCAGGAGGGTGATCATATTAGCGCCCTAAGAAGAGGGCTCTGGGACAGGTTGGGGTGACACTGGAGTGGAGGTCCAGGCGGACAGTGGTGGTGGCCGGAGACACGGGGGGGTGGGGCCGATCGTGGCGGGTGATGCTATTCCGGATGGTGGAAAGAAGCAACGACGAGGGGGCTAGGCGTGCAGGGGGGTGAGGCAGTTTGGGAGACTGGCCGAGAGCAGAGGGCCCGTGGGCAGGTGAGGCAGGTGGGAGGTCCCAGCTGCAGGGGGAGGAGGGCCAAGGCTCAGCTGCACAGGCTCCGGGGGGGGGGGGGGGGAGGTTGGGGTGGGGGTGTGGGGAGCGAGTCCTGCCAGGGGGCATGGAAGCAGGGAAGGCGCATTTGGCGACAGGGCCCCAGAGACGGCTCCTTGCCTGTCCGTCCTCCTGGGAGGCAGCCTGCTGTCCTGGATCTGAATCCTGACCCCGGCAGTTAGTGGCTGGGTCAGTAGAACTGGTGACTTATTCTTCCTGGTCCTCAGTTTTCTCCTCCGTGAAGTGGGGCTCTAATAATAGAGCCCCCTGGGGTTTTTGTGAGGACCAAAGGAAGGGAAACTAGGAAAGGGTCACCATGGTGACCGACACCTTGTATCACCTGGTAAATAGGTGCTCAGTGCACGGGCATCGAGGACAGGACAGAGGGAGGCCCCTCCCCACCCCCCTGCTCTTGCTGCTGGTGGAGACAGAGTCCAACCTCCCCCATCTAGGGAGGGACCTGCTTGTCCCACAAGACCACCCGACTCTGGTTCCTGGGGCCCTCCCTCCCCCGTGTCGGGCAGGCGGCCAGGGGCCCTCCCAGTCGCGTCTGGCAGGGTTGCCAAACTGTAAGAATGGAGGCTAATTCTTGTCTTCCCCGAGTGCAGGGCGGGCCACTACATGCACGGGTGGCCGAGGTAATTAATTTACACATTTCATCCTGCTTAGACTAATAAGCTTCTATATCCTCCTTCTCCACTGAGTCTGAGCCTCCGTGCCGGGCCTGCCAGAGATGTTTCACCCGGCAGTGATGGGACCAGGCTCCAAGAAAGGCGGTGAAGGGAAGCCGGTGAAGGGGGAGTGACATGGAGCGAATGCTGCTGTTTTGTCAAGAAAGGGGGAAATGCACCCACAGATCTGCTTGGAGGTTCGAGCCTGGAGGCTTGCACCCACCACGGGCTGCCCCGGGGAGGAGCCGGGCCCTGCAAAGCAGGCCGGGTCCTTCTCTACGTTTTGAGTCTCAAATGCTGCGCGTGTATCTCATCCTCAGAATTCATCGGCTGTCCACAAATCAACACGCATGTAATGCAAATAGCCCATTTGTGTAGCCCGCGTTGGTTGGCTCTCCCCTGTGCCTGAGAACGAGGGTGCAGGAGACTAAGTCCTGTCACTCTCTTCCAAGAGTGAGAGGTGGGGGTACGAGGTCATCCTTGAAGGCCATAACCGGTGGTGACTGCAACGCCCAGAAGCCCAGGCTCGTGGGGCTCAGGGAGGAACCCTAGTGGAGTTCGGGGCTTCCTGGAGGAGGAAGGCTTGAGCCATTTTGAAGGTAGGGTAGGAGTTGACCAGATGGAGAGGAGAGGAAGGGCTGGAAGGAGCCGACACGTGAGTTGCAATTCTGATTGTCAAAATGTGGGTTGCACTTGGGCCCCCGCACCCGCACCCATAACGTGGGGAGAATTTGCTGGGGGAGCCCCTAGAGTGATCACCAACCCCTCTCACCGGCCTGGAGTCTTTGGTGGGAGCTTAAGGACCCGGGTCTGAGCTGGCTGCAGAGACGCTTTCTTGTTAGCCGAGGACACAGGGCCAGCTCCTTCCGGCTGCTTCCCCCTACTTATGGATTCCATTTGTACGCTCCGATTCCAAATCCTGCAGGATTTAATATCCACTCTGTAATCTACTGGCACCAATAGGTATTATCTAACTAAACCTTAAATTGAAAATGCTAGGCTTCCATTTTCCCCACGCCGTCGGGAGAAGTCGGGGCTCGCTACGTCTGATGTAATTTACTCTTGTGCTAATTAAACTGTGTCACATTGCTGTCCTCGCAGGCACGAAGCTGGCTCCCCACCCCCCCCCCCGACACGCCTCACGATGCAGCCCCGGGGTGGACGAGGCCAGGCAGGGAATTGGGCTGGCCAATCTGGGGGCTGCAAGACTGGCCCCGCGTCTACCCCAAGTATCTCGTGCTTTAAGCCCGTTTCACTTCGTGAGAGGCTAACAGTTTACTTTCTGTAATGGGCATTCATTCATGCACGCACACACTCATTCAGTCACTTGTGCATTTATTAAGCACTCACGGAAGGCATGGAAATAAAAGATGCTAGACAGACAGTCAAGGCGCTTCTTACCCACCCAGCCCCCCCCGCCCCCCCCCGCCCCCCACCATTCGCCATGACAGTTCTATATGATGCCAATTCTCAGGCCACCCCAGCTCACAGAAGAACTCGAGGCGGGGAGGAGGAAGAACAGATAATGTCATAGATGCTTACTCTTCAGCAGACATAAAATGACGGTTTTCAAGAAATTAAGCTTATTGAGACCGTTGAAGATCCACATGCAGTGGTAATTCACATGCAGTGGATTCACGAAGGGATCCCATGTTGTCCCCCGCTAACACCATCTTGCAGAACCTACGTACGGTATCGCAACCCAGGATACTGGCACCGATGCGGTCCAGGCACAGAGCATTTCCTTGGTTTCCATCCTTTCCACGAGGATGTCTCCTGTTGCCCTTCTATAGACGTCCTCACCTCCCCTTCCTCCCCTTCCCTGAGGGGCTGCCCCTGATCTGTTCTCCCTTTCTTTCATTTTGTTATTTCACGAATGCCAAATACGTGGTGACCTTTGCAAGTCGCCCTGAGTGACTCATGTGACGCGGCAAGGTAAGCATCACTCCACGTGTTACAGAAACGCAAGTTGAGGCCGGGGCAGTGAGGTAACGGGCAGGAGCAGGATTCAAGCCAGGTTCATCCTAAGTCCCAGACCTGGCTCGCCGTGGCCACCCTGACTTGCAGGTGGCGTTGGAACCGACGACTCTCAATGCTCCCCCTGTCAGGGGGAGTCCCCTCGGCATCCAGCACATGGCCGGAGGTCCTGGCCCTGGATTGTTGGGGGGTCTCAGTCCCAGACGCGGGAGGGAGCAGTCCCCAGCCTGGGCCTCCCAGCCTGGCTTCTCAAGGGCAGACAGAAGGGGGCCCTGCCCTGGTGAAGGGTTCAGGCAGGATGATTCCTGGAAACAGACTTTCCACCTTGTCCGGAGGGGCCCCAGTGGACTCAGGTGCTGTCTCCTGCCTGACATCGTGACAGGCTGGTTGCACTCCTCAGGACGGGGGAAGGGAGGCTCACGCCCTGAAGTCACCTCCCCCCTGCGGCTCTCCGAGTGCTCTCCAAGCCTCACAGCCCAAGATTGGGTCTCACGGCCCTCTAGTCAGGTCAGACTCAGGGCCACAACTGGTCAGCTCAGAGGCGATGTCACTTGCGGAGCTAACCAAGCGTGGGATTGTTCAGATTGCTTGAAGGAGCGGCTCCCCCGCGTGCACCCCTCCCGTCTGCCAGCTGTCACCTGGGTCCTGCTCCTGCCATACCCTGACCCAGTGGCTGATGGGGGGTTACAAAGCCAGGACCCACGGCTCCCACATCACTGTAACAAGAGCTTCGTCTCTATGAGGAGGACTTAGATCCTGCTCCCTAGGGAGGGGGGTCTGGCTCTTTCTGTACCCAGCAGGGGGTGGTCATTCCCCAGACTCAGCCCTGCGGTCCCTGGGCTTGTGCCTGAGGACATGAGTTGGCCTGGGGTGGGCTGTAGACTAGGGCTGGAGATAGCAGGGGTGACCCAAGCCCCTGGGCATCAGAGTAGGGCCAGGGCCAACGGTAAGGAGGTATGATAAGAGGCAGACAATGTCTACTCAATGAAAGAATCTTGCGGTAACTAGAACTATCCAACAGTCGAGCAGACTGCTTGGTGAGGTAGTAAGTTCCCTGGCGGTGCAGGCATTCATTCATTCAGTCAACACACATTGATTGTCTACCTTGGGAAGGCCATCCGCCATTGTGGCTCTCAGCTCTGGAATCACTCACCGTTAGCAAGTTCCCTGTGCCTCGCTTGCCTCACCTGCAAAATGGGAGTAATGACAGTCCCTCACCTGTCTCAGCAGAACCCGACCCTGCTTTCCCATGATGCTCCACCACACCACCCTCCTGCCTTGTACCTGACAACACGGCAGGGGCGACTCCCGTCAAAGCGCTCTCAACAGGTACTGTCATTTCACCCTCGGGGCAAATGTCTGCGTAAGTGGGAATGGCTATCAGTCACCCCAACTCGCGGGCGAGAAAACAGAGTCAGGATGGGTCTCCGAACACTCAGAGCACCTGCCTCCTGTGGGCTTTAGAGCAGCCACGGCTACGTCCTTGGAACCTTCTGGACTCCGAGATGCAGCAGGTCAAAGGCTGTGCAGTGAAAGTGGGGCCTGGGTAGGGGCTGAGGATGGAAGAGGCGGTGCAAGCCGGTGGGTGGGTCTGGGCAAGATCGAATGTGGCTGAGGCCAGACCCCCACGCCTCTCCCTGCTCCTACGGGCAGAAGGAAACTGGAGGCTTCTCCGCCGGGGACGGTGGCTACACATCAAAAGGGAATCACACAAGCACTCTTGATAAACAGCAGGTAGCCCCGCTCCCACTAGCTAACAGGATTAATCTAAATGCACACAGACGCAGCTGGGCAAAATCAAAACACAGAACCCGGGCTAAATTACAGCACTGAACAGGGAGCCCTCGGAGCCTCGCGACACGTCACCTGACTTGCTCGCCCACCACAGGGGTGAGGACGGCAGGAGGAGGCCACGTGTGATGGCTATGTGTGGCATGGAGGTCAAGGGGACCCTGGAGGGGAGCCGGGGACCGGGGAAGTCAGGCAGCCACAGAGGGGGGTAGGGCATTCTCTGAGGGCTCAGAGTGTCAGCTGGGTGGGTGCATCCTGAAAGGTGGAGGCAGCTGGCATGCCCTGAAGAAGCGGAGAGCCCCTGAGTGCTCCTGTGACCAGCACACCCACCTGCCAAGTTCTGCCTGACGAGAGGGTCCCATCCCGGGGAACCCTACCCGAGGGCATTCACAAAAAGAGAAGCAAGGTCTTCAGGTGGCTCTGCCTGGTGATCTGGCCTCCTGAGCCTTATTCCGGCCTCCACGGTGAAGGAAGGGAGGGAAACTCGTTACCAGATAACTACATTCAAGCCTCACTATGGCTATTATAGCCCACTTTACAGAAGAGGAAACTGAGGCAGAGTTAGCTTTCAGATCAGCCAGGACCCAGAGCCTGTGCTCCTGGCACTGCTCCAAGCTTCCTCCCAAATCATCACTTTAGTCAGAAGCAGATCTTTTGTCCTGGGCATTTGCCTTGAGCTCAAATCAGCTCCAAAGCCAAGGTCAGAGCAGAAGCTTCTTAACTTCCGGGGTCTAGATCCATGCTTCCCTCTGCTTCAGCTCAGGACACCCATCACCTTGGTGATGTCCTCTGGCTCTCTGGTGATGCTGGCTGTTGTGGGCCTGGAAGCCCCTGGGATGGGACTCCAGGGGAGAGTGAGAAAGACCATGGAAATGACTTTCTGAGTCCCTCAATCTGGGAGGGAACTGGGGGAGGGTGGGTCACCACATCCATCCCTCAGCCTCTAGTTGGCAGGCAAACCAAGGACATAGCCCCCTTTCCTCAAATCTTAGGAATGAGAAAGCCAGGGTGCCTGGGTGACTCAGTTGCTTAAGCTTCTGACTTCAGCTCAGGTCATGATCTCATGGTTCGCGGGTTCAGGCCCCGTGTCGGGCTCTCTGCTGTCAGCAAAGAGCTGCTGTCTCTGCTTTCTGCTTCAGATCCTCCCTCTCTCTCCCTCTCTCTCTCTCTCTCATAAATGAACAACAACAGGGGAGGAGCCAAGGTGGCGGAACAGCATGGAAGTTTTTTAGGTGTCTCGCGTCCCCAAAATACAGCCAGACCAACACTAAACCATCCTGCACACCTAGAAAACTGGTCTGAGGATTAACACAATAATCTGCACGACCTGAGCCACAGAACTCAGCAGGTACACGGCGCGGAGAGGTGAACTTGGGAAGAGAGAAGCCGTGGAGGGCAGGGAGGTGTTTTGCATGTGGAGAGAGGATGGAGACGGGGGTGGGGATGGGGGTGGGAAGGAGAATATGGGAAAAGCACCCCCCCAAAAGCAGCTGGAGAAAAAGTGGAAAAGTGGAAACAGCCGCAGGGACTGAACTAAAAAGGGAGAAAGGAGAGGGTTTCAATTCCATTAAGACTATAAACGGGGAGCGCAGAGTCTGAAACTCCGCAGCTGGTACCTGGTGGTGCTCTGGTGGGAAGGGCGAATCCCCAGGAGCAGAGCGGGGTCCGGGGTTCAGGCCACACGGGGAGAGGTGGTTCCCCTGCTGGGAGGACACCTGGCAGAGGCTGTGTGGCTCCCCCGCCCCCAAAGGCAAGGCCCCAGTGGCCCTGGGAGAACAACCACATTCACCGGTGCTGGAACAAGGTCGTTGGGGGTGAAGCCTGGTGCCGGATGGGTGTTGTGATTTTCCATAGTCCCTGAAATGCTGCTGCTACACTGTCTCGCAAACTCCTTCTGGGACGGGCTGGCCCCCGGCCGCAGTCTCTGGGCAGCAGCAGCACGGTCCTGCCAACGTTCCTGGGTGCGGCCGGCACCCGGCCATTGCTCGGTGAGACCCTCCAGCAGACGGGCAGAACCGGTCAAAGCCGCAGCTTCTCAGAAGTAAGGAGTCGGGAAACACAGCCGCATCTGAGACAAAACTCGGGAGGGAGGTGCTGCCTGGGGCTTGGTCACGAACCGTGTAAAAGCGGGGAGTAGATGGAAGTCAAAGACAAAGGACGGGTGCGCGATTGCTGATCCGGGAGAACAGGATTCAGACACTACAGACCGGGTGGCTGGGTGACGCCATTTAACCGCTCCCGCGCATGCGCATACGCACCTACGAGCGCCACAACGATCTGCCCCAGTAAGCTAAGCAGCGCCATCTAGTGGAGAGCGGAGCTGTTACACTAAGCCCGGCCCAACTGGGCCAACCTTGTTCTTCAGGAACACAAGTCTCTCTGCCTGCTTAGTTTATGGACAATAAAGCGTTTCACAGTTTGACACCTAGGGGAAAACGAAGTCATGTTTCAGTCTGTTCACTGGTCTACCTATTCAATGTTCTGTCTTTTTTTTTCTCTTTTTTGTTTCTTTTCATTTTCTTGAATACAGAAAGAAAAAATTCATTTTTTTTTTAAATTTTTTTTTCAATGTTTATTTATTTTTGGGACAGAGAGAGACAGAGCATGAACAGGGGAGGGGCAGAGAGAGAGGGAGACACAGAATTGGAAACAGGCTCCAGGCTCTGAGCCATCAGCCCAGAGCCCGACGCGGGGCTCGAACTCACGGACCGCGAGATCGTGACCTGGCTGAAGTCGGACGCTTAACCGACTGCGCCACCCAGGCGCCCCAAAAAATTCATTTTTATTTTCAATTTCTATTAAAAACATTTTTGTTTATTTTTTCTACTATATTTTTTACTTTTTTGTATATTTTTTCAAATTCAATTTTACTTCCATCATTTCATTTTAGTCTACTTCAGTGTATTCATTTTTTCAAATTTTCAAACAATTTTCTTTTTTTTTCTTTCCCCTTTTTTCTCTAATCTGTCAAGTCCCTTTCAACACCCAGACTAAAACACACCTAGGATCTAGCATCATTTATTCAATTTGTGTGTGTGTGTTTTAATTTTTTAATTTTAATATTTTTTTAATTTTAATTTTTTAATTTTAATTTTTAATTTGTTTTACCTCATTAATTCATTTTCTCCCTTCAAAATCATGAAATGAAGGGATTAACCCCAAAAGAAAGAGCAGGAAGAAACGACAGCCAGGAATTTAACCAACACAGATACAGGCAAGATGTCTGAACCAGAATTTAGAATCACGATAATAAGAATACTAGCTGGAGTTGAAAATAGATTAGAATTCCTTTCTGCAGAGATAAAAGAAGTAAAAGCTAGTCAGGATGAACTTTAAAAAATGCTGTAACTGAGCTGCAATTTCAAATGGATTCCATGGCTACAAGGATGGATGAGGCAGAACAGAGAATCAGTGATATAGAGGACAAATTTATGGAGAATAATGAAGCAGAAAAAAATAGGGAGATTAAGGCAAAAGAGCACGATTTAAGAATTAGAGAAATCAGTGACTCATTTAAAAGGAACAGCATCAGAAACATAGGGGTCCCAGAAGAGGAAGAGAAATAGGGGTAGAAGGGTTATATGAACAAATCATAGCAGAAAACTTTCCTAACCTGGGGAAAGACGCAGACATCAAAATCCAGGAAGCACAGAGGACTCCCATTAGATTCAACAAAAACTGACCATCAACAAGGCATATCATGGTCAAATTCACAAAACACTCAGGCAAGGACAGAATTATGAAAGCAGCAAGGGAAAAAAGTCCCTAACCTACAAGGGAAGACAGATCAGGTTTGCAGCAGACCTATCCACAGAAACTTGGCAGGCCAGAAAGGAGTGGCAGGATATATTCAATGTGCTAAATCAGAAAAATATGCGGCCAAGAATTCTTTATCCAGCAAGGCTGTCATTCAAAATAGAAGGAGAGAGAAAAAGTTTCCCAGACAAACAAAAATTAAAGGAGTCTGTGACCACTAAACCAGCCCTGCAAGAAATTTTAAAGGGGACTCTCTGAGGGGAGAAAAGATGAAAAAAAAAAAAAAACCCAAACAAACAAACAAATAAATAAAGACCAAAAGCAACGAAGACTAGAAAGGACAAGCGAACACCACTAGAAACTCCAACTCTACAAGCAACATAATGGCAATAAATTCATATCTTTCAGTACTCACTCTAAATGCCAATGGACTAAATGCTCCAATCAAAAGACATAGGGTAACAGAATGGATAAAAAAAAAAAAACAAGATCCATCTATATGCTGTTTACAAGAGACCCACTTTAGACCTAAAGACACCTTCAGATTGAAAGTAAGGGTATGGAGAACCACCTATCATGCTAACGGTCAACAAAAGAAAGGCAGAGTAGCCATACTTATATCAGACAATCTAGACTTTAAAATAAAGACTGTATCAAGAGATGCAGAAGGGCATTATATCATAATCAAGGGGTCTATCCACCAGGAAGACCCAACAATTGTAAACATTAATGCGCCAAATGTGAAGCACCCAAACATATAAATCAATTAATCATAAACATAAAGAAACTCATTGATAGTAATACCATAATAGTAGGGGACTTCAACACCCCACTCACAGCAATGAACAGATCATCTAATCAAAAAATCAACAAGGAAACAATGGCTTTGAGTGACACACTGGACCAGAAGGACTTAACAGATATATTCAGAGCATTTCACCCTAAAGCAGAAGAATATACATTCTTCTCCAGTGCACATGGAACAGTCTCCAGAAGAGATCACATACTGGGACACAAATCAGCCCTCAACAAGTACAAAAAGATCAAGATCATACCGTGCATATTTTCAGACCACAACGCTATGAAACTTGAAGTCAACCACAAGAAAAAATTTGGAAAGGTAACAAATATTTGGAGACTAAAAAACACCCTATTAAAGAATGAATGGGCTAACCAAGAAGTTAAAGAGGAAATTAAAAAGTTCTTGGACACCAATGAAAATGATAATACCACAACCCAAAACCTCTGGGACACAGCAAAGGCAGTCATAAGAGGAAAGTATATAGCAATCCAGGCCTTCCTAAAGAAGGAAGAAAGATCTCAGATACACAACCTAACCTTATGCCTTAAAGAGCTGGAAAAGGAACAGCAAATAAAATCGAAAACCAGCAGAAGACAGGAAATAATAAAGATTAGAGCAGAAATTAATGTTATCGAAACCAAACCAAAACAAACAAACAAACAAACAAGAAAAAAACAGTAGAACAGATCAATGAAACCAGAAGCTGGTTCTTTGAAAGAATTAACAAAATTGATAAACCACTAGCCAGTTTGATCAAAAAGAAAAAGGAAAGGACCCAAATAAATAAAATCAAGAATGAAAGAGGAGAGATCACAACAAACATAGCAGAAATAAAAACAATAATAAGAGAATATTATGAGCAATTATATGCCAATAAAATGGGAAATCTGGAAGAAATGGACAAATTCCTAGAAACATATAAACTTCCAAAACTGAAACAGGAAGACAGAAAATTTGAACAGACCCATAACCAGTAAAGAAATCGAATTAGTAATAAAAAATCTCTCAAGAACCAAGAGTCCAGGGCCGGATGGCTTTCCAGGGGAATTCTACCAAACACTTAAGGAAGAGTTAACACCGATTCTCTTTAAGGTGTTCCAAAAAATAGAAATGGAAGGAAAACTTCCAAACACTTTCTATGAAGCCAGCATTACCTTGATTCCAAAACCAGACACAGACCCCACTAAAACGGTGAACTATAGGCCAATTGCCCTGATGAACATGGATGCAAAAATCCCCAACAAGATATTAGCCAACCAGATCCAACAATACATTAAAAAAATTATTCACCACAACCAACTGGGATTTATACCTCGGGTGCAGGGCTGGTTCAATATCCGCAAAACAATCAGTGTGATTCACCACATCAATAAAAGAAAGGACGAGAACCATATAATCCTCTCAATAGATGCAGAGAAAGCATTTGACAAAATACAGCATCCTTTCTTGATAAAAATCCTCAAGAAAGTAGGGATAGAAGGATTATACCTCAAGATCATAAAAGCCATATACGAAAGACCCAACGCTAATATCATCCTCAATGGGGAAAAACTGAGAGTTTTCCCCGTAAGGTCAGGAACAAGACAGGGATGTCCACTCTTGCCACTGTTATTCAACATAGTATTGGAAGTCTTAGCCTCTGCAATCAGACAACACAAAGAAATAAAAGGCATCCAAATCGGCCAGGAGGAGGTCAAACTTTCACTCTTCACAGATGACATGGTACTCTATATGGAAAACCCAAAAGATTCCACCAAAAAGCTGATAGGACTGATTCATGAATTCAGCAAAGTTGCAGAATATAAAATCAATGCACGGAAATCGGTTGCATTCCCATACACCAACAATGAAGCGACAGAAAGAGAAATCAAGGAATCGATCCCATTTACAGTTGCACCAAAAACCGTAAAATACCTAGGAATAAATCTAACCAAAGAGGTGAAAAATCTGTACACTGAAAACTATAGAAATCTTATGAAAGAAAATTGAAGAAGACACACAAAAATGGAAAAAGATTCCATGCTCCTGGATTGGAAGAACAAACATTGTTAAAATGTCAATACTACCCAAAGCAATCTACATATTCAATGCAATCCCTATCAAAATAACACCATCATTCTTCACAGAGCTAGAACAAACAATCTTAAAATTTGTATGGAACCAGAAAAGACCCAGAATAGCCAAAGCAATCTTGAAAAAGAAAACCAAAGCAGGAGGCATCACAATCCTAGACTTCAAGCTGTACTACAAAGCTGTAATCATCAAGACAGTATGGTACTGGCACAAGAACAGACACTCAGATCAATGGAACAGAATAGAGAATGCAGAAATGGACCCACACATGTATGGCCAACTAATCTTTGACAAAGCAGGAAAGACTATCCAATGGAATAAAGACAGTCTCTTCAGCAAGTGGTGCTGGGAAAACTGGACAGTGACATGCAGAAGAATGAACCTGGACCACTTTCTTACACTATACACAAAAATAAACTCAAAATGGATGAAACACCTCAATGTAAGACAGGAAGACATCAAAATCCTCGAGGAGAAAGCAGGCAAAAACCTCTTTGATCTTGGCCGCAGCAACTTCTTACTCAACACATCTCTGGAAGCATGGGAAACAAAAGCAAAAATGAACTATTGGCACCTCATCAAAATAAAAAGCTTCTGCACAGCGAAGGAAACAGTCAGCAAAACTAAAAGGCAACCGACAGAATGGGAGAAGATGTTTGCAAACGGCATATCAGATAAAAGGTTAGTATCCAAAATCTGTAAAGAACTTATCAAACTCAACACCCAAAAACCAAATAATCCAGTGAAGAAATGGGCAAAAGACATGAATAGACACTTCTCCCAAGAAGACATCCAGATGGCCAACCGACAGAGGAAAAAATGCTCCACATCACTCATCATCAGGGAAATACAAATCAAACCCACAATGAGATACCACCTCACACCTGTCAGAATGGCTAACATGAACAACTCAGGCAGCAACAGATGTTGGCGAGGATGCGGAGAAGGAGGGTCTCTTTTGCACTGATGGTGGGGATGCAAGCTGGTGCAGCCACTCTGGAAAACAGTATGGGGGTTCCTCAAAAAATTAAAAATAGAACTATCCTACGACCTAGCAATTGCACTACTAGATATTTATCCAAGGGATACAGCATCCATCAAAGGGACACATGCACCCCAATGTTTATAGCAGCGCTATCAACGATAGCCAAAGTATGGAAAGAGCCCAAGTGTCCATCGATGGAGGAATGGATAAAGAAAATGTGGTATATACATACAATGGAGTATTACTCGGCAATCAAAAAGAATAAAATCTTGTCATTTGCAACTACGTGGATGGAACTGGAGGGCATTACGCTAAGCGAAATTAGTCAGAGAAAGACAAATATCATATGACTTCACTCATGTGAGAACTTTAAGACACAGAACAGGTGAACATAAGGGAAGGGAAACAAAAATAATATAAAAACAGGGACGGGGACAAGACATAAGAGACTCTTAAATATGGAGAACAAACAGAGGGTTACTGAAGGGGGTGTGGGAGGGGGGATGGGCTAAATGGGTAAGGGGCATTAAGGAATCTACTCCTGAAATCATTGTTGCACTATATGCTAACTAACTTGGATGTAAATTAAAAAATAAAATTAAAAAAAAATTTTTAAAAATAAACAACAACAAAGGAATGAGAAAGCCAATTGCTGACGTCAATTGAGCACTTACTCTGTTCTGGGAATTTGCTGAGCTCTTTGATCCATTATTTCTCCTAATGCGTCCAATGACCACAGGAGCTGGGGACTGCTTGTATTACCCCCGTTATACTGGGGAAGTAGCTGAGGCCACACCACTCGTAAGCGGTGTCTTTCGGAGCCAAACCTGGACCCCCAAATCCTGTGGTGCCTTCACCTTCCGGGAATCAGCTTGTTTCCTGTTTCCCAGCGTCTTCAGTTGA
Organism: Prionailurus bengalensis; assembly: GCF_016509475.1. Classification (NCBI taxonomy): domain Eukaryota; kingdom Metazoa; phylum Chordata; class Mammalia; order Carnivora; family Felidae; genus Prionailurus; species Prionailurus bengalensis. The sequence goes on along the minus strand of NC_057346.1, from coordinate 17,490,717 downwards.
GGCAGCGGAAAGGGAAAACGTGGGTTCTCATTCTTGCTCCCCCAAACTACGTGGTTCCGTGGCCTGGGGCAGCCCCTTTACCTCTATAAATGGAAAATTCCCGGTTTATAAAACCAGGGGAAAGATCTCTGCCTTACCTGCATTGCTGCCTCGTTGTGGGGATCAAATAAGAAAAATACACATGACTGGGGTTTTCATGCTGTGAGACGCTACATAAACATTAGTTATTATTCCACACCCCAGAGCAAGCGTGTTCCTGAGCTCTGTGTGACTTTTTTGGTTTTGTTTTTGATTTTACTAACACTGTCAGGAATGATAATTGCTAATAACGATCCCATTGCTTATGTACACACCTCTGCATGGGGACCTCAATGCTTCTGGGGACACTGTCTCTGCACAGGGCCTAAGAGGAGGGGCTAGTGCTCCCCATTTTGCAGTGGGGTAAACTGAGGCCCCCAGCGAGAGCAAAGAGCTGACTAAGGTCCCCAGCCCTCCAGGAGAACGTTTTAGGCTCAGAATCTGGGATTTCGAGAATCTTCTCCCTCCAGCTGTGAGGGCTCCCAGGCTGCTCCTGAGAGTGATTTATGGCAGAAATTTGCAGAGTGAGTGCTGTATCAGCGCTTCCTTCCCCCCCTAACCTTCCCACGTTGGTGTCTGCCTCCCTTTATCGGCTGCTCACCCCTGCTTCTCCCCTCTAGGAGTTGCCCAAGGCTGAGCTGGGCCTAATTTCAGCTCCTTTCTAGAGCTGAGCTGTCACTAGCGGCCAGGAAATTTGAGCGTGGGGTGGGCAGGTGGGGGAGAGCAGGATGAAGAAGCTCCCTCCCCTCGCCCCCACCCTACCGCCAGCCCCAGGCCCAGGCAGGCATGCTCCCTGTGGTCCCAGGTGATCTTCCACGAGGCAGGAAGGGGACCTGGAGGCAGAAAAGCCAAGTCACTTACTTGTGTTCAGTAACTGTTCAATAGCAGAGCCAACTCTGAGCCTTAACCCAGACCCCAAGTCCCCCTGGGGGAACGAGCTTTTGGACGGAGGCGTAGGGAACAGGGGGCTAAAAGCAGACATTGGGTCCTTCTTCCCAAGCTTTCATCAGGGCTGGTGAGGCAGGAGACCAAGGACTTCTGGGAAGGCAAACAGGACCAGCGAGTGGGTGCTCCTCAGGCAAATAGGCAGATCAGTAAATAGTGGAAAAGCAATAACAACCAAAAGCCAAATATTAAATTCACGGAAGCCAAGGGTTTATTGTATTATTAACTCATTTCTTGTAACATGAAGAAACTGGAAAGTCAGAGAAGTTTTTTAACCTGCCCACGGTCACACAGCTAATGGAATCAGAAAAAACAGCGGTGGGCTGGGGGCTCTCCTTTCTGTGCTTACAAGCCAGGGTGTAGACCACTTTCCGGCCAGACCCAGACTACACTCTCTCTGCTGCCCTCACCTGTTTCAGGGTCCAGAACCCAAGGACGCCTGCTCTGCCCTCAGCTTCTAAGCTGGGCGAAACCTGAGTGACCGCACTTTGGCCACCATTCGGCCTCCCTGGCTGTTCAGGGTGACACAGCGCTCTCCCTTCACGTCCAGGACCTGGGTGGGCCTGGGGAGGCTTGGGAGGGCCCGGCCTCACCACCAAAACTCTCATTTCTGGAGCCCCGAAGGTCATTTGGGCCTTTTGGAGGCACTGGTGCATAGAGAAGGAACTTGGGAGCTGAAACAGGGCCCTGCTTGACTTACAGGGGACAGTAGGGCTGTCCCCAGGGAAACCAGGTCCTACCCAGCAAGCAGGTGCACCTATGATCTTTGGGTTGCCAGCTCCTGCCTCTCAACTCTTCTCTTGGCCCTTCTGTAAGTTCTGGGACAGTAAAACACTAGTGCATTGGGCAGATAGAGCCAGACACTCTGCCTGACTCCCTGTGGCCTGATCCTCATACACTGACTCTGACGGGGCTGGTGCTGGCAGATCGTCCATCATGCAGACGAACTTGGTGTTTATGTTGATCGGCGAGTGATTTGCAGCTAAGCTGTTGATCAACCACGGCCTATGCAACTAGGGTGCAGCTACCTCTCCACGAAGATCCGCCAAGATCCTGTTCTAAGAGGCCAGCCCAGGCAGCTTGAGGGGAATTGGTGATGGCGACATGAGCACAGGCTTGAACTCCCTCTCATCCACAACCTTCGCTGACCTCACTGCCCTCGTGTGAAACTTCCTCTGGCCCTCTCGCATTTCTCCCACCCTCCCCGACCCCAGACCAGCTACTTTTTCCTGAGGCCACCCTTGCTCGAGGACATCAGCTGCTAGGTGCCTTGGGCATCTCACCTCACCCCCTCAGCCCCAGTGTCCCCAGTTTTTGATAGGTAGCTAGCAGATCTCTCAGTGGGAAGATGGGCGATGTCTGAGAAAGTACCGCACGGTCGACGGGGCGCTAGGGCTGCTCGAATTGGCTCACGAGGGTCGACTGTTAAACTTCCAGTGATTTTGCAAGCTGGTTGATAAACACAGCCATTATTAAAAATTAAATTACATAAACTTACAATTAAATAAGCTATATTAAACGCAAAGGTAATAAATACTCAAAACTCATTACTAGCTCCTAATTATTTTACTCCATTTTACTATTATCTTTACGCTTGAGGTTATTTACATCAACTGTATCTGTATGTTGGAAATATTATATAATGGCTCATGGCTAAGAATCCCTTTCCAAGTCCACATTCAGTAATGTCACCTTGGTAGCTTGAAATCGGCCAGGGTGGGAGTATTCACGAGATGGAAATTGGCACATGCTTTAAGTCAGGACTTCTTTTGACGGTTTGTTGTTTGTTTAGACTTAAACAGTGATGGGGAAAATCTTAATAATGCAGATTTAACTTAAAAGTGTTTTGGGTGTGTAGCTATTACATTGTAAATGGCACAAGAAATCGAGGAAATATTCTCACAGTAATTGAAGACTAGTAATCAGATGCGGCAAAGATGTCGTTCACATCATTGACGTACAGAAGGAAGTCCCAAGGAACATCTTTGCTGGTTCACTTTCTTTTTACCCATTAATGTAAATACAAATATCAACCAACATTCATGTGGGAACTACACTCATTTGTCAATTGCAACCATACATCGGTTACAGATACGAGTTCTCCAAAAATCAACAGGAGCATTTTGTGAGAACCAATTGGTTATAGAATTTACAGTAAAGGCTATTGTGTATTTTATTAGTATTTGTTTTAAAGTTTTATTTATTTTTGAGAGAGAGAGAGAGAGAGAGAGAGAGAGAGAGAGAGAGAAACACAGGCAGGGAAGGGGCAGAGAGAGAGGGAGACAGAATCAGAAGCGGGCTCCAGGCTTTGAGCTGTCAGTGCAAAGCCCAACACAGGGCTCAAACTCATGAACTGTAAGATCATGACCTGAGTTGAAGTCAGAAGTATAACCAACTGAGCCACCCAGGTGCCTAGTATTTGTAAAATATATGCAACATATTTTTTTATCAGTAAAATTACACACATATCATAAAATTACACACTTTTTTTCCTGGAGAGCCAATTGTCAAACATTCACCAGCACACCACTGACTATACTTATGGAAGAGACCACTATCCCTTTCCTTTTTGTCCCCCACCTGGCTCTAGGACTTGAACAGTATCATCAGCCCTTAATGCTGCTCCAGATGTTGGGGAAGAGAATAGAACTTGACCTTCTCATCATTCTCCCCAGCTCCATTCATAAAAAGACTCTTCCTAGTTGTGACTAGGGATATCCGGGATGGGGGTGGGGGGGTGGGTGGGAGGGGACCCTAAGGACACCTTAGGGCATGTCCCTGGGCAGAGAGCAGGACTCAAGACCAGAAAACACATACTCTCCTCTGGGGGGCATCTCCACCTGACTCCATCTGGAACCTGACCACTGACACCATGTTGGGCAGGGCCACCACCATCTCTGGTCTGGATTTTGGCAAGAGCTTCCCAACTGGTCTTCCTGCTTCTATCCTTGACCCTCCCCTCCCCCCGCCCCTGCAAAAAGGGGTCAAGAGATTGCCAAGGAGATCCCTTTAAAACCCAAAGCAGATCATGTCCTCCTTTGCCGGAAGCCCTGCCATGGCTTCCCTTTCAAATCTTTCTGATGGCCCTGCACCATCCTACCTCTGTGACATCATCCCCATTGCCTGCCCCTCTGCCCTCTTCACCTTCACTGTGCCAGCCACACTGACCTCATTCCAATACCTTGTGCCCACCAGGCATCTCCCCTCTTAGGGCCTTTGTACTGGCTGTTCCCTGCCTGGAGTGCTCTTCCTCCAAATACCTGCTTGGTTGACCCCTTTGCCTCCTTCAGTACCTCTCACATCTCACTCCCACCGCGACCCTCCTTGGTCACCTGCTCAGCACAACACCTGCCCCCCACTTCGCTACACCCGGTCCCCCTTACCCTAGTCAATCTTTAATTTTTTCCTCCTATTTCTCCCCTTGAAATATATTATCTAAGTTCCTTATTACATCTGCAATGGGAACTGTGTGTCCTGAGGGCAGGGATCTTGGTCTGTTTCATTCACTGATATACTCCAAAAACAGCACCTCTACAAGGCAGGTATCAGTGAATATTTTTGGAGAAATGCTTTAGGAGAGAAAGGGCAGGTTCTGAGGAAGAGTCTGTGCAAGAGAGCAGAAAACCCTTCCTTCCTTCCTTTCTTTTTTTTTTTTTTTTTTATTTTAATAACACTTCCTTTCTTGATGGATGCCAGGATGGGAGGTCCCCGCCTGCCTCGGCCCAGCCTGGCTTTGCCGTTCAGAGCCCATCTTCCCCTTCAGAGCCCGTCTGGGGCTCCGTGTGAGTCAGGATTCTCCAGAGAAACGACCAATAGGTGTAGATATAGATACATCGAAATGGAAAGAGAATTACACCAAGGAGCTGGCCCACGTGATTATGGAGGCTGACAAGTCCCAAGATCTGGAGTGGGCCAGCTGGTGCCGCGGGGAAGCTGGCGGCGCCTTTCGGCTAGGGCTTCGGGCCCAGGAGGAGCCGATGTTTCCATTCAGATGGTAAATCCTCTCCACACATCCTCACAGACACACCCAGGATAATGTTCCACTAACTGTCTGGGCACCGCACACATGGCCCAGTCAAGCTGGCACATAGGATTGGCTCCGCGGGCCCTTTATTCGCCCCGGCCCTCACAGAGGGGAGGGAGAGCAGGACACGGGCGCCTCAGCGACAGGCCGCCTTCTACCAAGCGGGCAGTGCTGCCAGTGGTGGAGCCCATTAGCACCACTGTTTCTCTTCTCCTGCTCTCCAGGCACCGAGAACCCGGGTGACGAGGAGACGAAAGATGGCTTAGAGCAACCTTCGTGGCCTTGGCCTCGCCTCTGTGTTCGTACCTGTAACAGGGACTGCGGGGCTGACATGAGCAAATGCTTTGCCAAATATAAAGCATTTTGTGGGCCCAAGGTATGTGTCTTGTGGACTTTCTGCTCCCACTCGGCTCTGGCAAATTCTTATCCCTGCCAAGGGAGGGGTTAAGCCTGCCTTCTTTTTTTTTTTTATTTAAAAAAAATTTTTTTTTTTCAACGTTTATTTATTTTTGGGACAGAGAGAGACAGAGCATGAACGGGGGAGGGGCAGAGAGAGAGGGAGACACAGAATCGGAAACAGGCTCCAGGCTCCGAGCCGTCAGCCCAGAGCCCGACGCGGGGCTCGAACTCCCGGACCGCGAGATCGTGACCTGGCTGAAGTCGGACGCTTAACCGACTGCGCCACCCAGGCGCCCCAAGCCTGCCTTCTTTATTTATTCAGTTCTCTTGTCCTAGGAGGAACAACGAGGAGTGGGGCGTAAATAGAGCAGGTCCTTGAAAATAGCAGCAGTAGCAACACATACATTTGAGAAGCTGGGCTGAGAACTGATGCTTGTTCATCCCGAGCCCCCGGAGAGAATCATCAGATCGTTGGATTTCCCCACCCATGTGGCGTTGCCCATGGGGAGGGACTGAACGTGGCAGATAGATATGATATCAGAGAGCTTCCTGTCTGGGGGCTGTGGAAAAACAGGTCTGTCGCAGGTGAGTTGTGCGCAGGCATACCTGGAGGCAAGGGGATGAGTGGGGGACCCTAGCTCCTATCTGTCCAAAGCAGGTATATTCCCACTGGTGTTTCCCCACGGCCATTAGCATATCTCTTTCCCCCAGCCCCGTGCGGTTGGGAATGAGAAAACAGAAGGTACTTTCCTTTCTAGGTCTCCTTTCTGACTCCTCCATCCAGGCACTGGCTGAGCCAAAGTTCAGGTAGAAACTTGTCCGGCTGGATTGCCAAGATTGCCAAGGCCATCTGCTGTCAAGGTGTGACAGCTGTTTGGCAAGATGGAGGATGGATGCCTACGCCATGATCATGGGTGCCAAGGGGCACGGGGCGTTTCGGCGCAGGGGCCTATCAAGGAGACGTGTGACCGACGGGAAGCTTGCACTGGGGTGTGATGAAGTAAATATCTAGGAGACAGTAAGGAAGGCAGTCTCTGTCGTCCAGACCATGCAGAGAGCAGAGAGCGTAGGCTCACCTCACCCTTGTCCCCTGGGAGTGTAACACCCCAGTGCCCCGTCCTTAACTACTCTGTTCTGGGGCTTCAGGTAGGGAGTGGATATGAAGCCGTTTGCTTCCGTGACATAGTCATAGTGGGGCTCGTTCATTTATTCGTGCACGTACTTAATATATATTTACCGAGAGCCTATTCTGCGCCTGGATGCTGGCACCGTTTCAGATGTGGGAATCCAAACCCTTTCGTCATGGAGCTTACGGTCTGGTTAGGAGACAGCTGCATACATGCAACTGTAAACAGGAAAACTGGATGGATATGGGTCCGGGCCTTGAATAGGTCATTAAGTGGCTGTGTGACCTTGGGCAAGCTACTCAACGGCTCTGAACCTCAGTCTTCTCGTCTTTGAAGTCCAGACGATAAAAACACTGATTGCATATCGTTGAGAAGATCACCTGAAAGAACATGGATGGAGGACACAATAGAGTATTGGCCCGTGGTGGATGTGCCCACGTATGCATTATGACATCATGGTGACCCAATCTAGGGCTGGTCACAATTTATTCCAAGGCCCTGGGTGCTGTTTCACAATGAATCTTTTGGCCTGCTTTTGTCTTTTTTTTTTTTTTAAGTTTTTATTTTAATTCCACTTAGTTAACATACAGTGCTGTGTTAGTTTCAGGTGGCCTGGTTTCATCTTAATTCTATAACCGTTAAAGCTATGCGATTAACGCATGAGGACACACACACACACACACACACACACAAGCCATGCCAGGTCATGATTATCCCCGCTGGGTTGGGACCAAGAGAACCCAAACTTCATATTTTGCCAAAAGCTTTTACCTCTTCTCAGCCAGTTCTTTTCCACAGCAGAAGCCAAAGAGCCAAATGGCACAGTCTGAGTTTGCCAGCCACTGGCCAAGGCTCTGGCTGCTGGCACCCTGCTCTGCGGCCCATTGTGAGATCGCATCGGCTCCGCCTGGCATGGAAAAGGGGAGCTGGCGCTGCCCGGCCTGTAGGTGGGAGAGGAAGCAGGGGACGCTGGTTCTTGGCAGGCAAACCTGTTGCCGCTAAAACTTGGCACGTCTGGGTGGCTTTAGCAGTCCAGACAGAGAATTAGCACACAGCAACGCCAGTCTGGCTCCTTGGTACTGCCCATGGAAAGAGATTTCTTTCTTGGCAGGGAGCTTGGTACATCGCAGAGGTAAATTTATGTGAAGGGGGATAAAGACGATCCCGGCAGTTCTATGCCCCCCATCATCTAGGGAGGTTCTATACGGTGCTTTTTGCCAAACGTGTGGGAAACCTACATTTTCTGAGGTTTTCCAGCAGGCGTAACGAATGCCACTTCTGAGTTCTTGGAAATTGATTACGCTGGTGATGTCGCGAGGATTTCTCCCGTCTGCTCTGGGAGCGGGGTCTCCTACTGTCCCTTGATGGGGTGGGCAAGGACTCTGCTTTCCTTGGCCAGGAGGCAGATTGCTTAGCTGGACTCCTTTGTCTCCACCTGCTGACAGACGGTGCTGGGAGACCAGCATTCCAGGATCAGCACCGCCTTTCACCAGCCACGGGATGTGGACAAGGCGTTTAGCTTTCTCGGGCCTCAGTTGCCATCGGCCCCATCTATCGATGTGAAGACTGAGGCAGTGATACGGGTGAAAGCAAACTGTATACAGATACACCTCGAACACACGCAAGACATGGGATCGTGCTCTCCACAAACAGCCCTCTCACCAGACTGGCCTCCTGTGATGTTTTCTCATTCCGCCTTATTAAAAAGCTGCTTACTCGGGTAAAACCCTCAAGAGAAGCAAGATACCCACCCCGAGAGATCCCCACACCCCCCTCCCCGCCGGGCCCGTCTGTCTTGATCCATAGATTTCTCTGCACACGGATGCTCTCAGCCTCCTCCAAAGCCTGTCCCTGGGCAGGCACAGACTTGAGCAGGGGAAGGGAGAGCCAGAACGACTACAGAAACCAAAGATTAGGGATTCTGTTTCTATTCCTTTCTGGGTTTCCTGTTCTGAGATGGGCGAAGCAACGTGATTTATTTTTGACAAACGTATCTGCATTATGAATTATATTGGGGATGGAATTGTTACATTAAATCAAAGTTAATTTTCGACTTCTGTTCAGGGCGCCATAAATAATCAACTCCAGGGTAAGGTTATGGACTGAAGTCACCCAAATTATGCTAACGAGGTTGATTAAACTTTTGAATTCTAAGTTTCCGTAAGAATAACAATCAGTTAGCATTTACATTTCTGCCATGCCCTAGGATTTGCAGCTTTTTCTGAAGCTGCTATTAAATATAAATAATACCATTTTTTAAAGCCAAGTTGAGCCCTATGGGGCATATTTGATTCTGTTTCCTGGTGCTCGGCTCCTGCAGATGCGGTGGGGGCTTAGGCTGGAGTCTGAGGCGAGCAGAGGCGGTGGGGAGGGTGGGACAGAGGTGCCACAGGACTGTGCATTTGCATTTGCCTTGGAAGTACAAAGGGATTTTCAAGTTCTATCAGAGACAATAATTCAATTTTGCATCGGTCCATTTGGTGAGGAATGCCGGGAAGCTCTTGCTGAAAGCAGCCTTTAGAAATGCCACTCCCAGGAAACACTGGTTTCTGAGGTTTTGCACTTAGGATGAGGTACCATTTCTTAGCCTTTACTGCTGGCATGCTGTGGGTCTGTGGGCCCATTGCATGAACTTTTTGGGCTCTGTGGTCCCTCTACAGGCTCCGGGGACCTTTAACAGGAGGCTGCTGGATTCCCTAGGGTAGCTCAAGAATGAGCAAAAGGGCCCAGTTGATTTCCAGCCTCCCGTTTGGCCACCTGTTAGGAAAGCCTGCCCCAGGGATGCTCATCTCCTGACGTCTGCTTGAGGCCCAGGCAGCTGCTGTCGTAATGACAGGTCGGCTCAGAGGTTAGGCGGCTGGCGGAGTGGCTACTGTTTATCCCAGTTTCAATTTCATTGTCATGACAACCCACACAAGTCATTGTCCCAGCCGATGCCTCTGCGTGAAGGCGCGTCTGGGCTCACCCTGCCCGAAGGCGGAGGACCCATCTCTACACTTACGGGGCTGCTGCTCCTTTCTTTGCTCCGCGTGTTCGGGGTGATCCTATTTTCTCCACCACTTACCTAGAAATCGTTTTTGAAAAGTGTCTCATTTCAACTGAATTTGGCCCAGAATGACTGCGGACGTTGCTGGGCCAGGGTTCGCTCTCCCGAGTCAGCGTTCTTGCAGGCTGTTTGGCTCCTGCGGGGTCCCCCCCCCCACAGCTGTGGCCACTGGCGGTAGAGGGGCCATGGCCGTGGCCGTGGGTGCGAAATATGCCTGCTTCACGTTCATACCATTGGAGAGAAGGCCTCCCGAAAGTTCTGCTCCCAAAACTCAGTGTGATGCGTCTCAGACTTGAAAACTGCCTTCGAGTGTCTTCCCAGCTACGGGTTGCCCCTCCTAGGAAATTTCAAGAGACAGATGGCTGGTGTTTCTGTTTTGCTCTATTGCTTTGAGAAATCCTGGAGTCTGTGTGGGGCTGTTGAGACGCAAGCTCTGGATGTTAACATCGGCGAGCCTTGAAAGAATTGCCCTGGCAAAATGGGACACGTGTCTATTGAATCTCTCTTTGGGGCCTTCCCGTACTTTATGATTCTGAAAGCATACGTTCCTTTGATTTAGGGAAGGGGCCCGAAGAGGGGCTCTTCTCCCTGTTGGCTCGCTGATGATCGGTGGGGAGGAGGCTTTGGCCGGGTTTGCCCATGGCTGAGGGTTACAAGGCAGGCAGGCTTGTACTGGGAAGGCTTGTAACTTCCCTTATAGCTAGAGGACCACCTGTTGTGACCAAATTGATGGCTATTTGCCTGAGTATAATGGTTCGGGGTATACACAACACACACACACACACACACACACACACACACACACACACACATATTTTAAAGATATTGTCAATTGCTTTGCCCGAAAGAGAGAGGCAGTGAGGGACTGGGTTGCTAATTAAAAGTCTCCCAATCAAAGAAGGTTGTTATGAGACAAGTGGATCCAGTGCTGCGGGAAACAGGGAAATGCTGAGGTTAGGCACCTCTCTCGTGGTGGGGATGGGACAGAATTGAGCTGGGTGGTGGGAGAGGGCAGAGGGCAGGCAGGGGAGTGGGGGACCAGGAGCTGAGCTAAGCAAATCTGGGGCCTGGGGAGAGGAACCCTTTTAGAAGGTGGTCGGGTATGGGGCCCAGGCCGACCTGGCTGGCCAAGCTAGGAGCGAGGAGTCTTAACCGATTTCACCTTCACGCACTCCCCGGATTTTTAGAGTACTTCCTCTGTGCCGGGCACTATTCTGGGTCCTCGTGAGTGAGTGGTGAGCGAAACAGACATAAATCCCAACCCAATGGAGCTCCATTTTCTGGTCGGGGAGCCCGATAATAAGCAGATCATCTAAGCACCAAGTGCATCAGACGGTAAATAAGGTCTACACTAGGGAAGGGGCATAGGGAGTGTGGGGTGTTGTAATTTAAAATAGGGTGGTCAGGGCAGGCCCTTCTGAGAAGATGATACTTCAGTAGAGAACTGCAGGAGAGAGCCAGAGCCCTGGGGATATCTGGGAGAGGCAGACCCAGACAGAACATCAAGCATGCACCCGCAGGCCTGGTGAGCCAGGGAAATAGGGAGAAGGCCTGCTTGGCCAGAACGGGGCCACAAAGTGGGGGGAACCATAGAGGATGCTGTCTGAGAACTAACAGGCAACCACAACACCCTGGGCTTTGCAGCCACTGCAAGGGAGGTTTGACAGAGGAGAGCTCTTACAGGATCTTTCTGGGTACTGCGTTCAGAATACATTGAATTGAGATTAGGTCCTCATTCAGTCCTTGTCCCCGGACTGGAGAAGGTCTATATGATTGCCAGATTATCTGTACCCTTCTAGGATTGGAACATTTCTAGGAAAACATTGAAAAGAACATGACCCATGTTTGTACCAATGAGGGAGGAGGCTGACTTGGCTCAATCTAGGTATGACTCCGGCCTCATCTTCTACCCTGGCTTTAGGGGCACCCGCCATGGCCAGCTCTGATACCCAGGCTCCTGCCCTGGTCAAATTCTCCCAACCCATGCAGCCTCGCTTTGTGCCGTGGGGCTCCATGGCCACCTCCTTCCCCTGGCGGTGTGTCCACTCTGCCACATGGGCACTGCTGCTGGGCACAGAGGTTTAGATCACACCTCCCTCTTCTGAACTGGAAGAATCCATGCAACACCACTGTGACTAACTCAGATCGGTTTGAGGTCCAGGGCCCCCAGCCCTCTGACCTTAGACTGACTTCCATGGCCCAGCCAAGACTGGCTTGGAGCAGCCCAACCCCAGCGGTTAACAGTACCTATCGTCTCCCCGGTTTCCTTGGGAGTTTTAAGCCAAGAATCCCCAGACTTGCCTATCAGATCTGAGTGCTCATTGTTTCTTCCATGGTCCAGAAAACCAGGAGTGTTGGTGCCATGCCCCAGGGTCATGGCCGCCTGTCCAGCCTCCTGTTCCGTGAGAGGAAGGACAGGTCAGCCACAGGAGCCGGAACCTGTCTATCCTCATGGGGGGCTCAGGAGGTTAGCCTTGCGGGTGTCAGTGCCATGAGAGGCTGGGCCCATACGACCCAGGGTCCCGCTCTAACATTTAAAGTATCTGTGTGATGTCGCTCGTTGGTATCCGGCGAAAGGGAACTCACCCTCCTGCCCGCCAAGGATGGGTCCAGAGATGTACTTGGGGACGCTTCTAACTGAATTTCTTCCACACCACTGACAACAAGGCTTTGTGAGTTCCCGACTGAAGACAGATCTGAGCTGGCAGAATCAAAGGAAGTGGGTTTAGGAAAGGATCCAAATTACATTGAGGGAGATCCCGCTGCTCTTCCGAGCAGTCCAATACCCCCTTTTGATTGAACAGGCTTGTTATTAAAAATGCATTTAAAAAAAGGAAATCGAAAGCAAATCCCTTCAAATAAGATTTCAGCCTTGTCTCAAATCCAGGGGTTTCTTTGGAGGTTCTACCTTCTCACGCTCGCTCTGTACGGAGCTGTGCTGGGAAGATCATAGCCCCCAGGCCCCCGAGGGCGATGACTCAGGAAGGTAGATATCAGTCTGGTTCCCTGAGATGGGTGTGCAGGGTCCCTTCCTTAGTTATTTTCTGGGCTACTTACATAGGGGAGGTGGTCACTTAGACTGCGTTGAAGGTTGGTCCACCAAAATTCCCATTTCCCTGAGGGCTGAACCTCCCGCTGACGCGGAGCCTGGGACTCAGTAGTAAGTTCCTATTCACCGGCCTCAGACCTCAACTCTTCTGTCGACTCCATCCCCTAACCTTGTCGCTTCCCACCCCCCTCTGGACCACTTTCACTAGGAAGCTCTTCCTTCCCATATTAGGGAAAAACCCCCACCTGCTTCCATATGGCCTGGATTCACCCTTAATCTGCTACCCTCTGCAAGAAAGAGAAGGGGCCAGGGGCCCTGGGGGGGCTCAGTCGGTTAAGCCTCTGACTCCCGATTTCTGCTCAGGTCATGATCCCAGGGTCACGGGATCAAGCCCCGCTTTGGGCACCACGCTGGGTGTGGAGGCTGCTTGGGATTCTCTCTCCCTCGCCCTCTCTTTCTGCCCCTCCCCACCCCTCAGGCGCTCTCTGTCTCTGTCTCTCACCATAAGTCAATAAACATTTATAAACAAAAAGACAACAACAACAAGAGAGAAGGAGCCCGAGAGGTGTGCCAGCCAGGACAGTGTTAACTTTAATCCTACTTAATTCCAATTCCATGATGAAAGGCTCACTTTGAGACTTGATTGAGGTGAGTTTAGGTCAAATAAGAGAAGGTTTCATTCAGCCCCACAGCCATTTATTCGTCAAGCATTCAGAGCCAGGCACAGAGCTTGGGGCTGAGGGTCAGAGGTACAATACGTGGTCCCTGCCCTTCAGGGAGACAAACAGAAACAAATCGGAAGTGGCGACAATACGTGCAACCCGTTCTGAAGTCAGTGTGTGTCCAGCACCGGAGAGAACACACGAGGGGCCGCTGTAATGCCAGCGGAGGGGACACAGGGGGCCAGGGGATCACTGAAGAAACAGACTCCCGCGTTGGGTTTCAAAGGCCTGAGTAATAAACTCAAGGAAACAGAATTATGAAACTCATTACCTCCCAGAGAGATCAGTAGCAGGAACCGTAATGGATCGCGATAGGATGGGAGGAATGCGCGTGGTTGTCACAGGAGGAAGCCTGCGCTGGACATCTGGACGGGAGGGGCCGAGCCCCCCGTTGCACCGGAAGTAATACTTGGCGAGACGCTCAGCGGCCCGGTGCCTTCACTTCCTCATCTGAAAAATGGGAAATAAAATAGCAATGCGCGTCCTGCCTGCCTCAGGGGGATGCTGGGAGCATCCGAAGTACCAGAGCATATGGACATGCCAAAAAATGGTCAAGTGCAAGGCAAACATAAGGGTATTTTTAAGCATTTTATTTGGAAAGAATTTCAAACTCACGAAAGGTGCAAAACTAAAAATAGCGCAAAGAACAGCCACACACACTTCGCCCAGATTTACCGTATTATTTACAGTTTACTTTGTTCTAAGAACAGTGTACTTTCTCTCTCTCTTTATATATATGTATATCTATCATGCACACATAATTTTATATGTATATATGTCATACATATTTTTTTTTCTGAACCATTTGTGATTTGTGGTAAGTTACATGCATTATGGCTCTATACCCCTAAACATTTCAGTATATGTTTCCTGAAACTAGGGGTACTCTCTTACATGCCACAGTGTGCTTACCAACTTGGTAGATGGGCATTATCTGGTCCATCACCCAGATTAGAATTTTTTTCTGCCTGATCTATTAATAGCATTTCCCCTCCAGGACAGGTTCCAGGGGAGGCTCAGATATTGTGTTTGGTTGTCACGTCCCTTTAACTTCCTTTGATCTGAAACCTTTCCACAGCCCTTCTTTGCCTTGTAGGATATTGACAGTTTTGAAGAATACAGTGCCCCCATTTTTGATTTTTATTTATTATCATTTGTTTTTTGAGAGAGCACACGTGGGCGAGGGGCAGAGGGGCGGGGACAGAGGATCTGAAGCCGGCTCTGCGCTGACAGGCTGACAGCAACCAACCCAACCCCATATGGGGTCCAAACTCACAACCTGCGGGATCATGACCCGAGCTGAAGTTGAACGCTCAACCGACTGAGCGGCCCAGGTGCCCCGCCCCCATTTTAAAAATAGGCTGTTTCTCATTCTGTGTTTGTGTGCCAGTCTGATTAGGCTGGGGTTGTGCATACTTGGGAACAAATCAATGCACGCGATGCTGCATGTTGCTTGGGGTATCCCATCTGGAGGCACATAACAGCCATTTGTTCCTTACAGGTGATCTTACTTTTGATCATCCAGTCATGTGTTGCCTGATTTCTCCACTATTAATTACCATCATTTCCCCCCACCTTTGCAGCTAGTAAGCAGTCTGGGAAGAGAAGACCATTTCTTGTCAGAATGTTCTCCTAGATTTAATATCTACTAATGATTCTTGACCGACTCAATCCATCTATACCAATGGTTGTAAAATGCTAATCGCCCAGCTCTAACGTTCTCTCTACATTTATGGTTTGTCCTCAACATTCCACCATAAACAAGAGCTGATCTACTATTGTCTATCTATCTATCATCTATCTATCATCATCTAAATAAATAAATATCTATTATTGATATGGACTCATAAATTTCCATTTTTTCATAATTCATTATTCTAGCGCATTATTTTGTTGTTGTCCAAATTGTCCAGATTTGGGCCAGTGGGGGCCCCAGCATGGTGGCTCCTCTGTTCTGTGACATACCCCATCATTTTTTATTGTTGTTTTTTCTTGAGCAGTTCCTTACTTTGTGGCATAAGATGTTCTAGGCTTGTCTTGTCCTAGAATCAGCCACTTCTCTGAGAAGTCCTGGCTCCTTTTAGAGGGAAAATGGTATTAGAGACCAAGATCTGGGGGCTGGGTGTGCTCATTGCTGCTGGGGTATCTTTGCCTCTTGGCCCTTTCAGTGGTTGAGCTAGGAAATATGTGCACGAATATACAAATACACACACAAATATGCACACGCATACGCACCGGCCTGGATTATGCACATGCATGTAAACATTCATACACATGCACACATTTGTAAAATCATGAGGTCACACCAATACTTGAATTATAATTCAAGTCTCTTCACACAGGGTTCTTCTTGCCTTCCCACTTTTATATTTGTATAGCTTTTTTTCCTTAGCGAGAACCCTGTAGTTCATTCCACTACAGTAAACTAATCTCTAAAGAACTTGGGATTTGTCTGTGCGTGTTCCCCTGCTCCCCTCCTCTGCCATCCCCAACACACACACATACTCTATCCTGCCCCAGGTTAAGGGTAAATAGTAAAAAACTATTTTCATAAGTCACTTGGATTAGTTCTTTCTCTCTTTCCTCCCCCTTCAGTGCGGCTATGATTCTCACTTGAAATATAATTAGGCTCACTGGTTTCGCTCTTTCCTTTCTTCCCATCTGTATGAATGTTAATTCATTTTTGGAATTTGTAGATTATTGACATGGTTACAAAAGTCAAAATTATTTTTATTTCATTATTCTCTTAATGTCTATTTATTCTTGAGAGAGAGAGAGAGTCAGAGCACAAGTGGAGGAGGGGCAGAGAGAGAGGGAGACACAGAATCCGAAGCAGGTTCCAGGCTTTAAGCCATCGGCACAGAGCCCGACGCGGGGCTCGAACTCATGTACCTGAGATCATGACCTGAGCCGAAGTCAGACGCTCAACTGACTGAGCCCCCAGGTCCCCCAAACTATTTTTTTAAAAAAGATACACTCAGGGCACCTGGGGGCCTCAGTCGGTTAAGTGTCCAACTTCGGCTCAGGTCATGATCTAGTGGTCTGTGGGTTCGAGCCCCGCATCAGGCTCTGTCAGGCTCTATGCTGACCCTCAGAACCTGGAGCCTACTTCAAAGTCTGTGTCTCTCTCTCTCTCTCTCTCTGCCCCTCCCTTGCTCTCTCTCTCCCTCTCAAAACTAAATAAACATTAAAAAAAATTTTTTTTTTAAAGATACACTCAGAGAAGTACCACTTCTTCCCATAATGCTTCCACCCGATCTGTCTCAGTCTGCTCAGGCTGCTGTAACAGAATACCATGGACCAGGGGGCTTAGAAACAATACAACTTCATTTCTCGCAGTTCTGGAGGCTGGAAGTCCAAGGTCAAGGCACCGATAGGTTTTGGGGTCTGGTGAGAGCCTGCTTCCTGGTTCATAAGCTGCGGGTCCTTCTGGCTGTGTAGTCCCCTTCATGAGGGCTCCACCCTGATTGCCTCATCACCTCCCAAAGGCCCCACCTCCCAATACCATCCCACTGGGGATTAGGTTTCAACATATGAAGTCAACCTCTGAGTAGACACAAATGTTCCATCTGTAGCCCCATTCCTTCCTACTTCTTGTAGATAACCAACCTCATTACTTTCTGGTTTATCTGCCCTGTGTTTCTTTTGTAATCCGAAGCCGGTAGATAACATACGTTTTCTTATTTTCCTTTCTTTCTCATACAAGAGATAGGATTAAGAGACAAACGTTGTTGGCTCTTGGAGCCTGGACACAAACCTGTCGGATGGATGGGGGGCTAGAGGGAGCACCGGGAGGGGTGACACCCAAAGGAAAGCAGATCACCCGAGAGAATGACAGGGGGCACTCAGAACGAACTCACCTCAGAAATCTTCGTGCCACTCAATCCGTGTGCCATCCCTCGACTGAGTGATCAGACATATTATTCTTGCTTGCAAAGTCAGAGCTGCCATTGGGGTAGGAGCAGGGGGTGATTCATTGGAGCAGCGCCTGTTCTGGCCTGGGAGAGCCCTGGCATGGCCACCAGGGATGGGGAGCCACGGTGGAGGCCTTCCCCTGACTCTGTCCAGGGGAGTGGGATCTCTGCTTGACTAACTGGATAACGTTTTAGGAACCAACTTTGTGTTACTCTTTGTGCTCTTTGTGTTACTCTCCGTGCACAGCTTCGTGCTGTGTTACTCTTTGTGTTACTCCCTTTTCACTTTGCAAGAGCGACGGTACCGAGTTTCGGCTCCCCCGGTGTTGGCAAAATCATGGGCCGCGTTCCTAGTCTCTGACTTACGTACGGCTTCACTACAGTAACAGCGGACTTGGTGGTGGCAAGATACTAACAGTAGAATGGAGTCCTAGAAGTGATGCCTCAGGGATGCTGCTGGCCCTGGGCCTTGGGTGGTAGGTGCAGAGAACAAGGCTAGAGTGGCCCTGTGCCCACCTGGGACTTCCCCGAAATGTCTCAAGACTATATATAGCCGTGACTCCCTAAAAGACCAGCCTTCCCGACACCACGCGGCTGGGGGCTTGGAGCATTGAGATCAATGGGACCACCTGTTAACTTCCTGTAACATTCTGGTTGCACTTGGAGGGAGAATCAGCACCCCGCCTAGTAACAGGTGCTCAGCTCAGGGCCTGTGGTCTTGGATTCCAGGGAGCCTAACACCCTGAGCCAGGGAGGTAGGAAATGGGGTCCAAGGCTCCTACAGCCCTCCTCACGGAGAACTTCCCGGACCCCTGTAGGAACAGCACCCCTGTCACCATCCACCTTCTGACTCTGACTTAGTTTTCTTCCTAGCAGTTTTCTCTCCCATGTTTGCCTAAGTCTCTCCCATTACGACTGAGCTCCAGGAAGGCAGGGATCTCTGTTCTGTTCACTGCTGATGGTCCATGCCTAGAATGACACTGGGCACAGAACCAATATCTTGACAGATACTTGTTGGTCGAATACAACACTGCTGCAGCCAGTGATGATGCCAATGACAAAAAAGGCCTAGATCCTTTTAGCAATGCTTTTTTTTTAAACATATGAAATATTTTGCTTAATTTAAATAATATCTTTAAAATTAAAATGTATTATTCTTTAAAAAAATTAATTGTTAATTGTTTTAAAGGTAAAGAATGATTCCGAAAGATAAAATATAACATCGTTGGTACGCTTTAGTATGGCCTAAATTGAGCCATTTGCAAATGTTTGGGTTTTATTAAAATTCACTTATTAATTACTAGAAAATTATTTACCTAAAATATTATTATTTTTTTATTGGACTGATTGTATATATATATATAGTTCAATATAAGAACATTTTTACTCTCTGTGTTTCTTTTCTGTACTTTATTATTATTTGTTTCATTTCATGATTATTACTGCAAAAAACTTTGTTGAATATAGAAAAGGTTTTTTTAAAAAAAAATCCACTCTGAGGGGCGCCTGAGTGGCTCGGTCGGTTAAGCGTCCGATTTCGGCTCAGGTCATGATCTCACGGTCCGTGAGTTCGAGCCCCGTGTCGGGCTCTGTGCTGACAGCTCAGAGCCTGGAGCCTGCTTCCGATTCTGTGTCTCCCTCTCTCTCTGCCCCTCCCCTGCTCATGCTCTGTCTCTCAAAAATAAACAAACATTAAAAAAAAATTAAAAATCCACTCTCAGTGTGGAATGTGCTAGGGATGCCACTGAATATACCCACGGGAAACAAGTCCTTCTTCTGATGTCCCATCTCTGGGAACAAGGACCTATGAACCATAGGACCTATGTCCCATCTCTGGGAACAAGGACTTATGTGATGGACAGGAGGATGTGGCGGAACCTTCTAGGGGCGGTTGAGCCCTGCCATAAAGTGGGACAGCTGGGGTGAACAGATCTCTTGGGTGAAAGTTACCCTAGGATCCTGTAGTTAAGATACAGGATCAGCTGCAGTAATGTTGTACCAAAATCCAAAATAATAGTGGCTTATACCAAATAGTTTCTTTCTCTCTCCTACCACAGGGCTGGTAGAGAAAGCCAGGCCCTTTTGATTTGGCTGCTCTGGCATCCCCAGCATTGCCCTTGGTGACAGTTAATCTTACGCGTCAACTTGACTGGGCCGCGGGGTGCCCGAATATTTGGTCAAATGTTATTCTGAGTGTTTCTGTGCTTTTAGGGGAGTTTAGCATTTACATTGCTAGAATGAGGCAAGCAGATTGCTCTTCCTATTGTGGGTGGGCCTCATCCAATCAGTTGAACGCCCAACCAGGACCAAAAGGCTGACCTTCCCTGGAAGAGGAGGCACTTCCTATACCCCTCTTCACGTGGGCCAAAGTGCCCCGCCCCCCGCCCCAGCTCTGCCTCAGAAGGAAGAAAGGGGAGGGCAGGGTATGTACCTTTTCTACCAGCCTTGATCCATAAGTTGCCTACGTTACTTTTACTCACATCCCTTTGGCCACGGTTTCGTTGTGTGGCCACGTAAAGCTGAAAGGGAGGCTGGAATTCCGGCTGTTATGTTGTTCAGCTGAAAATTCTATTACCACAGAGGCAGAGGAAAATGGATATGTAGTGACGATTGGGCTTAGAAAATTCCAGTTCCAGTTAGAATTTTCCTCTTGCCTACCCCTGAAGATGGTAACCCAGCAGCAGTTAATTCATGGTCCTGGAAGGGGCCCGGATATCACATCCATCCTCGGGGAAACTGCTCCAACTGTTAGAATCTCCTGCCTTGGGGCTAGGGAGGAAAAAAAGGGCTAAGAAATTTGTGCAGTCTCCTTTTTGGCCCGGCTGCACCCCCAGATGGGCATTTCCCCCTCTTTTTTAAGCAGTGTGGCTGTGCTCACTTAACTCAGCCGTCTTTCATGGATGAATTAAGGGGGACGAGAGTAAGCCACTGTTTCCCAAACTTGCCGTAAGACCCACTCTGGGTGTTGGTGAAAAGTGCACATACTGATCCATTCTGGAGATCCCGCTCTTTGGTCTGGGAAAGAACCCAGGAATCTGTAGGTTTAACAAACTGCCCATGTGATTTTTAATCAGGTCAAATGGGAAAACCCTGGGCCATTTCCCCCAGCTTATCTAGAGTCTGTCCAGCACATGGAGATTTACTGCAAAGATATTCAGGACAACATTCCAGGACAGGAGCTGTGGCATGAGGCTTAGGCAGGAAGACGAGGTGACGTGGGGGGGGGGGGGCGTCCGGGGTGGTTCCCCAAGGCCCCCCAAAGGCCAGCACTTCTCTTCTTTCCAGACTCTACCACCAAAAGGACTCATCTGCCCTCTCTTCTGTGGCTTCTCACTTCTCCCTCCCATGCCCATGGCTCTATTCTTTCCTTGTCCGTTGACGCTGCGATCCTGCCTCGATTCACAAGACTGGGACTAGCCCCGCTCGGGGATAGCACTGTGAAACGTGGCAAGGAGAAATCTCTGGGAGATTTCTAGCCACCTTTGCCCTTCCCCGAGAACATTTACAAATAGAACTGACACCTCCCAAGACAGGTACTTCCAACACCTCACCTTTCCATAGGACCTGGCGGTTTGCAAAGTACCTTCGTGCCCATCCTCAGCCATGGAGGCATCACCAGTGCTGGGTCTCTGCACCACTCGAGCCTGTGACATTCAACTTGCCACATTGCTTGTCCTCCTGCTTCCGTGAAACCTGCCTCACGGCTTCCTCTTCCTCGCAAGCCTATGAGTGAATTCCGAGGCCCACCGGGCGGAAGTGGAAGAGTTAATAGAAAGGATGCTTAGTCAAAGACCCGTTTACTGCACTTAGGTAGTTGACATTATGGAGTCTCCCTAGCTGTTGAGGAGGGGCTCCGAGGATCAAGGGAGGACTTTTCCTCCAGGCCTGTCAGCATCAGGCTGCCCTTCACCCTTCACATCGCCCTGGGGCAGGGGTGAGGGGTGCAGCGGGGAGCCAGGTCACAAGCCAGGGCCGCCTGGGCCCTGAGTCCCGCCCTCCCAGCCGCCGTTGAGGTTGGCAACATGTAGCAGCTGCTCCTTTCTGTAGGCGAGCAGGGTGATCCGTCCTTCCCAGCCCATTAACACAGCACATGCGGAGCAAGGTTAATGGAACCGAGATGGGGCTGGCAGGAGAGGGGGAGCCCCGTGGGGACCGTGCATCCCACCTCCTGTCGCTCAGCGTACTCTCCCGTCTTCCCCACGCTGGGCCCATTCAAGGAATGTGTCCATCTGTGCACCTCTGCTTCCAAGAGACGGAGGGGAGGAGGGGCCGAGGGATGCGGAGGCAAGGGGCCTGTCTTTCTCCTGTGCTCTTACCCACGGGCCCTGAGGGAGGGCAGCCACCAGCTCAGTTAAGGGAGTCATTAGAAGAGAAAACCCGTTTTTATGCTCACAGACAGGTTGTGTGATTGCATTGTGGGTGCAGACAGAGGCAGGCTGCAAAGCTCGGTGCACTGGGGCCTCCCTGTGTGCCAGGCAAGGTCCTAGAAGGGCACGAGAGAAAGAAGGGCCACCCCTGGGTGAGTGCCATTCCCATCAGCATGCTCCCTGGCCCCACCATTTACTCCCAAGTGGAAGGAAATGGCTCCAAAAGGTGCAGATGAGTCTGAGATCCGCCAGCAAATCAGATGCAGATTAGGTTGGAGGGAGGAGGTGAGAAGGTACCCCATCTTCGGGGAGGCTACAAGGTCAGTGGGTACAAATTGCACAGATGAAAATGACCCACTTCATAACCTGAGATCTGGGTGCGTTTTCACACCCACTGATTTGAAAACCGGCCAAAGCGGCTCAGGTGACTTTCCTTCTGAGGAAGGAAGGAGAGAGACCTCGCTCTGTGGCTCGTTAGGCAACGGAGGTGCTGCACTGCTCCCTGCGGTCCAGGCCTCAGAGGGGAGACCCTACCAGAGTCCCGCCCTCCTCCCGTCCCGGCCACGCTCACTCTCCCACCGGGGGACATGTGCACAGTTCATGCACACAGACAGTCGGGACAACTTGTCACGGGACAGCGTGCTCAGGTCCCCTGATGACGTGAGACGTGAGATGCTTCAGAAGCAACTCAAGTGGATGCTAGGAAGGACTTTCCGGGCACTTTTGACACAGTGACTGGGGCAAGTCGCCCTAGCCCTTGTCCTGAGAACATTTACAAATAGGACTGTTAACTGACACCTCCCAAGATAGGTACTTCCAACACCTCACCTTTCCATAGGACCTGGCAGTTTACAAAGTACCTTCGTGCCCATCCTTATTGGTTTCTGGAAGGTATTCAGATTATAGATGTTGCAGAGGCAGGGCAATGAGGCTCAGTGGTTCAGTGACGTGGCCACGTTCACAAAGCCAGTAACCGGGGAGCCGGGACCACAGCTGAGCTCTCCCTGGACTCCATTTGTCTTCCATTTACCTTGGAGTCTGTGTCTGGTGTTGTGGGTGAAAGGCTGCTGTGGGTGCTTCTGGAAGGTCCTGCCCAGCAGAGACAACGGGAAACCAACGGCATGGCTCAGGCCATCCCCCTCCCCTTTGGGTCTTTGTTCTTAGCCCAAGACCCTCCCACCAAACTGAAGTTGAACCCAGACGGGAGAAAGGTGGGTCTGGAGCCACCACTGTCCTTCTGACACAGGAGGCTGCAAGGGCACCGGCTTCCCAGGGCAGGAGGGCACCGTCCTCCTTTCCACCCAGTTCCTGCAAGTTCTTCCTAGACTTCTTTCTTGGGCCCTTTCTCAGCAGGTGCTGAGTGGGGGAGATGGAAAAGTGTCTCCTAACTCTTGGTTCATGGGGACATTCCAGGCTGAAGGGCCTGGAGAGGTACAGAATTTGAAACCAGTGAGGTGTGTGTATATGCGCCTTTGTGTGCGTGTGTGGTTTGGGAACAAGCAACTTCTGCTTCCTAATGAAAAAATAAACGCTTGAAAGGGATTTGTTAAATCAACTGAAAGGGGCCCCTGGGATCTCCTTCTCTCTCATGCACAAACACTTTCCCAGTGCGCAAATGAATCAGGACCCACACGGATCCGATTTCACTCAGAAACTGCACTGGTTTATAAAACCCAGAGAGGAAAATTGCCAGGGGCCAAGTTTGTTTTCGTGTCTCTGTCCACACACTCTCAGAAGTTTGTTCTGGCCTCTCTACCCTCTGGGGAGATGGGGTGTTTGCATGTTCAGGTGGGAGGAGGAGGAAGAGAAGTCCCTATCGTGAAGTCTGGACCAGGTGAGCTCCTGAAAAACTGGGATTAGATGCGTTATTTATCAAGGAATGCGCGGGTCCTGCGCCCGAGACATGGAGACTCAGCCCAGGAAACGAGGACGGATGCTCTCAGGTCCTCCAGGAAGGGGCTCAAAGGCGATGGGAGAGTATCTTTACCCTCCTTTCTGTCTCTCTGGGTCTTTCTCTTAGGGCCTGATTAACTAGACAATGTGCAGGGTGGGGCTGCCCTAGAAAACGTCCCACTGGAAAAAACCCTGGGGGTCTGCCTGGTGACCCAAAGATATGCTTTGGGGGGATGTTTGAGAAACCCAAGCTCAGCCCACACTTGGTCGTCCCGCTGAGGACTGGAGGGTAACTGCAAGTGGCTTGTGGTATAATAAAAAATACTATATGAAATAAAATAAAATAAAAACATCTGGTCCGGTCTTCGTCCGGGGTTCCTGGCAAAGAGTTCCTCCAGCCCTTGGAATCTTCCTGAGTGATAAGAGTGTCTTTTGCGTGCTGATGCCAGGACTCCAGCTGGGTTGGAATGTGTGTGTGTGTGGGAGGGGGGGGGCTACACAGCTTCAGGATGGGGGCTGGTGGCCAGAAAGCCTGAGCCTGGGTTAGAGGTTTGGAACTCTAGAGAGGGACTGGAGATTGAGTTCCAATTACCAGCAGCCATTGATTTCATCAACCATGCCTCCGTAACGGAGCCTCCATAAAACCCCCTAACCAACAGGGTTTGGAGAGCTTCCGCGCTGGTGAAAATACTGATGTGCTGGGGATATGGTGCGCAGGGAGGGCGGGGGAGTTCTGCCACCCCACCCCTCCCTCATTTCTTACCCCGAGCGTCTCTTCCATCGGTCGCGTCCTTTCTAATAAACTGGTGAACATAAATAAAGGGTTTCTCTGAGTTCTGTGAGTCGTTCTGTGGAATTATTGCACCTGAGAGGAGGCTGTGAGAACTCATGATTTACAGCCAGTCAGTCAGGACTTGTGACTGGTGTTTGGAGTGGGGGTGGTCTTGTGGGACTGAGCCCTGTGACCTGGGGGGTCTGACACTAAGTCTGGGTCGTTAGCGTCGGAATAGGATTGAATTATGGGACACAGGGTTGGTTTCAGAGAGTACAGAATTGGTCGTAGTGTGGAAAAGCCACACGTTATTTGTTGTCAGAAAGAAGACGCGGGGCACCTGGGTGGCTCAGTCGGTTAAGCGTCCGCCTTTGGCTCAGGTCACGATCTCACGGTTCGTGGGTTCGAGCCCCGCATCGGGCTCTGTGCTGACAGCTCCAAACCTGGAGCCTGCTTCGGATTCTGTGTCTCCCTCTTGTGCTCTGTTTTTGTCTTTCAAAAATAAATAAACGTTTAAAAAAATTAAAGAGAAGAAAGAAAGAAAGAAAGAAAGATGACACGGCATTGCCAGAGCCCCACAGTCCCAGGCCCCTTGTCCCCAGACGGACAGGAAACAGGACAATAATTATAGGAGATGACCAGTGAGGGTCACTGGAGACCAAAAAGGGGCCTAGACAGACCCCAGTTTCATGTGCCAGCTGCCAACGCCCCCCGTAGGGTGTCTCTCCAGGTGGCAAAGAATCTTGCTGGTGCCTGGAGCCCCCACACACGCTCTCAGTCCCACCTTCTGATGTGGGGGAGACAAGGCTTGGTGATCGTCCTCTGCCTGGAGCCTCCAGTCCTGAAAACCCTATTTCAAAGGGCTTCCAAGTTAAAGCCCAGACCATCGCGCAGCTCTCCCGGGGTCACACGGCAAATGGTGACTGTTTCTAGGCACAGATGCTGTCTCCTACTTCCCACGAAAATGCCGAAGCCACAGGCCACGCCGCCTCTCCCCTCTCTAGGGAAGCACAGGGTGGCCTGGCACCACCTCCTTTCCCCAGCTGCCTGGGTTCCCGGGTCCTCTGAAGTGAAGGCCCTCCAGAAGTGTCTGGTACCTGAAAAGAGAACCGATTGGCCCCCTGACGCCAAAGGAACACTGCAAAATCAAAATTAATAAAGGTTTGATTGCATGTCTACAAAACATGTCAACTAGTCAACTGCCACTTCACTCAACTCCCGGTTATGCTAAATTATAATTAATGTGGAGTGTGTGTGCAGCTTGAGATGATTGATACATTGTGTGGCCTCCCAAGTATCAGACTGAGTAGCGCACGGAGGTCATAAAATGACCCGGTCCCCCTCCCCATCCCTGCTTCTGCATCAGAAAGCCGACAAAGGACTGGGAGGAAAAGGAGGAGGGAAGTTTCAGCTGGGGGGTGGGGTGCAGGGAGGAGCCCAGCTCTGCTCCTGTGTGAGGCTTCTGGACCACGGAAGGCAACCTAGCTCACGGCCCGCCCTTTCCATCAAACTTCAAATAACTGCCCATTCTTCCACTAACTCAGAATGATGGCCAATCCAAATATCATTTGAGCTTGGCCGTCGGGCAGCGTCACAACCGAATGCCCCTAGGCTGGACCCCCAAGTTTGGGGGGCCCAGTCCACCTAGGAATGGCTGGGGGTGCCACTGGGGTAGTGAATGGTCCACATCTATTCAACAACCTTCAACAAACATCGGTGCCAGGCATTATATTCAATCCGGGGGGTGCAAAGGTGAGCAAAACAGCCCCCCTTCCCTTATGGAGGGCGGTGTCTTATGGAGGCCAGAGTTGGTGCCATAACCCTTTCGCATTTGGCTCTGGAAAGCTCCCTGGGAGCAGTCAGGGCAGATGTTAGTTGAGCTTTATCTCCTTTTTCAGAAAGGCCATTGAAGGCGTCCAAGGTGGCAGCTACAGAGCCCGGACTGCCTTTTCCCACGTGCTGTTTACTCCGTTAACAGGCCAGGCCTCTCGGGGACGGCCACGGGGGTGCTGTCCAGACAGCCAAGGACTTCTGTCTGAGACTGCTGGCCTTGGGACCCACGTGCAGGCTGAGCCTGCAGCCCTGCCCCCAGAGGGAGGGGAGGCTGTATCCAGCAGTGGGGGGGGGGTGGGGGGGCGCGGGGGGCTGGCTGCCAGGGCCCAAGGGCTGCTCCACTGCGCTCTGCGAGCTTCTGATGTTATCTGCAACTAATCAGCTATTTATTTCAGCCAATTCATTATGTTCTCTTTGAACTGCGCTTCCTTTTCCGGAGAAAAGCTGCCCTGGAATTGGTTTGAACGTCAAGGGTGAAATGTGCTTGCGGGCTGCATTCCGGGCCCAGCTCTGCGCGCCTCGGCCGGGCCTGCTCTGTCACCGAGCCTTCAGCCGGGGACGGATGGGCAAAGCCCACGCGGCTCTGTCCCAGGAGCAAGCGTCCTGCCAGTCCTGCCTGCCAAGGTGCTAAATCAGCCCCGGCTTCGTCCCCCCTCCCCGACTGGCTATCTCCATCATCAGCATCAAAGCGTCCCGCGCTCCATCAGGGTGCTGGGCTCCGCAGCAAATCCTTTGTCTCCTGCTTCAATCCCTCCGGAGCCAGCCGCCCGTTCAATCACCCCCCAGCGCCCGGCTTAGCTCTGCTCCAGCCCTCCCTGTGGGCTCTGTCACCCCCATCACCCAGCCTGATCCTGTCACCTGCTCCACCAGCCCCCCCCCTGGCCCGCAGCCACCCCAGATGAAAATCTACTTCCTGCCATCACTCAGGCTCCTCTCCACCCCCCCTTCCGCCACCACCCTCCCTGGCATCAGATTTTACCGCCCAGTGCGCTGGGCTGGGCCTATCCTTGCTCCTCTCTGACTCCCTGAGAGGGCAATGGGAACATGGGAGGCGGGGGAAGGGGGCTTCTCCTCCTTTTCAGCCTCCAGACTCTCCCCAGGGGCTGGCAAGGTGGGATCTCACCAAAGCAAGCTGGGAAAAGCCCCCAGAGAGGCGGGTCACCCTGGCCAGAGAGTGTGGTTTCCCTACAGGACGCTCTCTCCCTCTGAACTCCAGCAGCTTCAACTTGGGGCTGCATCACTGTCCCAAGATGGCTGCCTCCCTGGGAATCCAGTTGCTATGGCAACAAGAAGGCGCCCCCCCCCCCCGCCCGAGGCAAGGGGCAGGGAGCCAGAGAGTGCAGAGGGACATGAAATTTGACCACGGTGGCTGTGTTGTGCCCTCCTTCCCCCATCTCAAGGGACGTGGCCCTTCTGGAGCACAGGTGGGCAGGTGTCCCACGGCGGGCTTTGTGGCAGAAATGGCAAGGGAGCCGCAGGGACGGTGCCACTGCCAGGGCAGTCTGTCATTCTGGGGGATTTGGGGGACCCGTGGGCCGCGGAGCACAGAAATAGAAGAATTATCCTCTAAGTCCGAACCCGCGATACATCTGTCTGGCCAGAGCTTCCCTGTGACAGAGCTGCCAAGACCACTTTATGGGAAAGGCTTTACCCTAGAAGCTGTCAACCTCAAAGTTAGGATCGTGCCCCAACTCCTGCCACTTCCCTAACAGCCCCTTTGGAGATGGCACTCATGAGTGACCTACACCCTCCCTTAACCTATTTATATTTTCAGACTGTGACATCTCTTCGGGGAATGAGCTCCCTGAATTTATGGCCAGCTGCTCAGAGGAGCGTTCCCCTTGATCCGCTCCGTACCCATCTGATGTGCGCGTTAAAAGAATCCCCTCGTGTTCGGTGCTTTGGGATTTGGTGAACGACTCTTCATCCTGCCCTTCCAACCCTCACGGCAGCATACACTTTAATTTCAAAGGTGAGTATTTCACGATGCCCCATGTGCTCCAGGTGACTTTACAATAGTACCTCATTTATTCCTGACGACCCCGGGAGGTGGCAATTCTAATCTGCATTTCAAAGGTGAGCCAACCGACCTGCGGAGGAGAGTTGACTTGTCCACCAGCTGGCACAAGGCAGAGGTGGGATTCCAATAGGTCTGGCAATATGGTCGGTACTTGTCCCAGGAGGACCCAGCTACTCTCAGGAACCTGTTTGTCCTGGAAGGGCAAGAATTAAAATAAGACACTTAATTGTCCCGGTTGAAAATAAGGAGAAGACTTCTTCCTCCTCTCCCTTTTCTTTCGGAGTTTTTTCCTGTGTCCTTTTCAAATGTTTGGAAATCCTTAAAACGGCTAGATGAGTCTCCTGCTGGTCCCAGAGCTCAGGCATTTCCTCAAAGACCCGAGAGCCATCTTTTTGAAATGCAAACATCAAGAGAGAGAGGGCACATCACTCTCCGTTCCCGTGGGAAGGTAGGAGCCTAACTTTGGTGGGTGCCTTGCTCCCGTTTGCAAAACTACCTCCCGTTGCAAATTCTGCGTTTGTTTTTCCTCTGGATAAAGCCAATAAACTAACACACAGATGGTCGCCCAGTTACCAGGTAAAGACAGGATGTGTGACAAATGGCGCTATCAACACCTCTTATATGAGGATGAGTCGATCATGGTGTATAAACAAGGGGTATGTATGTAGATAATGGGTTGTGGCCACTTGGCTACCGAAGGGGATCAGAATAAGCCACCCCAAAGTATGCCCCTTTGGCATATGGATTGTTTTGAGCGGAAGGCCACAGAGGAACAGCAGATGCGGGAAAACCTCTAAAATCAGAGCATAAATGGCTCTTTTGTCAAGAAAATTTACATTGATAAAGGAACATTCTGTCTTTGAATTCTCGTAGGTGATAAGCAGTGACGCCCATCGCCTTCTGGTTTAATGCGTATTTGATAAGAACACTGTTCCCTCCACCTTGGTGGAGGTTTTCTGGGTTGGGAGATTTTTTTTTTTAATTTCACTTCCCCTACAGTCCCTTTGCCTTTCCAATCATAGATTCCCTGTGCTTTGAATGTGTGCCTCTCACCCCTAAGACTGGATGCTCATGGATGTTCAGGTTCCCGGTCTCAGGGGGCGTGGTCTATTCTGAATTAAGCTTTGCTGGTGTGTGAACAGGTATCTGACCCCAGCGAAGGGTGATCCCTCCCTGCCTTCTTAGGTAACTGTTAGGCCATCCCACATTTGGGGGGAGGTTTTAGCAACTACTGCTTTAGCCCGCAGAGCTGCCCCCCTCCCCAACTGACATCACCCCTGTCTTCAAAAACCTTTGAGGTCTAAGAGGTGAAGTCACAACTTAGTCATGTACCACTCCCCCCACCAGCATAACTTCTGCTGCTCTTCCAGTTTATCTCCCTATTGCTTTCTGTCCCCTGCCCCGAAGATAATCCACTCAGCCTTGCATTATTTTCAAGTGCCTTCACTCACTTCGTTCCTTCTGGCTTGGAATGTATCCTCTTCGGGTCTCCACCCAGGCAAGGTCTAGGTTTTCTTCAGGAACCAGCCCACGTGCTCCTCCTCCTGCAAATATCAAAACAAGACCCCCGCCAGCACCACGCTATGCACAGACCTCATCTCGAAGTTTTTGTCTGGTCGGTGTCCCCGGCTAGGTCTGTAACATGTCCTCTGCAACACACAGTTGTTTGAGGACGCGACCCATCTCCCTTTTGCATCACATCATCCAACTGCACCGAGCCCAGGGCCGTACCTGCCTACCCGACTCGGTGCTCAGGCAGGGCCAGCCTTGGTGACGAAGGTGGGTCCTACAGCCTCAGGTGACACGTAGATTGGTATAGGGTTTCCCAAAGGGGAGGAACTGAGAGGCTTTATGTTTGTTCCTCCTCCGCAGTTGAGGGTCACAGACTCTTTCTCAGCTAATCAGCAGGTGGAAATGTAACCATCCCGACTGGGCCACCCAGCACAAGGCCTTCCTGCTCCCCTTCTCTCTCCAGAGTAATAAACAGAGTCGTTACCAGGTGCCTCTTGCAGCCTTCCGTGCTGGCAGGTTATTTATATGCAAATTTGCCTGTCTGTGGTGGTGGAGGCTCATAAACATGATAACAGAAGCTTCTGTAGGGGCTGGGACGTGATGGAGGGTGGGGAGAGGCCCTCTAGCTTCTGCGAGGAGAGTTAATATGGGATTAGCCACAACCAATTAGATGGTATCGAACCCAAAGGGACCCAGCAGTTTAGCTAAACTGAAGATCCGGCTGAGGGAGGGGGCTGTGGCTGTCGGGGAGGGCCTCAGGCACTGGCGGAGCCATCCCCCAGGAAGCCAGGCTTCGGGGTAGAGTCCCTGACCCAGGCCCCTCGGAAAGGGGCCCTGAGAGGGAGGAAGGGCACGACCCTGACCTTCACAGCAATCCTGGCATCCGTGGATGTCAGCAGGAAGCATCCCCTGCTCTGCAGGTGCAAAGGTATGACAGCCCATGCTTTCATGCCCTGGTCCCTTCACCCCTGCTCACCATCACCTCTGCCTGATAGACTGGGACCCATCCTCTGGAACTCCCCTGGGATGGCCTCCCCGCCCCAACAAAGCCTTGCTTAGCCTGCCCTGCTCTGAGGGCCTGTAGGACATGGCACACGCCTCCATATGCCACTCACCACACTTTGTCTCCGGGTCTGTCCCCCTTCTGGACCACAGCGTCATGGCATCATTCACCTTTGGCTCTCCGGTCCACAGTACGGTGTTTGGCACAAAATAGATGCTCAGTGAACGTTTGGCGGGGGGGGGGGGACTGGGAAGGGAAATACAAAGAAAGCCAAAGACATTTGGACTTAAATGCTGACATTACTTGACTACGCTCCCCCAAAGTATGTCTCCTTAGCACATGGGTTATTTAGAGCTAAAGGCCATGGAGAGCCAGCAGGTATAGGGAAACCTCTATAACAGGGAACGAGCTTTCCTTTTGTAGAAGGAATTGACATCAATCAAGGAAGTTTCCATTTGGAAAAGTGTCTCTCCTGTACCTGGAAGAGGAGACTCTTCACAACTTATAAAAAAAATTTTTTTTAATGTTTTATTTATTTTTGAGAGAGAGAGAGAGAGAGACAGAGTACGAGCGGGGGAGGGGTAGAGAGCGAGGGTAACACAGAATCCACGAAGCCGACTCCAGGCTCCGAGCTGTCAGCACAGAGCCCGACGCGGGACTCGAACCCGTGGACCACCCGTGAACCACAGGATCATGACCTGAGCCGAAGTCGGACGCTTAACCCACTGAGCCACCCAGGTGCCCCAGACTTTTCGCAACTCTTATTAGTGGAACAGGTCCTGACTTATATCTGCATACCCAGCCCTACTAAACAACTCCCATACCCCCCATTTTTTCCGGTTACCTCTCCACAACTTGCCACCCCGGCCCCAAAGCCCCCTTTTCCTTTATGTAGTCTAAGACGGAACAGGAGTCCAAGTCTATCTGCCCCTTGGGGGATTATTCACTATTGGGAGCTCCCATGTGTACGTGGGATGAAGCACACATTAATACATTTCTGTTTTCTCTTGTTAACCTGTCTGTGGTCAGGCTAATTACAGGGCCACAGCTGGAGAACCCAAGGTGGACGGAGGAAAATATTTTTTCCCTCCCTACATGCTGCTTTTGTGATCTTGGGCAAGTGATCGTACTCTTTGGCCTCAGTTTCCTCATCTGTAAAATGGTAACAGCCCCTCAAATGACTCTCCTATGTGTAGAGCTTGTAAACCTGACCCTTAGTGTGCTCAGTAAAGTTAGCTCTGTTTCCCTTGCCATTAACGGCTTCCCTTCCCACCCTCCAGGGCATCAGGTCACTGGTCACACATTCTCTTTTCTCTCAAGGGGAGTCCGGTCCCCGGGGAAGGCAATCAGGAGAGATGAATTCAGCAATCAGGAAAGCAAAGACTTGCGGATGATAGAGCAGGAAGAGAGAGGAGAATTGGTTGGAGACAGAGAATGGAAAATGAGCCACAGCTTCTGAAAGGGCCTTTTTATTGTGAGGGTGTCCCTGACAGTAGCAGGAAGCTCGTGTGCAGCCACAGAGAAAAGGCTAGGAGTGCGGGGTGAGGAGTGGAAACCTTGGTCTGCTTTCTGGGCCGGTCAGCAAGCGGGCACCCTGTCCCTTGGACCCCTGCCCGGGGCCAGGCGGCGTCCTCCCCCCAGGGCAGGGCCTGGACGTGAGGCGGAGAAAACGGCTGCTGCTCTCGATTTTCGCGCAACCCAGGGGCTGAAACACGACTTGACGACCTCCGTTTGGACCTCGGTCTGTGCTTCTAACCGATTGAGTTCTTCTTTCCCGTTTCGCTCTTACCTCAGGCAAAAGACCCTGAGGGTGAAGCTGAAACTACCCCCCTCAAGCAATAATGACTACCCCATGGCAGCAAGACCCCAAGGCAATGATCCACCTGACCTTTATTGCCCACCTATGGAACCCACAGACCTTTGCCCCGTACTTGCCTTATATAAACCTGGAGGTCTTTTCAGCACTTTGGAGATGGTCTTTGAGACGTTGGTCCTCTGTCTTGCTGATGTCAGCCCCACTGAGAGCGGCTGCGCCTGCTCAACTTGGGACCCCTGGAGCCAGGCACTCTAGCACCCCTGCGCCCCGGCTACAGGGCCTGATGCTGGGCCCCAAAACCCCATCTCTAAGGAATCCCTCCTTGAAGACCTCCAGGGGTTCTGGCCACTTCCCCAGCTGCTCTGTGTGCCTGTCACTGTGCTGTGACAAGGCATTATGCTCCGTTTGGCCGCTCAAGGGTGTCCTTTGACCTCACGGAATGTGCAGGCCAGTAGGAGCCGTGCGCCTCGCTGAGTCCAAAGCACTTAAAAAAATTTTTTCAAAATTAAATTAATTAATTAATAAAATAAAATTTAATTTAATTAATTTAAAATTAATTTTAAAAAATTGTTTTAACGTTTATTTTTTTTCTCAACTTTTTTTTTTTTTTTTTTTTTTCATTTTGGGACAGAGAGAGACAGAGCATGAACAGGGGAGGGGCAGAGAGAGAGGGAGACACAGAATCGGAAACAGGCTCCAGGCTCCGAGCCATCAGCCCAGAGCCCGACGCGGGGCTCGAACTCCCGGACCGCGAGATCGTGACCTGGCTGAAGTCGGACGCTTAACCGACTGCGCCACCCAGGCGCCCCAACGTTTATTTATTTTTGAGAAAGAGAGAAAGAGCGTGAATGGGGGAGGGAGAGAGAGAGAGGGAGACACAGAATCCGAAACAGGCTCCAGGCTCTGAGCTGTCGGCACAGAGCCCAACGCGGGGCTCGAACTCACGAACCGCGAGATCATGGCCTGAGCCAAAGACGGACACTTCAGCAACTGAGCCACCCAGACGCCCCCCACAAAGCACCGATTTTACCAATGAGGGAGATGAAGCCTGACAGCCCTTGGGATGGGCTTCATCTCACACCATGCTTTGTGGTGGGCCTGGATCCCGAGTCCCAGGTCGGAGCTCGCTCTGGGTATTTCCCGTCAGTGCAAAGGGGTCGGCCACCTTCGGTATCAGCCCGGGGATCTTCCTGAGCGTCAGCGCCTGGGCCGAGGAGACTGACAGGCTCCTTGGCAGCAGAGTAGCCATGAGATTTTCTCCCTCCCCTGGGTTCACAGCTATTCTCAGACTGTCTGGAAGTCCCCACTCATGCCCAAACCTCTCTGGGTCTAGTGCCTCACTTCTCTGCACAGATACTCCCTGGCTGGACCCAGGCCTTCTAAAGCAAAGAGGCGGTCCAGCCTGGCAACTTCTTCCTTTGCCTTAAGATACACAAAAACATTGTCGGTTCCCCCTTTGGGTAAGGAAAGCCCAGGCCTCACAGATACAGTGGCTTGGCTCCCCTCCTGGGGAGGGAGTGAGGAGGAAGAGGGGTGGAAATACCTTTCATTCTTTACCAAGGAGCCTGCAATGGAGAAAGCAAGACACAGCTAGTCTTTCAATAGGCTATTCTGCCACCTAACATTCTTAAGCCACCCCGCCACATTTCTAGACGAATCTGATCATGTCTCCTCTCTGCTTAAAATTGTTCAATGGCTCCCCAGTGCCCTCTGGATAAAACCCAAGCTCCCACCACATAAGAACGTCATGATCTGGCTAGAGCTTACTTCTCCAGCCCTGGGATGATGGCTGTCCTTCCTCCCTCTGCTGCGGCCAGATTATTCTGGAATTTAACCATGTGTTTAACCCTGGCCGGCATAGAATGCTTCCTCTCACTTGGTCCCTTAGACAAGTAGTTCCTTCAGCCTGGAACACCTTCCACTCTTTGTTTTAACTCCTCTTCGTCCTCCTTCAAGATTCAGAGCGTGGGCCTGGCACGGAGGGGAGACTCACCAAGGCTAAGTGAATTCCACCCTTGGAGATGCTCTGGAAATCCAGGGTCGCCCCCCCACCCCCCATTTATCCAGCGAACCGTATCTGGAACTTTGAAGTTTTTAGTATTATTTAGCCCACATATCAGGATTTAACCTTTTTATGAGAGTGATAGTTTCCTGTTGCATCTTTAAAATAACTTGATGGAGGAAGTGTCAATGCAGAGGCAGCTGGGTCAGTAGCCTTTGCTCCTCACGTGGAGGTGGGTGGGCCTCCCCATCAGTGTCTTTAGTCAGAACCACCACCCAAGGCCGGGGCCTCTGTGGACCCCTGGGGAGGCCTTCTCAGCTAGAGACCGGTTGGAGGGTCTCTAGGATACTATCCAGCCACGACCACATCCTTGGCACTGAGGGGCAGGCGTTGGGGACTCTACCCATGAGAGTCTGTAGGCCTAGGTGTGCGGAAGGAGCCTAGGATAGAAGACCAGGCACCCAGGGATTGGCATTCCCACGGCACCTTCTCCAGGAAGCATCCCTGGACGACCACACCACACACGCATTTGCCCACGAGAATCTCACCCAACAATGATCGTGCTTCCACTTTCTCGGCTTCCACGGCTTCCAACCTTGGGGTCCATTTTCTCCTCCTTCTCCATAAGTCTCAATATCACGTTGGTCACTGGGCACTTTCCATTTCTCCTAAGCAATGTGCTTGAGGCCATTTCTAGGCTGGTCAGCCTGGTCTGGGTTTACATCCTCCTAGTGGGCCTCCAGACTTCAGACTCTGGCCCCTCTAACCTACTTTTCATACAAATACCCGAGTGAGTCTTCCTTACATTCTGCTGTCCTCTTGTGACTCCCTTACTCAATAATCTTCCATGGCTCCCTCTTTTCTAGTACACAGAAGCCAATGTACCATCTAATCCTCACCTGTTCATCCTATGTTTCATCTCTTCTCAGCCTGTTTACCAGTGACCTTCATTCGCATGGGCAAATCAATGGCCCCCTTTCAAGTCTTCACCATGGTTGGCTTTTTCTGAAATTCTCTTATCCCCAGATTTTTAGCGCCACCATATCTCATTTCTCCTCCTACCCCTCAATGATGCTTACTCAGTTTCTCAGATCATTCCTGTTTCTTTACTTTTTTTTTTTTTAATTTTTTTTTCAACGTTTTTTATTTATTTTTGGGACAGAGAGAGACAGAGCATGAACGGGGGAGGGGCAGAAAGAGAGGGAGACACAGAATCGGAAACAGGCTCCAGGCTCTGAGCCATCAGCCCAGAGCCCGACGCGGGGCTCGAACTCCCAGACTGCGAGATCGTGACCTGGCTGAAGTTGGATGCTTAACCGAGTGCGCCACCCAGGCGCCCCTGTTTCTTTACTTTTTGTCTGTATCTTAAACGTTGATGTTCCTTAATCTCCTGTCCTTGGGACTTTCTTCTCCCTCTACGTCCGCGCTCTCCTCGGGGGATCTCGTCCAGCTGCAGTGCTTCAGCCATATGCTACCTATTTGCTATTGTTTATAAATCTACATCTTTAGTCAAGACTAGTGGTCTCCAAGGGGGTGTGTACTAGATGATCTCTTGAGGTGTAAGAAGAAAGGACTGCTCTATACAGCTCGTAGGTTCGAGCCCCGCGTCGGGCTCTGTGCTGACAGCTCAGAGCCTGGAGCCTGCTTTGCGTTCTGTGTCTCCCTCTCTCTCTCCCTCTCTCTGCCCCTCCCCTGCTCGTGTCTGTCCCTTTCTCTCTCTCTCAAAAAATAAATAAACATTTAAAAAAATTTTAAAGATGCCTTACTCATCCTTATATTGCTGACATATGTTAGAGTATGGGTAAATGCAGGCACGTCTAAGTAATGTCAGCTGAACCGAATAGAAAGCAGGAGTGCTTGGCTGGCATGAGGTAAGGATGACAGGCAGAGAGATGAGACTGCCCCAGCTGAGCTCAGCTGCTCGAGATGCCGCAGCGTAGTGCCTGGCAAGTGCCGGGCAGTCTGAGAAGTTAGCCTGACTTCCTCGGGTCAAGTGACGGCCCGGCAAGGACAAGTGCAGGCTGTTTTCTTCCTGTGCGAGTGCTGGTTGTGGGAGAGAGAAGTAGACAGAAGAGGGTTCACCTGCGAGAGGGTGGAAAGCCGTGTGTGTGTGTGTGTGTGTGTGTGCCCTTGAATGGAGACTGTGCGCAGGGAAATCGTGCTCTCTGTCACCAGAGAGAGCCAAGAGGCGTCTGGGTGACGAGTGTTTTCCTTAGAGTGACTTCTGCCTGTTGTTGCTGAGCAATTGCTGTGAGTGTTCATGGGACACACACACCAGGCTGAGTCTTGGCTGGACACATGCACAGGTGCAGGCCCCTTGCTGGGACAAGCTTGTACTACAAGGACACTTAGCAAATCATTTGTGTTCCTGGGTTTCTCTTAGGCTTTCACACATTGTCCATTCTCTACTCTGCAGTGGGCCTGGGGTGGTGGGGCCTTGAGAAAGTCTCTCCCTGAGATGTAGTTCCATCATGTTTAGAGTAGAGGTGTGATATGCTTGCCCCCCCCCTTTTGACCCATGGGCTTTTAGAACACCTTGACATTCAGTCTCAGTGGGAGAACAGAATGGATGGGGAAGGGGGATCTCTAGGGCAGGAGGGCTGAGCCCGAGCAGACGGGAAAAATGGGAGCCTCCGGTTCCTCCCAAACTGGGCCAAGGTCACATTCTGATTCTCAGTGGAGGCCAGGACAGCATTCTCACTATGCAGTAATATCAGAAAGCTCAGGAGTAAGCAATCGGAATGGGTTTCACTAAGGCCTGTAAGCTCACTCACTGCCTTTTAGGAAGTTCAAGTCAGGGGCTGGTGTAGATTCAGGCGGAAAGAGAGAGGGCTGGGAAGTGAGCTCAGAACTCGGCTCTGTTCAGCCCACTCCAAGGGCAGAGTGGGCATGACCTGGCCACCAGGGGTCGTACGGACATCAAAGCCAGTCCTCCTCTGGGCAATGCAGATGTGCTAATTTCATCCCCTCTGGGCTAGAAATCCAGGCCTGGAGTCCCTGAGTCCTCCAGGCTTTGTGGCAAATTTCCACACTGAGGCACGGAGAAGTAGGTCCCTGGTCTCCATGACAAAGAGAAAATTGGTTAGGCCTCTAGGACCGGAACTCAGGGGTCCGGATACCTCGTTTCTACTTTTCCTAGTACACCTTATTTTCTAAATAGAATAAATGCTCTGGAACCCCCTGCCATTTGGTCTTACTATTCTTTCCTTTCGTCTTCCCCCAACCCCATCCATGGCGTCTGGCAGGGATTTCTAAGAATAGCGGGCAAACTGCTGAAGAGAGATCCCTTTGCAAACCTTTCCTTAGGGGCCTGGACTTTTAAGTCAGGCTCCTCAGCTCGGAAGGGCTTTTACTGGCAAGACCTGGGACAGTACGAGGACTGAAAAGAATTATGAGTACAAATGATTGTAAAACATTGAACAAATGGATATCCAGCAGACTGTGGTGATAAATAGATACATAAATAACTGTATGAGCTGAAAGACAGAGAAGCTCATTCACCACTGTTGGAAGCGACTTTTGAACCAGTTCTCTTTTCAGGAAATTAGTAATTAAAAGACGGAATTACGCATGTATCCCGCCTTTGTCGGAGGAATTCTGGTTAATTCCTGTTGATGAAGGGGAAACTCTTCTTTGCAAAGAACACTAGCCAAGGAGTATGGAATGAGTGGCAGAATGAGAAAAATTATGATTTTACAATCTTCAAAGAACTAGTCAACTCAGGCAAACATCAATAAATGGTCAATGCATCGGTGATCGTGTTGAAGAACAGGACATTCCAGGGGGTCGAGGTACTGTTCCACAGGCTACTCACTGATTGTAAAAAGGGAAAAGACCATCACTCAATGGCCAGATCTGGCAGAGGCCACCTTAACCAAGTGATGAGAATCAGTGGGAGCACCTGGCCTTATGTGCCTTCTCATGGGAGGAAATATGAAGTTGATAGCATCGTCTGTGAAGTTGTGTTAACTATCTATTAATTTCTGCATTAGTCCGCTGGGGCCACCATAGACCACAGACACGGGAGTGGGGGTGCTTAAACAGCAGAAACGTGTTCTTCACGGTTCTGGCCTCTGGTCCAAGAACACGGTGCCGGCTGGTTATGGCAAGAGCTCTATTCCTGGCTTGGAGAAGGCTGCCTTCTGGCTGTGTCCTCACATGGTGGGGAGAGAAAAAGAGAGAGCTTCCCTCTCCTTCTCATGAGGACACACTTCCATCAGATTAGGGCCTCGCCCAGATAGCCTCCTTTAATCTTTTTTTTTTTTTTTAATTTTTTTTTCAACATTTATTTATTTATTTTTTTGGGACAGAGAGAGACAGAGCATGAACGGGGGAGGGGCAGAGAGAGAGGGAGACACAGAATCGGAAACAGGTTCCAGGCTCCGAGCCATCAGCCCAGAGCCTGACGCGGGGCTCGAACTCACGGACCGCGAGATCGTGACCTGGCTGAAG
Organism: Prionailurus bengalensis; assembly: GCF_016509475.1. Lineage (NCBI taxonomy): Eukaryota > Metazoa > Chordata > Mammalia > Carnivora > Felidae > Prionailurus > Prionailurus bengalensis. The sequence continues at coordinate 17,451,743 of NC_057346.1, read as the reverse complement.
TCGGACGCTTAACCGACTGCGCCACCCAGGCGCCCCGAGCCTCCTTTAATCTTATCTACTCCTAAGGATCCTATCTCCAGATACAGTCACATTAGGGGTTAGAGTCTCAACGTATGAATTTGGTGATGGTGCTGGGCACAATTTAGTCTATAGCAAAACACAACAAAATACCCCACACTTTGTTGGCCTAAACAAGAAATACTTATTACCGCACAGTATCTGTGGGTCAGGAATCCGCCAGGCACGGCGTAGCTGGGTGCCTCTGGCTCTCTGACGAGGTTGTTGGTCAAGCTGTTGGTGGGGGCTGCGGATTCATCTGAAGGCTTAATGGGGGATCTGCTTTCAGGCTCATGCATGTGGTGGGGGCAGACGTCAGTCACCTGGACCCCTCCACGGCCGGCCTCACAATGTGCCATCTAGCTCCCTCCAGGATGGGAACCCAGGACTAAGAGAGGACACCCGTGACAGAAGCCACAGCTTTTAGGTCATCTAATTTCAGAAGTGACAACCCATTACTTCCGCTACATTCGACGTATTAGAAGCGAGTCACAAAGTCCAGCCCACGCTCAAGGAGAGGCAACTATATGAGAGTGGGAATACCAGGAGGCGGGGATCTTAGGAGCTGCCACCACAGATGGTTTCTCACCAAAAATCTTCAGTGCTGATCTAATCAAGCTCCGGATCTAAGGCACAGTTTACAGGAAATATAGGGAATAAAGCAACGAGTTAAATAGCACCGTAAGGAAACAGCCACAAGAGCTCAAAAACTGGGCCATTCTGCCAGACCATCAGCTCAATCATTTCAAAAAGTCAGTGTCGGGACAAAAATAAGGTGTGTGTGGGGGGCGGGGGGACTATTTTTAGACAGAAGAAGACTAAACAGATATAACAACCAAATGCTGTGCTCGACCTTTGGCATCTAATATTAAAACACACCTATGAAAGACATTTCTGGAATAATTGTGGAGATTTGATTATGGGCTGGATATTAGATGATATTAGGCAATCATTAATTATTTAAGGTGTTCGGGTGACATTTTGGTTGCATAGGAGAATGTCCTTTGTAAGAGATACAGGCTGAAGTATTTAAGAGTGTACTCTTCTTGGTGTCTGCGATTTAGACTCAAATGGTCTAGAAAAATACAGAGATAAAGCCAATTTGACAAAACGTTCATTGTGGAATGTAGATTTGGGGCCAATGGGCTATTATTGTCTTATTCTTCTTTTAAAATTTTTTTTTATTTTCGGGGCACCTGGGAGGCTCAGTCGGTTAGGCGTCCAGCTTCTGTGCAGGTTGCGATCTCGCAGTTTGTGGGTTTGAGCCCCGCGTCGGGCTCTGGGCTGACGGCTCGGAGCCTGGAGCCTCCTTTGGATTCTGTGTCTCCCTCTCTCTCTGCCCCTCCCCTGCTCATGCTCTGTCTCTCTCTCTCTCTCTGTTTCTCGATAATAAATAAATGTTTAAAAAAAATTAAAAATATTTTATTTTATTTTATTTACTTCTTTTTCGAAGAGATAGAGAGTATGACTGGGGGAGGGGGATGAGGGAGAGAGAGAGAGAGAGAGAGAAAATCTTAAGCAGACTCCATGCTCAGCATGAAGCCCGACACAGGGCTTGAACCCATGATCCTGGGATCATGACCTGAGCGCTAATCAAGGGTCGGATGCTCAACTAACAGAGCCATCCAGCCACCCCATTGTCTTATTCTTTGAGCTTTCCTAGATGCATAAATTCTTTTCATAGTAAAGAGTTGAGAGTTAAAAAAAAAACAAAAACAGTCTTCTGACCAGAATTATTTAACCCACAGAGATGAACCCGAGCACATTTCTCAGGCCTCATGAAAAAATAGCTCAGTTTTTCTCACTTAGACACTTAGAGTTTGCTTGGCTCATGCCCCATCTTGTTCTGGAGGAGATTTAAGGTGACTTCTTGCCCCACCCCCAACCCTCACCTTGCTCCTGGGGCACCAGGAGCCTGGAGGAGGAAGTGGAGGGAGCTGGACCACAGCAGGCCCGTGTGTGGGTCTCTGTTCTCATGGAGGCGGGGAGGAAACTCAGACCCGGATTGGGTTCCTTGATCTGCTGCTTGCATTGACCTGGGGCAAGTTCCTTAATTACTCTGAGGCTCCGTGGCCTCAGTTGCCTCAGTTGTCTCAGTTGTCCAAGAGAAGGATAACCCACCTCAGGACTGTGGGAGGTGTTAGAAGCCACGATGTGACTCTCAGGAAATGCTGGTCGGGAAGAAGATGAAGAAGGTCCAGGGTGTGAGTTTTCCAGGTCCTGAAATCCCAGGTGTTCTGAGGAGGGAGTCGGGCGAGGCAGACCCTGGGAAGCAGAAGAAGGAGGGAGCCAGAGAGCCCATCTCCGGGACAGATGTGGGTGTGGGGAATGAGCAGGTGCCGTGGGGACTCTGGCCTCCCTTGGGGTTACATGTGTGGCCAGTGAGGCAGACTGTGGGTCCAGGAAGGGATTCTTCTTTCTCCCTTTCTCCCCAGCTCCTTTCCTTGGAACCCATCACTTGGAAAATATTTGCATGGCCTTTTCCACTTGGCGTAGCTGGGATCACAGCAGACGTCTGTCTCCTGTCCGCCTGCTCCCCTCTTTCTCACGGGTCCAGCTCCAGGGAGGAGGTGGCTTGGCGGGGTTACAGAGGATCACGCAAAGCCTTCCAACACCAGCTGCCTGCCCGCCACCGTCTCCGGAACAAAGCCTGTCTCTTGTCACAGGAAGCTCGATGGTCTGTGAGATTATCTGCGGAGAGAAGGAGCCAGCCGGAGAGAGGCACCAGTATGCTCATCCGTTGAAAGCCCCACAGAAGCGAATTTGCTTTCCTCTGCCCCGGCAGTCCCCCAGAGACCCCGGCCAGAGGTGGTTGCTGGCCTGGCCAAGGCCCGAAGAGGCCGCTGAATGAGCCTGTCAGGTTCCCACCTTCGCCCATAATCTAGAAATCGGGGCATCACGTGTGAGGGGAGCCTGGAGTTTTGCGCTCAGCTGGCAGGTGGTGGGAACTAAGGAGAGCCGGCCCTTCGGTCAAGGAGAAGCCCTCGCAAGTGAGGAGGCCCGTGAACCCCCAAAGGGAAGCGGAAAGGTCTCAGGGCCCATCTGACCTGTGTGGATACAAGGGGAGGACTGGAAGCGTGCAGAACCCTCACCAGTGGTCAAAATCCCACCCTTAACAGGGTATGCCCTGGGGTCAAGCATTGCCCCTAAACACGGCAAATATCCCCACAAGCCTCAGGAAGGAAGCCATTACCCCAGCCGCTCAATATTCACAAACGCTGAGCTCCTTCCACGTGACTGGTGCCGGGCCCTGGGGATACAGAGTCAGGGTCCCCCTCTCCCAGCGACTCAGTCTGTGGTGAGCGGTTACAAGGCAATGCACCCAGGCTGCTGTAGAGATGGGAGTCCTCATTCTGTTCTGCAGCAGCCGAGGCCAAGGCTACGTCGGGGGGAGGGTGCCCGGTGCAAAAAGGGGGAAGGAGACGGGCAAGCAGAGAAAAAAGGGAGGTCCGGGAACCAGCAGCGCGGGCCAGCATGGGCAAGCTGGTACAGAGGAGGCAGGACCTTTGCTGAGCTGCCATGGAGGAGCTAAGGGAGCACAGGGCAAGAAGCCAGGAGGCCCAGCCTCTAGGCCAGCCTCCTTCGCCATGCAGGGGGGCGGGGGGGGGGTGCAGTCACTTCTCCTCTGATTCTTGGGTCCTCATCTGTTTTCTCGATCTTTGGGCAGCCTGGCCAACTCCAGACTCCCCCAACTCTGTAGGCCTGTGGCCTGGGCATCTCATGATCCAAACGTCTCCCGGGCGGTTCTTCCGACAGCTGGGGTTGCTGATGATCCGGAAGGCGGCAGGGGATGGGCAGTGAGGGGGGAACCCCAGTGGAGACAGGAGCTTTCTTTCAACCTCCGAAATCCCACGGCTTCCTCTGTGAAACGTCTAGAATTGCGGCGGGGGGGGGGGGGGGGGGGGGGGGTGACCTGAGGGAACTCAGACTGCCGCTGCTGGGTTAAGTTGAGGTGATGCCCCCAAGCTGGTGGCATTTAGTCTGAGCTCAGTCAGAGGGCATCTTCCCTGCTCTGGCTCCACCGACTCCCTCCGAGGGTGGCTGGGGCAGAAAAGACAGTCTGAGAACTGAGAAACGCGGCAAAACACGAAATGTCCTCCAAGAAGGCAAAGGGAGGTGCGGAGGGAGTTTGCAAGAATCCCTTTGAGGTCTGAGGCTTTTTTCTTTTCCTCTCTGAGGCCAGTAGCAAGATTGGGTTGCCTGATGTTGAGTAAAGGGGACTTCCGTGGGTGAGCCCTCCACAACTGGCATCAAAGAATTCCCTAGAATGGGGCACCTGGCTGGCTCGGTCAGTGGAGTGTGCGACTCTTGATCTCAGGGTTGTGAGTTCAAGCCCCATGTTGGGTATAGCGATTACTTAAAAATAAATAAACTGGAAAAAAAAAAAAAAAAAAAGAAGACCCCAGAACGACACTGGAGGTCTCAGGAGGACCAGGCCGGGGGGAGCTGTCCAGAGGAGGACAGGACTTCCAGCTTGCCCAGGACTCGGCGGGACAAGGTGAAGAGGTGGTTTCCTAGCAGGGTTCCAGGCGAGGACAACTGTCAAGGTAAGGACAGCCAATCAATCCACGGGCTTGCTCTGGCGCTCGGAGCATCTCTTAGCATCAATCTTGCTTGCACAGGCCAGCCTGATCCACACTGGGCTTTTGGTACATCCACGGTAGGGGTCAAGCCAGGAGCCTCGGGGAGGACTCTGGGGTGGGGTAGGGGAGGCAGGCACCCGGTGACAGATGGCTGAGGTGGTAGAAGGCCCGGGGACACGACCGTCCTGTGCTCCCCCCGCCCACCTGGCCCTCGCATCCCGTCAGTGGTCTTACTATTCTAGGGCTCCCTTGCTCCATCCCATCCCCCTGCGTCTGCCCACATTGTTTCCAGGGAATGTCTTCCCGTGCCTCGTTTCCCCCAGTCCTGTCTTCCCGCTCTCAGAGCTCTCCCTCTTGAGGGAAACTTTCCCAGGCAGAGTTAGCCCTTATTCCTTATTGACTCAGCTAGTCATTTTACAAAGGTTTTTTTGTTTTGTTTTTTAGCCACCAGGGGCCAGAATCTAGCGACGACTGAGCCCCGATCCTTGCCTTCAAGGACCTCAGTTAGACTGATACGTAAATAAGCAAACAAAATGAAGACACAAAGGTCGGCCACAAAGGGGCCCCGGGGACTGAATGGCTGATGGGGGGCCAGGAAAAGCTTCCTCTGAAATAGACCTGGCAGGTTTGGGAAGGGAACGTCCGGCACGAAGCAGGCAGGAGCTCCTCTGCTGAAGGGATGGAAGGAGGATGTCGAGCAAGGACCCGAGGCCTCGCAGGGTCCTGGACTTGGGGAAGCACAGGCTATGGCGCAGGGAAGCGGTGGGAGAGAGGGAGGGAGGGAGGCACACTGGGTCCTCACTGTGGCTCTGGCGGCTCCTGGGGTGTTCACCACACGTGGGACCCTAAGTCTGTGTCTGACCCAATCCGCCTCCTCACCTGGGGGCCGGGACCATCCTTACCACCTTCCTCCTCTCCTCCGCTGCCGGGTCCGTTGGTCACGTAGCCGCGTCCTGAGCACACAGATGGGATGGGACAAATCATCGTCGATCGAGTCTTTCTAACGCTTTTCCAGTTTTACCATCATGGGAGCCTTGAGACAGAGTGAGTAAGTGTCCTTGTTTGTGCAAGGTGTGCCACTCGTGGGGCCTGTCTGGCTCACACACAGGTCCTTCCATGAGAAACTGTGCCCCACCCACCCCCACCCCCACCCCCACAGCCTCTGCTGAAGGGGCAGCCTCTTTGGCCGGGGTTGAGATCACGTGACCCCCACCATCCCTGGCCCCGGCTTTTCAGCGGCCTGTGAAGGGCAAGCTTAAACCGGAGGGCTGGGCCTTCCAGCTTCTTGTTCTTGAGAAGCCGAACCAGGAAACCCAGGAAGCATCAGCCTGTGAACCCGGCAGCAGCAGCCGAAGCCTGCATAGACCGCAAGAGGCCCCGATGCAGATCCTGGGCCAGCGCGGGTCGCACAAGTCCCCCGCCCCACCGTTATGGATGCGAAAGAGAGGCTGGGGGGTAGAGGAAAAACTGGGTAGAGGGCGGGGATGGGGGCGGGCAGCAGGGGAAGAAGCAGAGGGAGGTACAGGCGCAGGTGCGGGGAGGGTAACTTAGCCCCAAAGACGGGACACCGGAGGGAAGGAAAATGGCCAAGCCAGGCACCAATCTAAGAACTTTTATTGTATTGACTTAAGGAATCCTCACAACCACCCTATGGGTAGGTGCTGCACTCCCATTTTATGGATGAGAAAACTGAGGCACAAGGGGGCTTAATGGCTTTCCCAAGCTCACGTAGCCAATGGCAGAGCCAGGATTTGAAACCCAACCACAAAGCTCTGCTGTGTCCAGGGGCTGAATGGAGGATAGGACAGTGTCTGCTTCTGAATAGCGCTTGGATTCTCCTATTGGGAGGCTCGGCCCCACTGTTAGCATTTCCTTGGGATTCTGGTTTCCTTTCTTGTTATTTTGTTGGTCTCCTGAAATATAGTCCCCTTACCCCACCCCCCACCCCCCAACCCCCCAACATGCATTTTTGAGCTCGTCTAAGACAGTCTGCCCCTCCTGTAACTGGTTTATCGTTCAGGCTCAATTCAATTCAGCATAAACATGAAATACTTATTTAAAATGTTTTTTTCTCAAGTCACTCTTTTCAGCTGTACTCTGTTGAATCTCTCTTTTCTGTCCCTTGACAACATCCGGGGCAGATTCTGTAACTTCTTTCAGATTATTAAATAAACCAGATTTAAGAATTCAAAACTCGCCTCTGTTGGAAACTCACCTCTCCTCCCTGCCCGTGGCCCAGGGGCCTGGAGTGGGGCCGGAGGTGGTCTGCTTTTCACTCCTCCTCCTCCTGGGGTGCAGGGAGGGTGGGGATGGGACAGCTTCCTTCTGGCACGTTCCCTCTCCACGCTGGTAGCCTCCTCCCCGCTGGAGGTGAGGACAGGGAGGGGAGGACACGTGACTTGAGCCTAGTCCTGACCAGGGGCCTGGAGGTCTCTCTCCATCGGCCGGTGCCAATCACCACCACCAAGTTCTCGTTCGCCTGGTGGGCTGCTTTCTTGTGGGGGGCTACCAGCGAGGTGGCACAAGCCATTAAGTTCTGCAGTGTCTCCTGACCCATGGAGAATTTATCTATGCCAGCTACGTGGCAGGACAGGAGTGCAGGCCACTCCCTGCTGTCCCTCCCCCCACCCTGCCATCTCCAGTCTCCTTCCCCTGCCCAGCAGGTGCAGGGCAGCTCGGCATGCCTGCTGCCCGGACGGATGACCTTCTGCCCGAGCGAGGTGCCAGACTGCTCTTCTCGCAGACTCTGCCAGCCCCTGAGTCTCTTGGAGTCCTACCCCAAGCATGACATCTGCCCCTATCCCCGCTCTTTGTCCGACGGAAGAGGCCTAGGACTCACACCCCCGACGGACGGAAGGACAGGCACAGGGGGAGGAGTCAGTGGCATTGGGACAGCAGGCCTATCTCTTAGTAAGCCCCGAGAGGCGGTCTAAGCCTAACTGTTGTAGGCTATGGGAGTCTTGATGTCTCTGTTTTCAACTGTCGGTCCTGGTTTCCTCCTCCTCCGGGGTAGCAGAAAAAAAACCCCACTCAATATTCTGTATACTTGCAGCCCAAATACCCAAGACCACTGTCCTCAGACAGAGCAGGATACTTGGGGACTGGCTGACTCCTAGGACACAGATAGGACCTGGCTCACCCTCTGCCTGGACTCCCCTTTCCCTGTTCCTACTGACTGACAGAGGGGTCCCCGATTTCCCACCCTCCCTGGATGAGCGGCAGGCGTAGGGAGGGTCAGGGATTTCTGGAGAGCTAGATGCTGTATACAATGTGCCCATCACCCATGCTGCCCCGGCCCCGGGCTCCTTCTCCTCCCTGTCCCAATGCTTCTCTTCTAGATCCTTCTGTGACTTTTCTGCTAGGACCACCTTCTGTTCTTGGTCTCCCAGGACCTTTGTCCCACCCTTTAATCCTCATACCCATTACTTTCCAGAGTTCCGTGCTGTGCCCCTCCCGAGGCTGGCCTTCCTCCCCCCGCCCCACCAGCCTCCAGTTCCCTTGGGGTTGGGCTAGTCCCATCCCATTCCCCGGTCAGCCATGGCAGAGCCATTTCCCCTTCAGAGGCTCCAGTCTAAGGGACTGAGAATTGGGTGGGGGAAGGCTGCTTTGTGCAGATGTGGCTCCTGGACGTGGAGCCTGCACTCAACGCCGTCGGGGCGATGGCCCTGCCCCTGACCCTACCTGAGGTGCAGGCCCAGCCTGGCCCCTGGCCGGCACTGAGCTCATGCACGCTCTGTCTCTCTCTCTCTCTCTTTCTCACACACACACACACACACACACACACACGGCAATTCATAGGGATGTTGTAGACAGGGAAAAATTATAAGGTTCATTTAGAAAGCAGTAAAGAGAGGATTTCAATTTCCTTTGAAAAATCACAACACAATTCTTTAGTGGTGGCTTCTGCAAGGGAAGTAGCTTCTGCTCTTGGACCTGGGGCGCTGGAGCTCGGGGGAGGTTGGCAGGGAGGGCTGTGTGGGGCTTCACGCAATAGTGGGGGGGAGCCCAGGGAGGGTGGGGGTAGTCGGAGCCAGGGATGGGAGGCGCTGTGTGGCAGGGGTCGGGGAAATGGGGGTCTGGGGCAGCTACGGGGGAGATGACAGGGACAAGCCTGCACACTGTCTGACGGGCCTGGACTGGGGTGAGGCCCGAGGCTCCTGGGGGACAGAATTTAAGGGGACGGCACTCTCAGGTCTGTGCAACTGGATTCTAATTGGCACAGGGTGCTGGCTGGGTTCTGTGCCGAGGGAGCACCGTCGACTTAGGTCCTGGCTCACAATCCGCCCCCCGCCCCCCCCCACCCCCCCGCCGACAGACCCACGATACAGACAGAAGGTGGAGTGACAATGGGCAGAGAACAGGCAGGAGGGCACAACCACTGTGTTTAGGGCAACATAGCTGCGTCCCGTCCCGTCCGGGAAGGTAACGTTGAGGAGCAGACGACTCTCCTCGGTCTCTCTGGGAAGACTTCCTGGAGGAGGAGGTAGGGATGGTTTGGGGAGCTCTTTGAATTGTGGCAGAGGGGAGGGAGCATTGCATGCCTCTGTGTTTGTGACATTCTGCCCGTGGACGTATTGCATATGTTCATTATAGGACCTCGGTAGCTGCCCAAGCCGGCCAGGTCAAGCTCAGCAGACAGGGGTCCAGGCTCTTGGAAGCTGGTTCTGGAAGGACTCATGGCAATGTTTTCAAGAGCTTTCCCCACACTCCCTTTGCCACAGGCTCCTACCTCAAATATCTGTTTGTTGGGTGATGGAATGGAGTGTTAAGTGTGGCAAACGGTCCGGGCTCTGATGCCAGCTAAGTACGTGAACTTGGGCAACCTTAACCCCTTTGGGCTTCTTTCTCCTTGTGACAATAGCTTGACTCTGTGGAAATATGCCACCAGAATAGATTCCTAACTGTTCGGGCAACGTTCTTGTTTTCCTTCATGGGTTAGTTTCCTGTGAGCTGAGTTCTTTCTGGGGGCTCTGACAGGAAAACCCATTTCCTAGCCTCTTCCAGCTGCCCCAGCTTGTGGCTTCTCTCTCCAGCTTCAAAGCCAGCCATGTAGCATCTTCAAATCTCCCTCTCTGACCTCTGCTGGCATCATCACACCCCTGTTCCCTCTTCTAAGGACCCTTACGGCTCCACTGGGCCCACCCAGACGATCCAGGATAATCTTCCCATCTCAAGATCCTTAACCAGGCCACACTGGCAAAGTCCCTTTTACCCTGGAAGGGAGCAATTCCTCGTTCTGAGAACGAGGCTGTGGGCATCTGTAAGGGGTGGGGGTGACTCTGTTTCCCACACGGTCCTCTCCTCTTCTTTCCTTCCCCTCTCCTCTTCCGCCTTCCTCCAAGCGTGCTCAAACAAACATTAAAAGTGTGTCTGGAAAAGGACAGGCAGTGGGTTGGGCCAGCATCCGTCCATTAGTGAATGAAGTTTGTTATGAAGGCAAACTGTATAAAAGAGACAGAAGGTGGGTTTAAGTTACAACTAGAGGGAATTAATTCGGATATCAGAAAGCACATACAGTGAGGACTATTTGACAGGATTACAGGGGGAACCTCAGTTGAAAGGCAAAGAATATAGTGTGGTAGTTACTGGTACTGACTGTAAAACCACACAGTTTTGAGTCTGAAACCCAGGCCCTGCTGCTTTTTAGCTGCGTGGCCTTGGACGTCTCTGGGCCAATGCTATAAAATGCCAATAGGTTGGGGCATCCGGGTGGCTCAGTCGGTTCAGCGTCCGAGCTTGGCTCAGGTGACGATCTCATGGTTGGTGAGTTCAAGCCTCGCTTTGGGCTCTGTGCTGACAGCTGGGAGCCTGGAGCCTGCTTCGGATGCTGTGTCTCCTTCTCTCTCTGCCCCTCCCCTGCTTGTGTTCTCTCTCTCTCTCTCTCTCAAGAATAGACATAGAAAAAATAAAAAATAAATAAAATACCAATAAAAATATGAACTGCCTGGAGGTTTTTCTGAGGATTAGGAGATAGTGTTAGAAAGTGTGGAAAGCCTCATGATGTCAGAAAGTATGGTCCTGAGCAGAGACAGAGGTTGGAGGATATGACCTTGGAGGAACCCATGGGCTCCTTGAAGGTGTGGGGCTCTGTCTATAGAGGTTGAGGCCCTGAGTATATATTAGACCAACTTTTGCTATTGGATGGATTTAGAGAAGGGCTCCCTTTGGTAGCCCCTCCTGTCTCTGGTTTCTGAAGAGCCCTGAGCAAAGCCGTGGCCCGTGGAAGGGTCCTTACGGGGATATAGATAAATCACCATGAGCTCTGCCCACCCTGTGGGCCCAAGAAGCCAGGTGGGACGGCTGGCCTTGGGCCCTGGAGGGAGACAGGTCTCCTGACGACTGGCAACAGGGCAGAAGAGGTCCCTCCATCTCAGCAGCAGAAAAACACCCACCCCTTTGCGAGCGCACGGGCTGGCTCCTCTCTCTGTCAATACGCTTAACGATTTGTGACGTGATTGATACAGAAAGCGAACTTGCTGTAATCCATCTGTTGAGAAGGAACCCCCGGCAGAGCAGCACATTTGGGGGAAGTCAGGACTCTGTGTCCTGCTCGTCGCTGGGGGCCCTGGGCTGGGGGGCGGTGGGGGAGGAGCAGAAGGGCAGTTCCAAGCAAGCCACCTCGTGTCCGGTCGGGAGCAGTCTGGAGAGATGGAAGGAAGGGAAGACCACACGCCAGGAAGGGAGCGAGGTGGGGGAGATGGAAGGAAACACGTCAGAGTTAGGATCCCAGAGGACAAGAGGTGCCTGCTCCCGTGGGGCTTGGGGCAGGTGCACCAACACAACATCTTGTGCTTTTGCACTTGTAGTGGACACGGCTGGTGCCCTGTCTAGGGCCCCTCGTGTCCCTGTCATGCTTCTGTGTACCCAGGCCCCTGCCTAGTGCCCTGCTGCTTACAACTTGCATGGGCATCCTTCAGCGGGGGGCTCCTGGGGCTCCCGGAGCCCTCCGACACGGACGTGCGTGTGAGACGACCTCACCCTCACCCACCACCTCCCAGGCAGTGGCACAGAAGCCCAGTACCTTTGCCTTTGCCTCAACTTGGGGAAAAAAACCTCTGCAGTGTCACTTACGTAAAATTCCAGAGCTTTCTATGGGATCAGGCTGAGGTTGGGACTTCGCTTGAAATCACACCCTTCCCTGTGCTCACTAAAGGCCCCAATGCCTGATTGGTTTCCCCGGGGAGCGTGCCTCTAATAAATACCTTGCGCGTGTTTCCTTTTCTCAGGATCTGCTTCTGGGGACCCCAGCTTAGGACAGGCCCGAAGCACACTCGGAAGAGGCTTGTGGATAGCGGCAGTGAGTTCACACGCTTTCTAGTCTATATCGGGGTGGTTAGCGTGGTGGCCCCGCCAGGACGGTCAGGTCCTGAGGACCTACACCAGTGGCTGGAGACAGCGAGGCTGATAACTCGAACCGCATACGAGGTGTGCACTTCCCAGGTCTGGCTCTGGAGGATTTTTATGACCTCCCACGCCAGCCCCACTCCCTGCTTCCTGCTACCAAAACCAAGTTTGTTTTCCTATGTTTGCTTTGTGTGGACAGCCATTAAAATGAGCTTACATTCCCTGAGTACACCCTTTGCGAGGGCTGGAATGTGGCGTCTCCATCGGCTCTGGCTGCTATAACAAAATGCCATCGACCGCGTGGCTTAAACAATGGATGTTATTTCTCACGGTTCTGGAGGTGGGGGAGTCTGAGATCAAGGTGCTGGCAGGGTTCCATTCCTGGTCAGAGCCACTCTGTGGCCTGCAGATGGCTGCCTTCTTGCTCTCAGCTGACGTGGCCTTTCCTCGGTGCGTGTGCGTGAAGCGTTCTGGTCTCTCTTCCTCTTCTTATAAGAACGTGAATCCTGTTGCACTGGGGCCCTATCTCATGACTTATTTAACCCTAATTACTTCCATAAATGTCCTGTGTCCAAATATAGGCACGCTGGGGGGGGGGAGGGCTCCAGCCTATGAATTTGGGGAGGACACAGTTCAGTCCAGAGCAATGGGCAAGGCCTTGTCGACTGAAGGGAACTTCAAAGTAATTTCGTTTGGCCTCGTGGGTTCTGCTTGGAGCCCTGCAGTGCCAGAGGACCCTCACGGAGGCTTCAACACGTGACCTGGATAATCCAGAGAGAATCTGCCACTCCTGAACATTGGAAATTCACAATTAATGTATTTAATTTTTTTAATGCCTTTATTTACTTTTGAGGGGGGGTGGGTTGGAGAGGCAGAGAGACAGAGAGGAAGACACAGAATCCCAAGCAGGCTCCAGGCTCTGAGCCGTCAGCACAGAGCCCAATGGTGGGTCTCCAACTCCCGAACGGCGAGATCATGACCTGAGCCAAAGGCAGAAACTTAACCGACTGAGCCACCCAGGCGTCCCTATGAATGTAAACATGTTCTCGGGACACACTGCTTTTACTGGCTCAGACTTCCTTCGGTAAGAAGGAACAGTAAGTCATGTGTTTCCAGAATACGTTCCCACTCCCGTTCAGAGGGTGAGTCCCTTGTGTGTTCATTCATAGGGTATTTATTGGGCATCACTTGTACGGACTCCTGCTGTTTTGGTCACTAGGCCTCCACTCGCCCTGTAGGAGGCAGCTGCACGCCGGCCATTTTCGCTGCGAAGAAATCCCCTTCTTCCTCCTTCCCTTCCTTTCAGATAAGGGTGACTCCACCTCCAGAGGCAGCCATGTGACCAGGAACCGGCCAATCAGAGCACCGCATCTCCCGCGCCCTGTGATCAGTTCCACAATGGACTCTGACAAGTCTGGTCCGGGGAGAGTGGCCTCCGGTGGGTTTGTTTGGCTACTGGAGAAGAAAAGCGCTAACTTTGACCTGCTGGATGGTGATCGGTGAGGACATAGGTCTGGAACTTTGGGCTACGTATTGCTAACCACAGGGAACCTGAAGCAAAACATAACGGAGCAGAGAGACTGTGTTGTGTGTGGCCCTCAGGCCTGCTGTGCCTGGAGCCAGACCCTGGATGTTCAGATCAATGAGCCAACACCTGGCTTTTCACTTAGGATAGTTTTGTTTCTTTTTTTTTTTACTTTTTAAGAAAACTGCTACAGATGTTAGTTCCGGGAGTGGGCATGTCCAAATGGCAGACCACCCTGTGTGGAGGTAGGGTGCCGGGCAGTGCCAGGACGATGCCCCCTGGGTTGAAAGGAGGGAACCTTGTACAGAAGTGACCTTCAGGAAGGCGCGATTGGGAAATGGCAAAGGTTAGGTTGAACCTGGCCTGCTTAAAAGCAGAGGGCCCTTCCATGAGGCTTGACAAAGAGAGCCACTTCCTGCTGTGACCTGAAATCCCAAACAGCTGAGAATCCAGAAATATGGAGGCCTGCAGGGTTGGAAAGCTCAATTATCTTTCCCAAACCTAAAATTAGTGTGGGCCAGGGCAGGAAAGTGGGAAGCCGCAGAAACCGGGTTGAGACCTGGGAACGCCCTGGTCCCCTTGGCCCCTCCCAGTCACCTCCTGTGATGAACCCCTGCCCCATGAAAGGGATACAGTAGGGGTTGAGGAGCAAAATAATCCCTTCCCACCCCAAGGCCATTGTCTGCAATGACCTTAGGAAGGTGGAGTCCAGGATGCAGACTTGGGAAACTGTTGGCTAGGGGGACGGGCAGAGCACTGGCCAGGTTGCACATGGAAGGACTATGCCTCAGCGAGAGTTCTGACTGCACGTTCTAACCCACGGACCAGACCCGAAGCAAACGCCAACAGCCTACTAAAGACCCAGGAGAATTATTCTATAAGAGACACACCCAATCTGTCAAGTAATCTATATAAGGTGCCGTCATCTAAGGCGGTCCTCAGGTCCCCACTACCTCGGTAAGTGGAGCGCTCCTTTCTAGAGGTTGCATCTTCCCCACCCAGTGTCCGTCTCAAACACAGCCATGGAAGGCAGCGGCCAAGGGAGATTGGTCAGAAAACACACGGGAGGACAAAGAACTTCGCTGCCCACCAGGTGCCGGGAATGGCGTGTGCTATGGGGTCGGTACCCTCTGTGTACGTTGTTTCCCACAAGGGGGATGATACGCATATACACTTTGGATCACCGCCCCCCCCTCCCCCCCGCCATGGCCGCCATCTTACTCCCACACGGACATGGACGCTGGCTGCCATTGTATGAACCCCCGATTCAGTTATGTCGGAGTCTAACCTGATGCCTTCCTGGCCACTTAACATGGAGAATACATTTCCCGTTCACTTAAGCGAACCTGATAGATTTTCATCACTTGCAATCAGAAAAGGCTAGCTGATACACCTACTCTATGTGTTAATCACTAGATACACACCCTCTTCCCAGCTCCCAGCTGCCCCCCCCCCCGACCCCCCCAGGAGCTCTGAGTCTAGTGTCAGACAGATAAGTAATGCAGTATGGAAAGTATTGAGATGGGGAAGTCTTGGGGGGCCACCGGAGCAAACATTAAAAGAGTATCCAGTCTAGGTATGGGGGTCCGGTGAAGCTCCCTGCAGTAGGTAGCATCTCGGCTGAGTCCCGGATGAATAGTCAGAGCCAGCCGAGGGGGTAGAGGATAAAGTGATCCATCCCATGATGGAGTGGTCAGTCTCTCAGTCACTGGAGATTTTAAGAATGTGCTGGAAAACAACTTGCTGGAAATGTTGAACAGGGGATTTATGCCTTGACAGGCAGTTTACCTGCGATCTTTTCAAGGGCACATATAGCCCTTGACCCCTACATGGCGGCCTCTAGAGCAGTATCACAACCTTCTCCGTTGCTTTGGCCTGAGAACATATTTTGTTTGGCTCATACCGTGTTTAACGTTTTAAAAACTTGTTGCCAATATTTATTTATTTTTATTCAAAAAAGATTTTTTTTTTTTTTCTATTTCAGAGAGAGATTGCAAGTGAGCAGGGGAGGGGCAGAGGGAGAGGGGGAGAGAGAATCCCAAGCAGGTTCCACGCTCAGCGCTGAGCCCAGTGCAGGGCTCGATCTCACAGCCCTGAGATGGTGACCTTAGTCGAAACCAAGAGTTGGGCGCTTCACCCACCGAACCACCCAGGTGCCCCCAAAACTGGTTGCCAGTATTTAAAATGGAGACAGTTCACATACAAGTTTGGATGTTTGGCTTCTCTTGAGAAATCAGAGGGCCCAGCGACACTAGTCCTACTTCCTGCTTGCCACAACGGGTGGGTCTGCAGACTGGCACTCCATTCACGTGGCACTTGCGAATCCCCCGGTCCACTGCAGTCCCCCCACCCCCTCTTGTCTCATGGTAGTTGCCATTTCTGTACCTTTCCTGTGGACCCCTATAGGAATCTGAATTTGTGAGCCCTGTTTTGAGTAAGGATGTGCTGGTCATGGATTAGGCTGTGTGTGCTGGGGGGGTGGTACTTTAGGGAATGAAATAAACCTGAGTGGGCGAATGCCCATTTCTGGCTCCTTTCCCTCGGGCGCTGGTGGGCGTGGCTTACATGGGCGGGGCATAATCAGAGACCTGGATTTGAGCAATGGTAGCGTGATGGGGCTTAGGTGGTTTTATGCCATTCAAGGCCACCTGGCCTAGCAAATGGACACTTCCACATGGGCCAGACTAGCTTACTAGGGTTTTGCAGTGGCGTTTGGGGGCAAAGCTGTGGCTGATGAAAACTTATTTCTTTGTCTTGCTTTCCTCCTTTGTTCATATTCCGTCTCTTTAAGGACTCTCCTTAGGGGCAGCTTTTAGGTATTCCTGGGTCCCCAGGCCAGCGTCCATCAATAATAGCATGTGTGTGGGAGGTGGGGGAGGGGGGGTTGACATTTATTCTTTTATTCTAAGTTTGGGTTATATTTAAGTGTTATTAACTTCAAGGTGTTATTGAAATCCCAAATTAAGGTTGTTCATAATAATCTTGTACACAGCCTTTCCCCAGCTTTATCGAGGTATAATTTATAGATCTTGTTTGAGTGTACAGAGCTCAGAGAGTCTTGACAAATGCATACCCTCCTGGAAAGCACCATTATAGTCATGATCTGAACATTTCCGCCACCCCAGAGTTCCCCTGTGCTCCTTCCTGTCTGATCTCCTACCACTGCCAGTCCCGGGCAATCACTGATTTGCTTTCTTGTCACCATAAATTAGATTTCTGTCTTCTGGAGTTTCATACAAATGGAAGCATATACTGTGTACTCTTTTTATCTGCCTTATTTCACTCAGCATAATTTTTTTTTTTTTTTTGAGATGCAGGCACTGTGTTGCATACACGATCAGTTCCTTCCTTTCCTTTTTCCTGAGCAGTATTCCACTGATTGTATAGCTACACTATGGGTTGTTTCTCTCTTCACCTGCTGATGGCTATTTGGGCTGTTTCTAGGTTTTGGTATTACAGATCAGTCTGCTATGAATGTACATGTATGAGTCTTTGTGTAGACACATGTTTTCATTTCTCTTGGTACGTATCTTCTCTTGGGTTGTTGGGTTACAGTATGTTGGGTTCAGTGTATGTTGGGTCTAGAGTATGTTGGGTTCAGTGTATGTTGGGTCTAGAGTATGTTGGGTTCAGTGTATGTTGGGTCTAGAGTATGTTGGGTTCAGTGTAGGTTGGGTCTAGAGTATGTTGGGTTCAGTGTAGGTTGGGCCTAGAGTATGTTGGGTTCAGTGTAGGTTGGGTCTAGAGTATGTTGGGTTCAGTGTATGTTGGGTCTAGCATGTATCTTTCCCAACACAGGTGTTGTGCCATTTTACACGCCCACTGGTAATGGATGAGGGTCTACTTCATGGGGCTGTACAGAGCACATGCTGTGTCCCATGTCCTTGCGACACTCAGCATTTCATTCTTTTAGATTTTAGCCATTCTAATGGGTGTGTAGTGGTTTCTAATTGTGGTTTTCATTTGCATTTCCCTGATGACTAATGATGTTGAACATCTTTTCATGTACTTGTTGGCCATTCATATATCTATTTGTACATAATAACACCCTGATACCGACTCTCTCAACCTCTAACAGAGGCAATAGAAGATTATAAAGAAAATGAATTCACAGCACAGCGAATCAGCTCTATGAAAAGGACTGATGAAAAGGTATAGGTGTGACAGGGAGGAGAGCTCGCGTCTGGTCTGTGTCATTTTCCTGGAACCAAGCAGTTGGGACAGGGGCAAGATGTCTCAGGCCCGTTTCTGTGATGGGGATGCTTCAGTGCTTGGCTACTGGCCACCTCTCTGTTGGGCACAGACCCGTGGGGTGGTGGGGAGGTGGGTGGATTGGCTGACCCCGAGCCTCACCTCCTTTCTTTCGTTAGGTTTCCTTGTTCCTGGACATAAGTTCTGAGCCTGCCTGGACTCTCAGCCCACCAAGCCCACCAGAGCCACAGACACAAAGCCCTTGGCCACAGAGTCGACAGGGGCAAGATCCTGACCCTCGGTTTCCCCACTGCGGTGGAGGGCAGGGCTGAGGGACCCACATGCCCAGCTCTCTCTGCTGGTCCTGGCCCCAGGCAGCTGGGCAGTGGGGGAGCTGGCCGTAGCATTCTGGTGGCAGGACTCAGTCCAGTGAGGTTGTCAGTGGGGGGGTACGCAGATCTAATCCTGACATCACTCAAGGCTTTCACTTGGCCTGGATGAACCGTGGGACCTGAACTCATCAGGTCCCTTATGCTGATCAGTCTGTTCAGTCTCAAAACTGCTTTGATTGATTTTCTTTTCAGTGACCAGGACTGCTGTCTGACGATACCACTCGGCTTAAGGATGGAATGTCTTGTTCTCTTTGTCAGTTTGGCTTATCTTCTATTCCAAGAGCTCATGGATTTGTCATATGCATCAAAGTGCTCGAGTCTTCTGCCACCAATTGGCTGTGTGATCAGCATGACACAGTGAAAAAGTCACTGGTTTCAGGATGTCCTGGAACCTGGGTTTTGTCACAGCTCTGTCACTTAGAAGCGGTGTGACCTTGGGCAAGTCGGTAGGACCCCAGTTTTCTCTGTAATATGGGGATAGTAAAATTTACTTCACAGTTGTTTTTTTTTTTTTTTTTTTGATAATTAAATTTGACACTGGACGTGATATTGAGGTATTCTTGTAGTTTTTACTGGCTTGGGCTCCAAGCTTCTGCTGTGGAGAATGATGAGGCTGGACCAGGTGATCTCCCAGGGCCACCCTGCTCTGAAATATGATTCCGGGAAATACAGCAATGCTCTTGTCCAGATCAGGAAGAGACTTTTCGTCACAGCGTGCTAATAAGTCTCAGGAGGGGAGGACACAGCATGATATGTAACCCAAAAGATCCAGCTTTCTCTAAGTTGGAGAAACTTTCAACCTTGACATCAGCTAGTGGGACACCCACAAAGTACTGCCCTTGGGCCAAACTACTTTCTCCTTCCGGCTGCCTCTCCAGGCGGCGGCACCGTCCAGCAGGCCCATACGTTTGGTAAATAATTAACTGAGACAAAACCAAGTCTTAGAGTCGATGGTCACCTCTGTCACAGACTTGGAGAGGGTGCCTCCCGATGACTCAGTTTCCCTTTCGTCTCGGAAGTTCTACAGGCCTTGCCCGTTCCCCCCTTGGTGTCAAAGCTGCAAGTTATCCTCTTGCCTGGCCTCTGAGGTCCTCCAATAGGAGCTGGCAGATGAGTAGCAAGAAATGTTATTAATTAGTGAAAATATGTGTAATCACATAATTGGAGTGTATAATTGATGCTTCGCTGCTGCGGGCAGAAACGGAGATCCTGACTGCTCTACCGCACAGGCAACGTGGAGGGTTT
The DNA here is from genome assembly GCF_016509475.1 of Prionailurus bengalensis. NCBI lineage: Eukaryota > Metazoa > Chordata > Mammalia > Carnivora > Felidae > Prionailurus > Prionailurus bengalensis. Next base: position 17,432,406 of record NC_057346.1, on the reverse strand, counting down.
AGCCCTCCTGGCAGCCTGCCGAACACGGAGTCACCAAAGGCCATAGGCTGGGGAGCCAAACAACTCAGAGGCAGTGGGTGAACGAGCCAGAAGTAGAGCTGCTCCCCCCAAGAGAGTGTTTCATGCCTCCATTTGGGGCCCGCTGGTGTTTGCGTGCAGCAGCATGAGCCTTCTGGCCAAAGTCCCCAGCCGATGTCCAGACATCCGTCGCGGCCAAGAGAGAGGAAGCATTTCACTTGCAGCTGGTTTCCTGGGCTCTCCCCTTGGATTCTTCTATTTTTGTTTCCATTTTTGACTCCTTGATGCCTTGACCACGCCCAGGCAGAGCTCCCACCCCTTCTCTGGTCCCAAGGGCCTGGGTTATTATAAATGAGGTGTGATGTCTGGGATCCGTTGTTTCAGGGCACATTGGTGGCAAGGGGAGGAATAAGGTGGAGGCTGAAGAGTCTCTTCTCAGTGTATTGCACTCAAAGATGCCTCCGCTCCACCAAGGGTGTGTGAAGGTGTGTGGCCCAGGGGGACGGGGAGCCGGGGCAGGGCGGGGCAGGAAGCAGGTGTGGGCGATTCTGGGAAGGGGGAAATGACAACGATGACAGCAATGATGAGAGCAGCCACTTGCGTCGAGCGCTTCTATTGTGTCAGGCGCCATCATTAGCTCATGTCATCATCATGTGCTTCCACGATGTGGGTGCCAGAATTATCCAGTCGTTGGAAAGGACCCCAAAACCAAGGCAAGATAAGCCACCTGTCCAAGGTCACCCAGCTGGGAAGTGATGGAGCCAGGACTTCAGTCCAGAGCCCGCGTCTGCTGCCACCTGCTCAGCTTCTCCCGGCGCACGTTTTCCATTCCGCTGCAGCCGCCACCGCCAGAGCCACCTCCACCTGTGCTCCTACCCCTGAGCGGGCCCCCCACCCCCAATCCCCATAGGCTTGTGGTCCGGATCAAGTGAGCTGATACTTATTAAGTCCTTAGGACAACAGTGGGTCCTTTGTAAGCATACATCAATACTCGTTATTGTTATTATTGTCCTAATATGCTCTTTCTCCCTGTATGCCGCTCTGTTGGGAGCTGTAGGGTTACAGAGGGAAAGCAGACCCGTTTCCTGCCCTCTGGGGAGCTTACATTGTGGTTGGGAGACAGGACAGACTCACACAGCTAATAAAAGGCAATGCATGATGCATGCATACATACACTATGAGCATGGCTCATGCAGTAAAGGCAGCAGAAGTCCAGAATGAGGGAGGGCTTCTTGGAGGACATGAGGTCAGACCTATGGCTGAAGGAAGGGTTGGGTTTTTAAGGTTAAAGACGGAGCGGGTGAGGCCATAGAATCCAGGTAGAAATAATAACACCAGAATGTCAGCTTTTCCCCCAGGAATGAACATGGGGATTTTTGTCTGTTTTAACAATTCTTTTTTAATGTTTTATTTATCTTTGAGAGAGAGAGAGAGAGAGACAGCACATGAGCGGGGGAGGGGCAGAGAGAGAGGGAGACACAGAATCCGAAGCTCCAGGCTCTGAGCTGTCCGCACAGAGCCCGACGCGGGGCTCGAACCCACAAACCGTGAGATCATGACCTGAGCCAAAGTCGGACGCTCAACCGACTGAGCCACCCAGGCGCCCCCACATTTTTGCCTTTTCTGTCAGCTGCTGTATCCCCAATTCCTAGGATAGTGCCAGCATGGAGAGATTCTCAGAATCTATATGTCGAGAGAATGGATGAGAGAAGGAATGTTCAGGGCAAATCGTAGGTTTGGGTGAGACCGGCAGACTGGTTTAGTGGAGTCGGAGGAGAGGGGCTGGAATGGTCTTGAAGAAGTCGGATTTTGACAGGGGGATTGAAAAGAATGAGCTGCAGTTGAGGCTCGGGCGGCTGGAGGTGGGGTGGGGGGGGGGTGGCTTCATGTGAACGCCCAGGAGAACAGGAAACGGTTCACCGAGGACGAGCCTGGGATTTTTTCCCACCCTTGGCACCTGGAGGAGAGGAGGCAAAACCACGGGCAGGGCACCTGCCTCAGAGCACAGCGGGCACCCCGGGGCTGGTCTAGGGCACGGAAATAAGCAAGAGCCGCACGCAGACGCCTGGTTCCATTACACCGCGTCTCATCCGCACGCGTGTCCCCGCCACAATCTGCCGTCCACGATGTTCGTCTGCCTGGGTTAGGGTAGCGTCCTCACCGTGCCAAAGGCTGTTCTCAGCGGATTCCTTAAACCGGCTGCTTGGCATCTCTAGTCTAAGCAACTGCTCGGTGGACTCAGTGTTCCCACTTTCCACATGCCTGCTTAGGGGCGGTGCGAGAATGGTCTGTGCACTTTCCAGTGAAGCGTAGGAACCGCTCCTATGTACGTCTGGTTCCCAGGTCAGCACTTTGGCTCTTGGAGGAGGAGGAGGAGGAGGAGGAGGAGGAGGAGGCGTTTGCTATATTTTTTCATTTTTTATTTTTTTTTTTAACGTCTATTCAGTTTTGAGAGACAGCGTGAGCGAGGGAGGAGCAGAGAGCGAGGGGAGACACAGAATCCAAGCAGGCTCCAGGCTCTGAGCTGTCAGCGCAGAGCTTGATGCGGGGCTGAGATCACGACCTAAGCCAGAGCAGGCTGCTTAACTGACCGAGCCACCCAGGCGCCCGTGGTATTTTCTTTTCTTTCAGGTGCCTGCCGTGGGAATGAAATTAGTGATACTAAGAAATTGATGGAACACTAATAAAAAAAAAAAAAAAAGTTCCTGTGGTCACAGTGGACTTAAGCTAATGCTTTCAAATTGAATATGGGTAAACTTGGAGAGTATAAGGTTCGACCCGGAGCCAAGTAATCTTTTAGTTGATCCCAGTGACACACAGAGAGGATTAAATGTTAGGGTAGGATTAAAATCCCATAATTGTCTCAGGTGAGGCCGTGTCTCGGGAGGTTGCATAGAGATAGTAAAAAGAAAGAAAAGTCTTTGAAGTTGACAGAGCTGAGTTTAGTCTCTGTCACTTAGGAGCTGAGTGATCGCTGGGAAATACCCCTAACCCAGCGGTTTTCAACGAGGGTGACTTTTGGTCCCCAAAGGACACCTGATCACATCTAGAGGCATTTCGGATCGTCACGATTGGGAGTGTGGTTTTGCTACAGGCACCAAGTGAGGTCAGGGATGCTGCTAAGTAAACATCCTAGAGCGCACAGGACAGGCCCCACGACAGAACGATCTGGCCCCAAACGTTAATAGTGCCTAGATCGCGAAACCCTGTCAACCATAGTGAGCCTGTTCCTCATGTGTAAAATGGAGTGAAAAGCAGCTACCTCATTAGTTGCCAGGAAGATTAAATTTCGTGTGTGTGCATGTGTGCACAGCCGTGGCACACAGTAGGCCCTCAATTCAGTTCCTCCTGTCACCCTCTCGAGTGCCTTCTTCATTCCGGGTGTGAAGGAGCCGGAGCGAACTCAGAAGTGTTGCCAAGCTAATTACAGGGCAGGGGCAACATTCTGAAGGAACATGAAAAGAGCTGGAATTATTTAGCCTGGAGAGGGAAAGTGGCTCAAAGGTGATTTAATAACAGTCTTAAAGCCTCAGAAGGGTTATTATTTAGGAGAAGATAATCCACCGCTTTCCATCTCCACTGAGGAATGAAAACAAACCACAAGCAGGGCGGAATTAGACTAGATGGAAGGCAGAACTTCCCGTCTCCAGAGGTCCGCTAAAGGAAGAGCCTCTGTTGTGGAAACGGCTGCGGGAGTGGAAGGGGTCGGGTGGGCAGAAAGGAAGCAGGGCAGTGAGAATGGTGGGGTCTCCGCCCCCAGGAATTCCCGGGAACGCCAGGCCTAGGGGCTGCTTCTCAGTTCAGTGGGTGCAGGGGTATGGGCAGGTGTCGCTCTGGCCAGTGCTCCCCAGTCCCAACTCAGTAGCTCGGGGTGGGGGGCGGCTGGAGTCTCTGTGGGGTCTCTTCCCCCGTGATTCCCATGCCCGCCCGCAGGCGGGGCCTGAAGCCCCCTTAGCACACCTTACAGCTTCTCACCACTGTGCTTGGGAGAGGAAACACGCGAAGCTCCGTAGTTTGGGCTGGACACAGCCTGTGGGGGGCAGGCCGGTCCACGGAGGACTGTTACCCGAGGACTTCGGGCAGGCGAGAGGTAATGAGAGTGGTGATGGCGGAGAGGGGTCGGAAAATCTTCTCCTGAGCCCCGTTTCCTGGGTGGGCCTCTGGTCTCTCCATCAGGGCAGACAGTTTGGCTCCAAGTCGGGCCACCTGCTGATCTCACCGCCTGGAATCCATCCCGAGCACCGGCTCCTTTCTTCTCTCTGGAAACGTGGAGCACGGCTGGTGCTCTGACAGCCAGGGGGCTCTGCCGCTGCTGGGGAGGCTCTGGTGGTGGGGGCTCACGAGGCCCCCCCCTCGGGCTGGCCTGGGCACCTGCGCCCCTTCGGTGGGCTCTTCTATGCATCCCGTGACCTACTCCCTGGCTGCTCCCGCTTCTCTGTGGCCATCCCCGGTGGAAAGGCTGCAAGGCCGTGAAGGCAGGGGCTAGAGGGGTGGGGCCGAGGATGCAGAACCATCCAGGCCCCGGAGTACTGCTGGCAGAACTCTGTGCTTGCGTATGGCCCAGCTGTCTGAGTCTGGGCAGAGTCCCCGCAGCGCCAGGCCCCTCCGAGGGCTGCTCCTTTGGCCTATGGCAGCGGGCAAAACAGACTGCCCACCCCCCGCCCTGGGGTCCCACCTGAGCAGCCAGGACAGCTCCAGGCAGGAAGTGCCTGCAGAAAGTCCCCGGGGAGACCCTGGGCGAGGGCGGGGAAGGCGTGTGCATCCCAAGGGCTGCAGATTAGGGCAGACCGTAGGGAGGACTTTCTGCTCAGAGGCAGTGAGGAGCTGCAAGCTGTGAAGGGGGCTTCGTGAATAACGCGGGCCTCACCTGCCGGCGGGCACGGGAGTCACCTGGGGAGCCTGGTACCCACAGAGAACCCAGGCTCCGCCGCCAGGGCTGCTGAGCCGGGACTGGCAGGCACCTGCCAGAGCAACGCTCATTCTGGTCAAGTCCAGAGGGGTTGGTCTCCATCCCCTCAGGGCTAATGGGGACCTCTAAAGCCCCAGGGACTCTCCTTCAGCGTTGTGCTTCCCTGACCCGGGGCAGCATTTGCACCCGGCTGCCGGAGGCAACCTGTGGTCTGGTGCAAAGAGCAAGGACCTCGGCATTTGGAACACTCGGGGGTCGAGCTCTGCCTCTGTACTAGTTCGGGGACCAACAGCAAGGCGCAAAGCTGTACCAAGCCTCCAGGGCTGCACGTTTCCTGTGAGGGGTCAGCCCCTGTTTCCTACAGCTGCTCTGAGTCGACGAAGTAATATGTGGTCTCTGTGTGGTCGGTGCTTAACAACTCATATTTGTTCCGCTTCTGCGCCCCAGGGCCGGGAGCTGAGTGAGCCCAGCCTGGCAGTTTAAGGTATTTCAGGGAGGCATCGGATCTCAGGTGGGCACCTGTCTTGTTCACCCTCGTCCCCGTCCTGCCCTGCCCTTGAGCAATTTATGATCTCAGGAGCAGACTCAGTCGGTTTTAACAGACCCTGCAGAGGGGCCTCAAGGATCTCAGCCTCTTCCGGGCGAGGCGGAGCAGTAAACAGAGACAGACTGTGTGCCGTGGCAAGCAGAGGTAGAGAGAAGTCTGGATGACGGGGACCAAGAGGTGGTGTCTCACCCAGGCGTGAGGCGTGGGGCCAAGGAGGTGACCGCAGGGCAGAGCCTGAAGGATCCACCAGCGGGAGGTAACCGGCAGCACAGGCTCCCGTTTGTAACCCAGGTCATCTTGCTCTTCCATCGGGGGGACGGTTTGGTCCGCGAGTGCTCTGAGGTCCCATGGTCGTGCCCACAGGACACCAACCACCCGGACGGAGTGTGAAAAGCTCACCAGATGCTTCCGGGGCTCAGCGGGTTGGCATCTCAGGGGCTGTGGCCCACGTTAGCCAGCACAAGGTAACCCCAGAGGCGTCTGGGAAATTCCCCGTCGAGAGCCACCCCGCAGCGAGGCCACCAGGGTGTGGCTCCTCGAGAAGCAAAGGTGCTGCCGTCATGAGCCACACCACTCCCCAATCGGTCTGCGAGGAAGCTTCGGTAACGAAGGAGGAGAGTTACCCGGAGTGGCAACGGCGCTGGGGAAACATTCCCGGCCTCTTTCGGCAGCTGTCACTTCCCGCTCACCCCCTTTCGCTTTGCTGGGGGTGCCTGTGTGACAGGGGTTTCCAAACAGCTTAAGCTCAGGAAATGCTGTGTGTGTGTGTGTGTGTGTGTGTGTGTGTGTGTCTCGGAGCGACTTTTATCCCCTCCGTAGGTTCAATCTGTCTGCAGACCCCTTCCTTGTCAGCAGCTGGTGAGGCAGCTCAACGATAGGAAGACACTTGTTTCACTGCTGCCAGCTGAGCGGGGCTCCCTCCGGCCCGGAGAGGACGTCTGCACACTGTTATCCATCCACGGCTGGTAGGGGAGCCCTCAGCAAGAGCCCCCCAGCCTGCTGCCCCGCCCGGAGAGCTGGCCTCCTCCCTTTCTGCCACCATGGAACCCCCCCCCCCCAACTACCCCGGCCGCAGCCCCATAGAAATTCCACCTGTGCTGGTAATAAATTCGCTGCTGGAGAGGGCCACCTAGGACAGGGAGGTTGTAGAAAATAACCTCTGGAGTTCGATCCAGACTTTATGATGCATGATTAGGACGATCGTTCCTGAAGGCCTTTGAAGTCCCTTGCTGTTCGAAGCCATTGTCCCATGTAATGGTCAGATTCTCCAGGACGGGAAAGACTTTGAATGTCATGTGGTCCCTTTCCCTCTCCCTCCCCGCTAACCACCTCCCCCTCCCCTCACTCCATGCTTAAACCTTCCCTACGAGTTGGTCATCACTGCACTTGTATCCTTCCGCCGGCAGGGAAGTCGGTATGTCTTAAGGCTCAGGGCCGCCTGGATGGTTCAATGGCGTTTCCAACCACTGAACTGAGTCTGTCCTCACTGAGTTGCTACCCACTGGCTCTGGTTCTGCTCCCCCTGAAGCACAAGGATGGAGTCAGGTCTTTGCTCCATGATGGCCTGGCTCACTCTGGAAGGTGCTAGCACATGACCTCCGCCAGGAGAACACCTTTACTTCCTTAAACTGCTCTTCTCACGCATAGTTTTTCCTTTGGATTGGAAATGAACACTGAAATTCCATCTCAGTTCAGACTTCTTCCCCGTTGGTTTATAAAAGTGACATCATAACTGCTGAATCTTGTCCGGCTGCTGACGTTCCGATCCCGGGGAGCCAGTCAGTCAGCTGGTGGGGTGTCTCCTCTGGCCTGAACCCCAGGTTCAGAGAGGGGATCACGGAAGGAAGAGACTTGGAGCCGGCTCCCAGGGCCTCTCGGGGATTAAGGCAGGTTGGAAGAAACAGGAGAGAGAAACTGAGTGACATTCCCAAGGGATCTGGAGCAGCGCTGCGAAGGAAGCGCCCAGTGACCCCGTGCCAAGGCTTTTGGAGAAAGCAGGGTCAACCTGCAGGAGGAAGGCCCTTCCTGATGGCAGGAGGCAGGAGCCAGAGATTCAGGTGCAGAGGGAGCTGGGAGGCCCTGCTGGGGGTAACGGGAGGTTAGAGGGTGAGACGGGCAATCCACAGGTGGTTCTGGAGACCTGGCAGGAAGCCTTGTGCGAGGAGCCCTGTGCCTATGAAAACCTTTTAGCAAGGATGCTCGAGTCCCAGGGGACTCACGAAGGACAGGGGACCCTTTGGATGTGGAACTTGGTGGAGCCCACGCCTGCGTTTGGGCCTCTCCGTGCACGTGGACACAATGTGTCTGGCCACCAGCACTCTCACTGAAGGGAGGTCCAGATGAGGGGTGTTTTCAAGGGCACCCAGGAGCCCCTTCACCTTCCCGGGAGACCCCCATTTGCAATAGACTCAGCCAGTCTCGTGGGGTGACCACTGACTTGACTTTGCCATAGAACAGCCAGAGGAACGCCAGACCTCTTGGCTACAGCAGCAGGTACTGGGCTCCCCCTGACTCCAGGGAAACGCGATTCAGACCTGCCGGGTCTCAGGTCCTCTCCAGAAAGACCCGCCATTTGAGGAGCTGTCTCCCCGCCTGATAGCCTCCAAATTCCTTCCCTCCACCCCTGTGCCTGATTTCCAATTTGCTGCTGTTTTCCATTTCATTTCCCTCCCGCTCACCTTCCCTCCCTGTGAGATCATCAGGGCTTTGATTTCCCTTTGTCGGAATGAGCATTTCCTGTGTGTCACCACTGTCCCTCCCTCCTGCTCCCACCCCCGTGACATTGTTTAATTCAGCTGCTTCCTGCACCTGGCTTTGCCTCAGACCAACCGGGAGGGGAGGAAGGATCGCAGTCAGCAGCAAACGGTCTTCCCTCCTTGCCTCCCTCTGTGTGAGATCGGGCCTCTCTGGTTACACCGGCTTCAAGTGAGCTTTGACTACTGACACTGCTGTGCTTCGAATGGGGGCTTGGAGAAATCCCGGCGGGCTGCCCAGCATGCTGGCAACAGAACGCCAGGCTATTCCCACAACCCTCTCTCTGCTGGTGACGATCCCAGTCTCTTCCCCTTGCCTGCAGGACTGTCCCTTGGCTTCTCTACCTGGGCTGGGGAGGGTGGCGGTGTGGGACAAATAGTAGCCTTTTCAAAGAACCGCAGAAAAGGCCATTCTATTTTCCGTCTTCCACACTTCCCCACTTCTGGGGGCTTCCCGTGGGAATGACTTGGTGTAACCTAAATCCTGCTCTCGGCAGCTTTAGAAGTCAGGTTGTGTTCGGTCTCACTCCCCTGGTCTCCAGGGTCAGGAGTCTAGCAGGTTAGGAACTGGGGGCAGGTGTCCCTTCCTCACTTGTGGCTTTTGTCCACGTCACTCCCATTCCGTCTCATCTCCATCTTTGGTTCAGGCTCCAAAAATGGCTCTTTTCCTGTTAGCATCTCCGTTTGATGGGACACCATCCCCAGTGGTGGTGGGAATTGAGACAGAATCTCAGAGAAAGCACAGCTTTGGGCGGGGGGCGGGGGGGGGGGTAACTGCTTATTGGGTGCTGAGACCCTCATAGCAGTTGAACTAGGCTGAGATTCTGACTGACGTTCTCCAACCTGTGACCCACAGCCACAGAGATTTCAGAGCGAGGCAAGGCCCTGGCCTGCTTAAGTCAGCCATTCACCTGTTCATTGAGTTCTTCATTGAACAAACGCTTCCTGACTTTCTAGCCCCACCAGTCACAGGGCAAAGCACAGGGGAGACTGAAATAAAACATGGTCCTTTTTTTTTTTTTTTAAGGTTTATTTATTTTGAGAGAGAGGGCAAACAGGGTAGGGGCAGAGAGAGAGAGAGAGAGGGGAGAGAGAAAAGCCCCCGGCAGGCTCCACACTGACAGCGCAGAGCCTGAGGTGGGGCTCGAACTCACAAACCGTGAGGTCGTGACCTGAGCTGAAATCGGGAATCAGACGCTTCACCGACTGATCCACCCAAGCACCCCAAACATGGTCCTTCTTTCCAAGGCACTCATGGTCTTGGGGAAGACAAATGTATACAAACGCGTATTACAGTCTGTGTGCTGATTGCACTCTATGTGCAAAGTGCCACAGGGACAGTGACTGTGCCTGGGGTCTCAGGGAAGGCATCACGCAAAAGATGACATTTGAGCCGTGCCTTCAAAGGAAACACAGGAGCTGGCTACGCAGTCCAGAAGGAGAAGTTACATGTTACATTCGATGTTACATTCTTTGGGCAAACAATTTAAATTGCTGTCCATGGCGTTTGTCTCAATGCAAAGAGCGCCTGAGCTGCAAAGATTCTGAAATCATGAGATATATTGGGCAGGGTACCTCGCATGTGACGTCGGCTGCTGTTCAGAAAGATGGGGGGGGACACCAGGCCACACAGAGAGCCCTGGACTCAGGACAAGCCCCTTACTGGGGCTGATGCAGAAATGTTCCAGGGAAAGGGTAGAGGGCTCCGTTTATTGTCTGAATCCTGATTTCCTGGGGATGCCAAGTGAGTCCTGGCTCAAATTTAGAGGCAGGGAGAACATAAATCCGTTCGCCCAACGGCCAGGGGAGTCCAGACTTTGGTGTCTGTCCTTTAATCAATAGCATTAGGCCTTCCGATTGAAGGGTCTTAATTTGATAGCCTCCCAGGGGAGTCATCGGTTCTGACGTGGACATACTACACGGCTCCCTGACTGCCGGGGAGGCAGGGCCAGCTTCCCAAAGGAATGGTCAATACTTGGGAGCTGTAGCTGGAGGAGGACCGGCCTGGGGGGAGGAGGGGGTGGGGTTCATTCAGCTCTCAGTGCCCATGATCTCTCTCCAGAGAGGCCTTCCCTGGCCGCCGTACGCAGAGAGCCCCTCCTCCTGACCTGTCTTATTTTCCGCATAGCACTGCCAGCTAAGTCAGCTTATCACCCATTGCTCCCCGGAACGTATGCCTCCCAGGACACAGCACTGTCTCCCTGCTGTGTCTCCTGGTATAGCTCCATTAACATGTGACCAACTAGTTGATAAAAAGAATATGAAAAGGTTTTGCTTAGACTCTGAACTGCACGCTAGGAGCACATTCTCCCGGACTCACAGTTAAAAGACCAAGCGCTCGTCATGTCTACCTTTTTTAAGTTGAACAAAACCTCACCAAACCTCATTCCTCATCTGTGAAACGCGGTCTTATTTCACTGAGTCGCTCGCTATGCGGATGGCATGCTATAATACATGGGAAAGCCTGTTCTCAAGTTTAGAACATAGACAGAAAGGGTAGTGGATATCCGAGGTTTATCCGTTGGCCGTCTCTCCCTTTGGGGACCCACCAGCCCCCATGGTTCTAATTGGTGTGCCAATCACAACAGCAGGCCACAGCGACAGGCATGTGACCCAGGCCTGGACAGTCACCTCCTCCCTTGGGACTGTGACCAGATCAAGAATTGGGCACGTGACCCAAATAGGGGCCAGTTAGAGTTCTTCCCTAAAACTTACGGATGTGGAGAGGCAGATTTCTTTTTTTTTTTTTTTCAACGTTTATTTCTTTTGGGGACAGAGAGAGACAGAGCATGAACGGGGGAGGGGCAGAGAGAGAGGGAGACACAGGATCGGAAGCAAGCTCCAGGCTCTGAGCCATCAGCCCAGAGCCCGACGCGGGGCTCGAACTCACGGACCGCGAGATCGTGACCTGGCTGAAGTCGGACGCTTAACCGACTGCGCCACCCAGGCGCCCCATGGAGAGGCAGATTTCTGACGATCCTGGTTCCTGATTCTAGCTCCTGATGGCTGGATACCTGCAGCTCTTAATTCCTTGAACACTCTTTATAGTTATTTTCCACTTTGCAAGCCAACACTTTGCTTAATTAGTTTGGGATGGTCTTCATTTGTATGCAACTAAGAAGAGCTATTCCTGGTCATTTATTTTTTTCAGGTTTCATTTATTAATTTAGTCATTAATATATTTAACAAAGATTTATTGACTATAAAACACCATTGTTATACACAAAGAATTTGACTGATCTTTATTCTTGGTTCCTGGGTGGGTGGGGGGGGGACGGGGCGGAGCTCTCACACCCTGGAAAAGAATGCGTTTGTTATTCATGACAGGGCCTGGGACCACACCTGAGTGTACCCTAAAAAGATGACTCGGATGGGGGCTGGCTCTTGTCTCTAGAGGGTTGGGCTCTGAGCTATGTGACTTGGCCTGAATGCCCTCCAGAGAGAGGACGAGGTTTGGAGAGTGAGTTCAGTCGCATGGCTGATGATTCAGTCAACCTTTTCTACCTAATGAAACCCCAATACAAATTAAGGGCACCAAATGCTCAGTGGAGCCTCCTGGTGGCTGAGCAAGCACATCCATGTGTCAGCAGGGCAAGGTGTCTGGATTCCAGGAAGAAAGGGCAAGTAAACTATGCATTCGCGACCCTCCCAGACCTCACTGACATGGCTCTTCGTTTGGCTGGTCTTGATATGTATCCTTTGTCCTAAATGGTAATTGTAAGTATTATGCTTTCTGGAGTTCTGTGAGTTGGTCTAGTGAGTTGTCAAGGCTGAGGAAGTTGTAAGGATGTCTGAATTCGCTGCCAGTCGGCCAGAAGCGCAGGTGGTCTGGGGCTCCCCGAACTTGTGGCTGGCCTCTGAAGTGGGGACAGTCCTCCTGAAGCCTCTGCCCTTAATCCGTGCCGCCCGCATTGACTCGGATGGTTTGTGCCAGAATTGGACTGCGGTCTTAGAGCCATGCATACGAGCCAGTAGTTCCACTCTTAGTATTCACGCAAGAGAAAGGGAAATACATAATTTTTCATGAGGTGAAAGATTTGTATACGAGTGTTTCTGGCCGCTCTATTTTATAATGGTTCCGAACTGGAAGCAATCCAAATGTCCATCAGTAAGTGAATAGATAAACAAATTGTGGTATAGCCAAGCAATGGAGTACTACTCAGTGATAAGAAGGAATGAATTAATGAAACATGGAGCGACATGAAGAGTCTCGAAAGAATTATGCTGAATGAAAGAAGCCACACAAAGAAAGAGTGTGCACTGTATGCTTTCATTGAGGTAAAACTCCAGAAAACACAAACTAATCTATAGCGGCAGAAAACAGTTCAGTGGTTGCCTGGGAGGGGAGGGGAGGAGGGGCAGGAAGGAGGGGGTTACAATGGGCAGGAGGAAACTTCCAGAGTGGTGGATATGTTCACGATTTGATTGTGGCGATGGCTTCGCGGGCGTAGATATGTGACGAAGCTTACCAAACTCCATTTTGAATATGGCAGCTCGTTGTATGTCAATTACACTTCAGCAAAGGGATTAAAACATCTTTTTAACGTTTATTTATTTTTGAGAGACAGAGATAGAGCATGAGCGGGGGAGGGGCAGAGAGAGAGGGAGACAGAGAATCTGAAGTAGCTCCAGGCCCCTCGAGCTGTCAGCACAGAGCCCGATGCGGGGCTTGAACCCACTCACCATGAGATCATGACCTGAGGCGAAGTCGGACGCTCAACTGACTGGCCACCCAGGTGCCCCCTGTAAGGTGGTTTCAAATAACACCACGGCCAGTCCTATAAAGTGCTAAAAGTCTCCTAACGTCTACAGAACCTCAGACTCCGTATCTCCAAGATGGTGCTCCTTTTCTGATCTGCTTCCAATGTGGCTCCTGACATATTCTCTCCTGGTTGGAGGCACTGCCATCTACCCAGAATCCAGGAACCTGAGAGCCATCCTGGACTTTTTCCTCTTCCTCCACCAACAGCCAGTCAGAAATTAAGTTCTGGTGACTCTCTTTCCTTCGTGTCTCTTAGATTCAGCCCGTCCTCTCCAGCCTGGTTTAGGCCATTATTACCTCACACGTTAGCTATTAGGATAGCCTTCTAACTGGGTTTCCAGTCCTCTAAGCCACTTCCAGCGGGAGATTTCTAGAATTTGTGTGTGATGTCTGAAAAGCCTTGATACAAGTTGTTCCTTCCAGGTAAAAAATAGAAACTAAGAGGATCTTCTCCCTTTGCCTAGATCATCCTTACCTTAAACACTGCCTCTTCTTGGAGACCACCCCCCCCCCCCAACCCCAGTCAAGTACTCTGGTTAGCACTGAGGTCCTGCTCAGGGGTGGTGACATCATCAGTGTGTCATTTACTGTCTGTCTTCCCATCACACTGTACTCTTCATAGAAGAACCGAATCTCTTCCGTTCACTGCCATTTCCCAGTGCCTTGCTCAATGTCTGGTACGGAACAGGAGCTCCGTAAATATTGGTCCCCCACTCAAGAAGGGTTCAGGCTCCTAGGACCACTGTAACAGGGACACGCACACGTATCTTAGGCACAGTATAGGTGCTGTAAAGCACGGCCCAAATAAAACACGACAGTGGAGCAGAGGAGAAGGGTGAGAGACCTGACTGTGTAATGAAGAAGGGCTTGGAGAAGGAAGGGCCATAGGAGGCAGGGTCAGGCCTTCCGTGTAGGAAGACTGAACGTAACAGAGGAAGGCACAAGAACATCCACGGTGGATCTGGGGACTAGAACAGCCCGTTTCATCCGTATTACACATTCACAGAACGACAAGAGTAGGAAGAAGGAAAGCTGGAAATGCCTTGAGGCCAGAGCTTGGAGGGTATTAAATATCCAATTATTTGGTGGCCCAGGGGGGCCACTGAGGGTTTTTGAACAGGTGAATGACTTAATTAGCTATGTTACTGCCAATTTTCTGCATCCCTCCTCCTCCTCTTCCTCCTCCCCTCCCCTCCTCCTCCTCTTCCCCTTCTGCCTTCTCTTCCCTCCTCCCCTCCATCCTCCCTTTCTGCTTCCTCTTCCTTCCTTCCCCTCCTCCTCCCCCTCCAGCCTCACTGTCCTCCCACTCAGTTAGCAATGGAGCCTAACATAGATTCGAAGGAGATAGCGACAGGAGTTGGATACCTGTGACTTGGAATACTGTCCAAGAACTCGGGTGTTAGCCTTGGAACTAAAGGCGCAGGGTCAGATATGAGGGAGGCGGTAGAAACAGACTTTGTGGGACTTGGCACCTGATGACTCAGGAGGACGCAAGAAAGAGAGAGCTCAGAGATGCATCAGCGGTCTCAACCCTGGTTTACCCGGAGGTTGATGGTATCGTCATTAACTCGCACCCAAGAGTCGGTTTGGTGGGGAGTCCGACCGGGCTGGAGAGGCAAGAGGAAAAGAATGGGAAATGGGTTTGGCCTTTCCAGCCGGATGAATACAATTCCTGGCAGTCTTTGATCAAGAAATTCCTGGGGCTTCTTCCCTCTTGTGCCCAGTCCTCCGGGAACGTCTGCCAGTCAAGTGGATGGGGGATCCGTCTTCCCTAAGAGATGTTTTTTTTTTTCCTTAATAAATAACAATGCTAAATTGCAAGCGTGTGTGGGAGTATCAGGACATCGCTCCTCAATCCTGCTATTGTGTTTGAGCTCTGAGTAATTAGCGTCTGATAGTTTTAAACAGATGGGTCTCTCCGGCAGCAGGGATTACAGCTTGAAATCAATCCTGAACAAATATTATATTAATTTCTCAACTCCCTCTCTCTGTGGACAAAACCTGTTCTTTTCCTCTGAACGCCGGGATGACGAGAACGTTAATATTAGATCATTTAGAGATGAAACGGAAGTGGTGGGGGAGAAAGAAAAGGGACTGAACCAAACAGGAGCCGAGGAGGAAGCAGGTGCTAAAAGTTTCATGTGGCTGGACGCAGAGTGGAAGGCGGAGAAGGAAATTCTGAGCACACAGGGCAGGGGGGTGGGGAGGGGGGTGCCGTCCAGGGTTCCAGCGCTCCCCAAATGTTCAGCTTTAGTTGGAAGTTGGCACCTGCTTTGACAATGGGCTGGGTGGTCTCTGATGTTTATTCAGCCCCAGAGAGGAGACCAGTTCTACATAAATAGGTCTGCAGGGGGCCTGGCTACACTTCTGACTTTCCAATCACAGCGGGCAATCTACAATTCAAAAACAAAGCGAGCTGCCTGAAGTGTGCCAGCAGCCTGCCTCCCCCAACCCCACCACCACCTGGGAAGCACAGCCCCTCTCCTGGACTGTCAAAGAACCCCCCCCCCCCCCCCCCCCCCCCCCCCCCCCCCCCCCCCCACCACCTACAACCACCTCCTTGTGATGCGGCCCATGCTTTTGTTCCCAACCTTGGGTAAAAGCTAGGTCTGGAAATGTTGAAATGTACAGGCAGCCGGCTCTCGATTATTAATGCTAATGTAATTCCTGAACCATTTCTCTTTGGCTTTGTAGAATTTTTTTTTTTTTTTTTTTTTTTTTTTTTTTTAGCTTCCATCAGACCTTACCTATCTAATCACGCTTGGCTCAGGTTGACATTGAAACAGGAAAACAACAACTGTGCTGTGGTGAAGAGTAGGGGATTTGGAGCTGGTCCTGCCCTGCTGATGATGAGTCCCCCTGTCTGGGCATCTGTTCCCTCTCTGTAGAATGGGGGCTGAATCCACACCGCCCCCCCCCCCCCCCCCCCGGCGTCGTTGGGAAGGTCCAATGCAGTGATGAACGCACAAGTGCGGAAGGATCTGTCAAAGTCCAAGCGCAAGTGGGTCTGTGACAAGGCCATGGCTGTTCCTGAGCGCTGGATTCCTGGGTGCCGGAGTTCAGCTCTAGCAGGTCCAGGGGTTCCCGAGGGATGAACGGCGTCGGCGAGAAAGTGAAAATAAAACAAAACAACAATAAAAATAAAAATAAAAAACGAAAATAGAAAGCTAAAATAAAAAAAACGAAAAGGAAAAACTACAGACAACAGCAGTGTGTTGAACTGGCCCATTTGTTGCAGTAAACATTGGATACGACGTCATCTATGTTTTGCTAACATTACCTAATTTTGAAAATGCTCCTATGCGTAAACGACCTTCAAGAAATAACACGGTGATGTTCCCCTAACTTTCCCGCATACCCTTTGATTATTGATTTCTTACATTATTCCATTAGGCATCTGCGTTTATCTACAATCTACAAAGCATTTGCTTTGCTGTTCTCGTGAAAGGCCTTCCATTTCTCAACACCTCAAGTGGAACAGTTACAGGGACGTGACCTCCTAACCACACGAGGCCAGAAGAACAACGTGTTTGCCTCGGTCCGAGGTGCCAGGAAGGAGCTGAAAAGGCCTTAGAAACCCATGCCTCATACATTTGGAGAGAGACAATGCACCTAGGAACCAATGAACCATTCTGTAGCTTAACCGACTAGGTTCAGGCATCATCTGGAATGCCTCCGGGGGGCCAGGTGGGCCTAGAGGTTGAAGTCACCTGTGCCCAGAGATACACTCCTTAGTTGCCGGAGTGAGGCTTTCAAATCCATATGTCTCTCCTTTACAGGCCCTCTTTGCTGGCAAAGGCATGAGGCTATCCTTCCTGAGAAGAGGAGTCTCCATTGGGGATGGCAAGGGCTAAACGTAAGCCCGCACAATTTCTTGCGGGACCTTATTTTCTTCCCTAATGGTTCTTTTCCCCAGGGGGCCTGCCGAGGGCCATTCCCCCGACAGACAACACCCCAGGTAGTTTTAAGGCCAAATTACCTAAAAGCGGGAGGACAAGAAGCTTCACTGCAGTCACCAATCCGTCCACAGCCCGGGCCCTGCCACTCAGGCTGGGTGGCTCGGCTTCCAGCACCTGGGGTGGGGGTGGGGGTGGGGGGGGAAGCCTTCAAGGGAAAACCCACCTGCAGATGAACACAAAGCCTCCACGCAGAAAAAAACACTGTTGCAAAGTCCTGGGGAGGAGTCTGGGACGTCTGGATATTCTAGAATCTGAATCGGAGGCTGGGTTAGTGCAGTTTTATGTGGGGGTGGAGGGGTGGGCAAGGCTGCCAGGAGAGCCCTCCAGGGGAGGCAGAGGGGTGCAGTGGGATGGGGGTTGTTGAGAGCCGTGCAGAGTCGGGAGTGTGCTACACTTAGAAGCTGACAACTTAGCCTGCCCAGCTTCCGGGATGCTGGAGGAAGACATGAGGCTTCCGGGTGAGGGACAAAGGCCGTTGCTCACAGCAATAGCAATAGCCAGAGTGTCACCGGGCATGGCTCCCCAATTCCTTCAGGGTGACTGGAGGAGGGCCCGGTGACGCCTGCACGTGCAGCCGGCTGCTCTAGAAGGAGTCCGGAGCTCAGGGAACCTGAATCTTTTATAACAGGACAGCAGCCATCCTGACCTTTGCCCCAGGAGGAGACATTCTTTTTTTTTTTTTAATTTTTTTTTTTTTAACGTTTATTTATTTTTGAGACAGAGAGAGACAGAGCATGAACGGGGGAGGGGCAGAGAGAGGGAGACACAGAATCTGAAACAGGCTCCGGGCTCCGAGCTGTCAGCCCAGAGCCCGACGCAGGGCTTGAACTGACGGACCGTGAGATCATGACCTGAGCCGAAGTCGGACGCTCAACCGACCGAGCCACCCAGGCGCCCCGGAGACATTCTTTTTATTATCCTGGACACTGAGCTAACTTTTCCTTTGCTCCACAGACGCACTCTCTCCGTCTTCCAAAGCTGTTCACTGTACAAATGTTCTTGAAAAGACAGTCAGAACAAAGTCAGTTCATCCAAAGACGTGCCGGAACGCAAGGGGCCTATGGGCAGTCGTCTTTGCACGGGGTACAGAAAGTTTTCCGAGCTGAGAGTCAACGCCTGAGTGCAGCGGGGAGCGACGGGGATGCCGGGGCCCCTGCCAGCAGGCGCCCACTCGGGCCACGGCAGTCAGTCTTTGCGGTGCAGCCGGGTGGGATCTCGGGAAGGCACATCTGACCTCTTCAGCTGAAGATGCCTCGTGGCTTTCCTTTCTCTCCAAGCCTTCACGGTTCCACCTGGCCTAGCGCAGTGCCGTGCTGGGACCGGTGGATCGGTGTCGCCTGGGAGCTTGGGAGAAGTGCAGATTCTCAGGCCCCTCCCCGGACCTGCTGAATCAGAAATGCTGGGAGGGGGCCCAGAAATCTGTGCTTAACCAGCCTTCCTGGTGCCCAGCACGTGCTCGCATTTGAGGACCACCGCATTAAAAGGTCTGTTGCTGGCTGGCTCTTGTATGCTCGTCTCTCAACAATCCATCAGATCTTCAAAAGTGCAGCGTTCTAGAACCTACCATCCTCACCCCTTATATTCGTGCTTCCCCTTCCCCAGAAGGTGATTCAGCCCCTGCCGGAAGTGCTCGTGGATAACTCCTACTATCCTTGAGTTCTCAGCGTGCTGGTCACCTCCTCCAGGAAGTTATCCTGGGCTCCTCTGAGCCAGGGTAGGTTTTCCTCGTTAGTGCTCCCAAAGCACCGTTGCTTTTCCCCCTGACAACACATACCTCCCAAGCTGAAACTGCTTGTCTAACATCTGTCTTCACCTAGAAGCTGCGTGAGAGCTACAACTGTGTCTGTCTTGTCACTCCTTTATCCCTGGCCCGGAGCAGGCACTCAGCACTTGTTGACAAATCAATTAATTATTTCCTTTAATTCCAAGTCGGTTAGGTCAGTGGCTGTGAAGGATGCCACATCTGGGGCTGGAGGGGCCAGCCAGAAACTCTCAACCTTCTGCTCAGAGGCTTGACCTCCCTGGAACATTCCTATGAATCTTGAAGGAAGTACCCTTTTCTATATAATGCAAGAGGTTGTTTTGGCGAAAGAGCAAGGTCCTCACCCTCCCATCCTATGGGTGTTTGGAGACACACACATCCTACACCGACCCAGGTCAGCATGGCTTCTAGGACCTGAGACCAGCGATCCTGCCCTGCAAGAAGCAACATCTTGGTTCTAGGAAAGAACCAGGAGGAGGGAGGGAAGGGTGGCAAGTAGCTTTTGCTAAATTCTTCATACGGCTCACATACGTTAGACACATTACCTCACTTAACCTTTACCTAACAGCTCTGTGTGATAGTTATAGCCTCCCCGTCTTATAGACGAGTAGAACAGAAGCTTAGAGAGGCTAAGAGTGGCTTCAAGGTCACAGAGCCTCTAAATGGCAGGGCCAAGTTTCAAGAACACATCTGTTCAACTTGGTGCTATGGTGACTCCTCTTTTCCTCTCTGCCTTGGGGAATGAATTCACGGACAGGTTACCAGAAGCCAAAAGGTTTTGCTGTCCCAGGCCCCCACCATTCAGTGGCAGAGCCAGAAGCCCCAAGGTAGGTGTAATCATGTAAAAGAGCCCAGGACTCAGACCTAAGTGCTCAGTGACTCTAGGAGGTCACACCCCCACTCTCCTTGGTATCCTCGCCTGTAAAAGCAGAAGGTTCATTGACCTATATGACTTCCAACATCCCATCTCTATCTGACACGATCGCAGAGCCAGTGGGCTATTTCCATACTCTGCAAATCCTGAGGTAGACCATACCAAGGTCAGGTTCACCGTGTCTGGGGGAAAGGAACAGTAGCATTCTTAACTTAACCTTCATCATTGGGCACCCCTCCAGCTTCCCTCTGCTTCGATTCTGAATTAAAGGGTGGGGATGGGGGCACCTGGGTGGCTCAGTCGGTTAAGCGTCCGACTTCGGCTCAGGTCATGATCTCAGAGTTTGTGAGTTCGAGCCCCGCGTGGAGCTCTGTGCTGACAGCTCGGAGCCTAGAGCCTGCTTCGGATTCTGTGTCTCCCCCTCTCTCTACCCCTCCCCTGCTCACGCTCTGTGTCTCTCTGTCTCTCAATAACAAATAAACGTTAAAAAAAAAAAATTAAAAAAAAAAAAGGGTGGGGTTGAAGGCAGGAATGGTATGAGTCCTGAGAAATACGGAAGCCCCTGATCCCAGCCTCCACGCGGTCATTGATAGGTCTAGCCAATTAGAACCGTGGTTTTCCACTTCGGCTGTGTGTTGAAATCATGTGGGAGCTTTGAAACTGTCGATGCCTGAGTCTTACCGCTGAAGTTCTGATTTCATTGGTCTGGGGTGTGGCCCAGATGCTGAGATTTTAAAATGCATCGTGGTTTGAGAGCCACCGAGAATAAGAGTAACACTATCCCTCTTCCCTCCACGGGGATATTTTGCGAAAGTGATGGCCTGTATTTTGGCCTCTCCATCTTCCAACATTCCAGGTTTGCCGGCTGCAGGGTAGCAGCCAAGAAAGACGGAAGTGTGTGAGGAGGTGATGTCCAGGCAGGCAAAAGCGTCTTGTTATTTGACGCGCCCGTCCTCCGACTGGGCCTAGGGAAGCGAGGGCCTGGGGCGGCAGAGGTTGCAGGTGCGGACTTGACCCACTCGTCCTAAGGAAATGCTGCATACTTGGACCTGGGTAAACACTGGGCAGATGTTGGGCTGGGGCAGGGCGGGGATTCATGCATGCAGCCGTTCAAGTGCTGAGCCCTGCCCTTGGCCGTCCCAGCAGGGCTACGGGTGGCAGTGGTGGAGAGATCAGGGGAGCAGACCCCTGAGGCTGTCTTAGCTCCATGACTCCACTCCAGGGTTGGCTCACTGGCTATTCGGATCCATGCAACAGGGACACAAAGGATTTAAAAATCTCAGACCACACCTGCCTGAATGAAGTGCGTTGGTAAGAGAGGACAAGCTAAATCCCTGTTTTCATTCCTTCCCCCAAATGGGGCTCACACAAAGCTTTTAAACCATTGGCTTTTATCTGTTTTTAGTGTCCAATTTAGGGCTTTGCAAGGGGCTCCCTCCAGGGCTTTCTCCATGGATTTATATCACAGCCAGATAGCGTCTTCGGAAGCTCATCTGAGCTGGAAAATAGAGAAACATCCTTCTCCATTGTCAAGTGACAAGTGACAGCATCTGGGCAGCCTGCTAGAGCGCACGGGGGGCCCACCGGGCTCGCTGCGGCTGGGGTAGGCCCCGTCTGGACAGGGAGAGAGTGGTGCCATCGGGGCTCTGAATTGCCTTTCCTCTTCTGGGCGCAGAGACTCTAACTCTGAAAGCCTTTCAACAAAGCTCTGGCTGTCTTCTAGGCCTGTCACCTGCGGGCACAAAGGTGTCAGCTCCCTGGCCAACCACCAGGTGCCATTCACAGAGATATGTGCGTAGGGGATGGAGGGGAGAGCCCAGAAGAAGCCTGCTCTGGCCTGCCTGGTAGGAAACAATAGCTCTCTTTATTGCTAAGCTGACTTCTCTGGGCTTCCAGCAGGAGGCTGCATTAACCCCCTACTCTCTGCCTGGTTCCCCTCTCCTAGCTGGGGCATTCATCTTTCTTTCTTGCCATACATATTTATTGAGCACATGCTGTATGTCAGGCAATGTCAGGGACAGGGATCCCATGCCTAACTTGCTCACGGTGAGTGTGAGAGGCAGGGCAACAAATAGGTGAGTCGGGGCGGCAGGTAATTGAGAAGAGAGAAGAAAGGTGGAGGGGCCAACACGGCCCCGGGAGACTTCCTGGAGCAGAGACCCAGAGTCATGAGCGGGCGGGGGCGGGGGTGGGGGGGGTAGGGTTCCTTAACCTGAGGATCGAGGCCCCGATGAGCATTCATAGGATTCCCAGGGCATTCCCGGTTTATACCTGTTGTCCTGGCAACGCTTTCATTCTAACAATGTCGCAGTTTGGTTGACAAACAGGCATAAATCAGAACTGCTCCTGAAAACCTATGAATGCTGTATTCACGGGGCACATGTAACCCAGGATTGAAGTTCTACTTTGTGACGGAGTCGGAGCGCCTGGTGGGTCCTTGTGTGTGGGTGTGGCAAAGGGCTGATCTGCAGAATGTGTGTGCTGGCTCCAGAGAGTCGCTAGGAATTGTTAAAAATGACCTGGGGGTTGGAGATGATGGTCATAGATACGATGGAAGCCATTTCAATTCACTTCTTCTACCTTTCACGGTTCGGGGAACGGAGCCCACAGAGGGGGAGGGGCAAGTAAAGAAGAAAAGGCCAATTATAAACCCCACACCTTGCTGCACACTCTAAATGTGGGTGCTTTCTTACCCTCTCGATGAATCTGAGAAAGAAATAGAGCCCGCCCATTTTCCAGATGAGCATATGGAGGCTTGGGGAGATTCCATCGCTTGAAGCTACAAAGTCACGAAGCTCCAAGCAGCAGACTCGGTCTCCTGACTCACGGCCCATGCTTCTTCCTCTGTGACATCACAACTCACGAGAGAATCACTTTGGGCAGCTCTTGGTCAGAGCTGTGGTATTTCCGGCTGGCTCTTCCGGTCTTGCCATCGGCACCGTCCGCCAAGAGGCTCCTCTACTCCTTTGCGAGGCACGTTTCTAGGAAGCATCATGTGGAGCCCTTCTGAGGCCCTGACCGCTCAGCCCTTGAGATCCCCTCCCAGGGCCCTGAGGGACGGGCGGGAGGAGGGGCCTCGAGTGGGGAGGAGGGTGGGGGCAGATGGGGCTTCCTCTGGGATCCGCTCTGTCCCTGCCAGCTGTGCACTCTGGGCACGTGTGCCCCTCTGGTCCGTGAACTGGGGGCTGTGCCATGAATAACTCTAAAGATCCTTCTAGCTCTGATGTGGCTGCGATTCCAGGGCTAACATCCTGACTCCTGCCATGGGCCCGTCCTGATTCCCGTGGTTTAAAACATGGGAAAACAGCATCTTCAAAAACCTTCCTGCCATCTCATTGCTGATTGGAAGAGCGGATTCTGTGGCTGTGGCCGTGGTCATGGAGCTCAGAAGCCCAGAGATGAGGCCGAAGACCGTTAGAGGCTGGGTGTAGGCCATGGAGGCTGCCTCCGCCGCTGAGGGACATCTGCTGCTCCCTGACCATTGCTTGGCCCGGGACCCAGGTCTCGGGGGGTGGGGGGTGGGCAGGCCTTGGCTAGGAACCCCAAGGGAGGTTTCTCCCTGGTCAGAGCTGCGGACAAGGCTGGGCTGCTTTTCTAGACTGTTGAGCAAAATTCCCTCCTGAGACTTGCCTCCAGGAAGTCCCATCGGCATCCTTCCCCGACAACCATGACATCAGACCCCTGCCCTGCCCCCTGTGAGAAAGGCTCATTGGCTCCCGGCCTCAGAACACCTGCCTCCTCCCCTCCCTCCACGGTGGGGGGAGGGGGGGGCTGTGGTTCTTGCTGTTAGAAAGGGGTCTAGAGGCTGCTGGACCGGGGAGGGAAGAGTGAAGGATGGAGATCATTGGCACACCCAGACTTGTTTGTTCTCTGGGGCTGCTTTCAGGGAGTGGAGAGCACTGTGAGTGCTCACGCTTCTCCCAAGTGTGCAAAGCGACCAGTGGGGCTCCACCTAGGTGCTCTTGACTGTGACTGTGGCAAGCGTAGAGGGTCCCCACAGACCTTAAGGAAGTCGGCACTGTTGTCTGTGAACCAGGCGAGGGGCAGGGGGACCCTGTTCTCCTCGCAACCTGCTGCCTCCCTGCATGGACAGGGCTGGGAACGCTAAGCACATCTCCCACCCCCCCTGGCTGGGGCCCCAGCCTCCAACCAAAGGTCTTGGGTGTCTGCCATCCCCGGGGGAATCACTGGGAAGATCCTCAGCATCTGTTTTCCAAGTTGGGGCCATGAAACTCTACCCTTAGAGACTGGTGGGGAGGGCGGCACAGAGCGAGTTCACGCATTTCTGTGTGTTTGTGATGTTTCCTCCTATAACTTCGCTCTGACCCCGTCCTGCCCCCCAGCCCCGCCCATGAATGTCTTCAGGGTCCGACGGTGCCTCTCGCGGAGCGTTCAGGGTCATCCTTGCCGCTGGGAAGGAGCTCCGGTCGTAGTGTGAGTGGATGAGAGGTAGGGGGCCAAGCAAAGTGTGTGCCCGTGACGTTCATCACTTTGTACACCCAGAACCATACCCAGTGTCGCCCACCTCGAGGGTTCCGTTGAGTCCTGCGAGGGAGCACGGCAAGTGTTAGCACCCTGTACCTTTTCGGTGAGCAAACCCAGGATCCGCGAGGAGCAGGGATTTGTCCGAAGTGAGGGGCCTGCCCAGGGCTACGCAGCAGTGACAGGCTTCCTCCCTGGCGTGCTCTCTGGGTCTGACCTGGGGACCAGAGGGCCGGTGAGGGCCCAGCAGCTGTGCCGAGCGCCTTGGAGTGGAGGGAGCAGGACACAGGGACCCAGTGCCTGGCGAAAGAGAGCCAGTTGGTGGTGATGCAAATGTGGGCTGAGCCTGTGCTCTGGACTTTCACGTGGGTGGGGGCCTTTGACAGTAACAACATGCATCAGCGAGGGTGGAGGGTGGCGAGCAGGCCCTGGCGGGGTGAGCGAGACAGGACCGCGTGGTGGCTTTCTGCGTCCTCCCTTCTCTCGGGGTGCGGGGAGCTGCGGCGTGGTGCTCAGATTCTTTTCCCCCAGTTGACCCCGTCAAGCTGCCTGCTGCAATCCCAGTTTCAGATTCCTCACCTGCTTCGTTGCTCCTCAGCAGGGAATCTGCCGAAGTTTCAGTGAGCTGCTGAAGGCCTGTGTCCTCCCGGCAGTCCTCCCCCCCCCCCACTGACTTCCTGCCACCAACCGGCCCCTCCCATCTTCCTGTCTTCTGCACCCCACCCCCCCTTTCCCCAGCACACCTGAAACCTCACTGCATTGACTCAGCTTCTCCCTTCTAGCATTTCTGTGCCTTCTCAGGCTGTCACTCTTCTGTCTTAACCCAGTCCGGGCCTCGCCTGGGCGCCTGAGGGCTTGACTGCTCTCTCGGCTTCCCCATCGGGGCTCGGTCTCTCCATCCCCAGCAGGTGAGCACTCCCGGGGTCACGGGGCCCATCCCCAATCTCCACATCACAACCCAGATTTTCTGCATTAATGATATCGATTTCCTCTGCTGAACCGCTGGGAACAAAGGCAGCATCGGCCGCTCGGCGGTTCGTCGAGTCTTGGCAGCCCCCGGGGGACGGGCCACGGGTGAACATGTGAGTGGGGGCCAGGCCAGGGCGCGAGGGCAGGCTGCTGCTGTGGGGGAGCAGAGTGGGGCATCGGGCCAAATGCTGGATGCGAACAGAGCAGGCAGGCAGGGGAAAGCCCCAGACAGGCCACGTCGTGGCTGCAGTGGGAGCCAGGCTTCGGGCCCCTCCCGGGGCCAGAGGGAACCCTGTCCCACCCAGGGCAGCGCCTGGCCCCGGCCCACCCTCCTGTCTGTCCTCCCAGCAGATACCGGCCAGGCCTTGTGCTGGGCACCCAAGATTAGAGCTTCCTGAGACTATCCCCGCCCCCAAGGAGTTCCCATTCCAGGAAGCAAACAGACCCCAAACCAGATGATTTTATATTAACACTGAGGAGACACCCTGAGATGGGCAGGTTGGCTTGTGTTCTTTCTGAGTGACCCCTAAGCCAGGGACTCAGACCTAGGGCCGGGGCTGGGCTGGGGCGGCTGCCGGATGGGAGTATTTGGGGGAAGGTCTTGCTACAGTGCACTGAGTTGCTTGCCTTGTTCCCAAAGTTTCATTGTTGGTTATGGTGAGCGTTTTGGCTCCTCTTCCGGAATCACTCCCTCACTCCATCATTTCCGTCAGCCTGTGTTTACTGACTACCTGCTATGGACCAGGCACCGGACTTGGCCCTGGGGACGCAGTGTGTGCGCAAGACAGACATGGCCCCTTCCTGCTAGCGGACTCTGAATCTGGAAGTGAGCACCCATGTGTCAATCCGGGAGCACACGAGAGCTCCTGGGGTGTGTGGCAGGCTGGCTCCGAGAAGAGCCTGAAGTTTGTGTTCAGACCGTGACGCCCCACATGGAATCTCCCCTCTTCTAACCAAAGTTCTATCGTGTTCCTCTACATACCCCTTCCGGAAGGTGGATTCCAGGATTGGAATCCTGGATTCGATCAGGTGGCTTCAACAACAAATGCTTATTTCTCACGTTTCCGGAAGCTGGGAAGTCCAAGGCCAAGGTGCCGGCAGGTTCAGTGTCTGGGGAGAGCCCACTTTCTAGTTCATAGACGCTAGGAAGCCGTCTCAACGTGTCCTCATATCACGGAAGGCGCTAGGGAGCTCTCTGGGGTTTCTTTTATAAAAACACGAGTCCCGTTCCTGAGAGCTCCACCCTCCTGACCTAATCACCCCCCAAAGGCCCACCTCCTAATGCCATCACCTTGGGAGCTAGGATTTCAACCTGAATTTGGGGGACATGTAGATATTCAGTCTGTAGCACGACACATCACAGTCCTCATCTTCAGCCTTGTCAGAACCCTAAACAATAAATGTCATCATCCCAATTTACAGAGCAGGAAGCTGAGGCTCAAGGGAGCAAACTATCTCATCCGAAGTTTGCATGGGTAGAACGTAAGCAGGACTGGCTCCAGAGCCACGCCTTCTCCAGCACCCTGTCGCGTCTGGGAAACACGCAAATCTCCCATCTCCCTGCTCCCGTCTCAGCACTGCAGACCCATGAACACCTTGACCTCCCAGGAGATTGCTCCCACTCAAGGCCCCGGAGAAAATTATAGGGCAAGTGCCAGCATGAATTCTCGCTTTCCTTCCTTAACTTCTGCATCTTCTTGGTCTTGGCACTCCCCGTCTCCCCTCCTTACCCCCTCTCGTCCCAGAAAAATCCCAAAAAGGCTTCACGTGACTCTATTTAAATCCCCATTTTCAGCACTCAGAACCGGTTCTGCTTTCCTGGTGTGCTTTGGGTCTCCATCTGGTTTGGAGGCTATTTTGATCTGCCGGATGCAGATTAGCTGCCGTGATCTGGGCTGAGCTGCTGGAGAGATGCCTTTATCTACAGAAGGACAATTTAAAAACTAACTCAAAGCGTAGAGAACAAGTAAATAAATTCCCCTTCCTGTCCCCAACACTCTCCACCCTTTTTCTCCAGGTAATTGCTGGAGGAGTGCTGCTACAAACAGGCTCTTGTTTGGAAGGAGTGTGGGGGTGCTGCAGAGTGGACTGAGGGCTGGTGGCTTCCGGCCAGAGATGCTAGGCGAGAGAGCTGTCGGCTCCAGAAGGGTCGGGAGAGAGCACCTCCGGGATCAGGAGCACTGGGCAGGGCAGCGTGCCCTTCCGAGGCATCGTGTCTTCGTTCACGGGCTCTGGTGTAGGTGTTCGTGGGGCAGGGATCACTGTCTCTTCCCAGTGGTTGAGGCAGGGATCTTTAGGTCTGCCATGGCTTAGCCCAGAGGAGGAATGATTAATTGCACTGTCAGTTTCCTAATGTTTCCAGAGCTCACGACACCTGAAAATATGGCTCCAGTATCACCAGGTCGGGGGTGGTGAGGGTGTCCTGGCTTGGGAGGCAGAGAGGGGCTCAGAGGTGGGAAGCAAGAGGAAGTGAAGCCCTTGCCCCTTCTGAAAAGCTGTGGGTTCAAAGGAGGAGAAAGGGGGAAAGAGCAGAAGCTGCATGTCTGAATATTTCTCCTTTACTGCTTAGAGCAGTGGTTGGAGGAGAGCTCTACCCTCCCCAACCCGGAGGAGGGACATCCAAGTTCACCTGGCAAGGAGGAACAGCATTCAAACACATGTCTTCCACAAAGAGTTCCGGGGCTCTCCTTCGCCACAGCTTCCCCTTGAAGAGTTTCGAGGAGCTGGTGAGGGTTTACATGAGCAAGAAGAGAATGGGGATGGAGAGAAGGAGAAGAGGGAGGTATTTTTCTCTTTCCTGCAGCCCTGAGCCTTGAGCTCATCTGGGGCATCCGCCCCCTCGTCTCTGGACTGCACACGCCCCTTGTCACGTGTGGTCAGTGGCAGTGCCTTGATCTGGCGGTGGAGGATGGGCCTGTCCTTTCAGTGACATGGGGCTCAGGGTGGTGATGAAAGTGGACATTGGACAAGAAACAGAACCTTAGAAGGGCCACTTGGGGCTGGGTTGGGGCAGAGTAGATGGGAATGGGGGGCATACAGGTGAATCTCGAACCTTTCGTCTAGACTTGCCCTGTGCTGACTGGGCACGGGACCTCCTCTCAGAGCAAGGTAGTCGATGGTGGCAGGTGGCATCAGGGACCTTGCATTTGTGGCCTTGCCTGAGAAGCCACTATTATATAGATATTATATAGATGTTATATACATAGCTTCTTTATAGATGAGAACACAAGGCTCAAATGTCGCCTGCAGACAAGGTATAGACCCAGCATTTGAATCCACGTCTGTCCCGTCCCGTTCCCAAACTAGAATTCCTATTGGAGAGAATGATAATAATGACAAGTAATGCTTCTGGAGGGCTGTTTCGTGCTCTCTGTTGAGCAACTTGCAGACATCACATCACATGATCTCCATAGCGTCCCTGTTTTGCAGATAAGGAAACTGAAGCTGAGAGAGGTTACTCCTTTGCCATGAGTGACACAAATCCTAAACTGAGCCAGCCCCAAAGCCTGTGCTCTTAACCCGTAGAGGAGCCACGACTCACACACGCACCCCAAATAGATAAGACGGAAGGCTCACATCGTGTGCCAGGTGGGTGTAGGCACTGTTTGGGTGGAGGAGTGCGGGGCAAGAGCTTGTGGAGGGAACGTGTGATGAGTGCCTCCTCCTTTCCTTCCCTGTGATCACCCCACTGGGGTTGGCACCTAGCACAGGACAGCATGCACCTGTGCACTTTGTTCATGTGTCTGTCCCGTGGCTGGAATGCAGCTCCAGGAGGGCAGGGCCGGGTCAGATCCTCTGGGTGCCTAGCTGAGGTTTAATAAGTGGTGAGTCTGCAGCAAGTGTTACAGGTGAGGAAACGTGGCCCAGATGGAATAGTGACTGGATGGAACGTGGCCCACCAACTGTGGTCTAAGCGGCCTCTACGCCCAGAATTCTAAGTTGCCAATTGTGGCTGGTAAGGTGTCTCCTGTGAGTTTGGAGAGGTTGCTACTTTGAAGGTCAAGGACCTTTCAAAAGGGACTCCACTCGCCACACAAGCATCTGACTTCTCTTTCCCTCCACTTGTCAGTTCCGCCCCTGCCCCTTGACAGCAAGAGCTGAGAAAGGAGGAGAAAGCAAGCTCACGCCACAATGAAGCCCGCAAGTTGTGTCTTGTGTCTCATGACGCCCATTTTGCAGGTGTCAAAACTGAGGTTCAGGGAAGGGCAACGATGCAGACTTAGAACTTAGTCCTACTGGAAGGACAAGATTCCCAAAAAGACAGTTCCGCCCTTCAAGGCTTAGACCCTCCCGTAAGGTTCTTTCCTCTATGAGTGAGCGGTGTGGGTCTGTAGTCCAACCAGCAGTGGTTAGCCATCAGGATTACGCCTGAAGACAGGAGCTTATTAGAAAGGGTGAGGAGGTTTGAGCCCGTGTGGTCTGCATAGCCCTGATGAAATGGGAAATCAGTTCTGATGGCAAAATTTTTATGGTCACCTTTGATTGGTGGCCATCGATTATGGCTTTCCGTATATAATAATGATGTAAACTTTAGTTTTTAAGAACGTTTAAGTAAAAGTGAACCCATTTATTCTATTATTTTTTAGTATTTTTTTATTTATATAATAAAATATATTTATTTTTTATTTATATAATAAAAATAAATGTTTATTTATTTCGGGAGAGAGAGAGAGAGAGAGCACGAGCGGGGAGAGGGCCAGAAAGAGGGAGGCAGAGGACCCAAAGCAGGCTCCGTGCAGAGAGCGCAGAGCCTGATGCGGGGCTCAAACTCACGAACCATGAGCTCGTGACCAGAGCAGAAATCAAGAGTTGGCTGCTTAACCGACTAAGCCACCCAGGTGGCCCAAAAGTGAATCAGCTTAAAGGCAAGTATGAAATACTGAGATTTGACTTTAGAGAAGCAGGGGCTTAAGGGGTTCTGGAAAGGTACTCCTGGCCCTGAACTATCTCCCCTACAAGCCTGTGGCAATTCATGAACTTCAGCAAAGGCGTTGCCCATTCTAGGAAACCTCTGTTCAAGTAGGAGCCTGCCAAAGCCAGCAGGCATCTTAGGGACTGCCCGGTCCAACCCTTCCTGTCAGGGAGGAGGACATTGAAGCCAGAGCTGAAGTCATAGAAGGGGAGTCATCCCATACCTTCTCAGAAGGAGCCTCATTCTGACTCACTTTCCCATTCAGACCCAGGGGGTACAGGGCTGGGCCAATGACCCAGATCTGTGTCCCCACCTGCTAGATGGAGAAGCACCTGGTGAGGTTTTAAGCACAGTGGGCTTCAAAATTACCTAAGGAGTTTTGAAAAAATATAGATGCTGGGACACCATGCCCAGAGATTCTGATTAGGTGGTTTGACGTAGGCAGCATGCACGGAACTTATTCTTCAAAAATCTCCCCGGCTGCCCACTCTACACTGGGGACAAAGGACCCAACATGAGGTGGTTGGGTGATACAGTACTTGGGTTACCTCATTCTTCTTCTGAATTTTCTAGGCTCCCCAATACCTAATGCAGTGAGAGAGAGAGAGAGAGAGAGAGAGAGATTGGAGGAATGAGCAAGCAATCGTGGGCTCTGTACCAGGGTGGCTCTGGCTCAGAGGTCTGGCCACACCGCTGATATTTACAAGATGTGCTACCCAGAGAGTCTTTTCTTCACTTTGAGACTCAGTGACCACCTAGGTGAAATGGTGACAATATTAGTCAGTACCGCAGCACACTATAGTGAGTTTTAAATGAGATAATCCACGTAAAGGGCTTAGCATGACGCCAGGCATATGTTGAGCTCTCAGTGAATGCTAATTCCTAGCATCACCATCTTTATCATTATGGACAGAAGCCAGAAAGATCCTGTTGTTAAGAGAAGGTAGGGACTTCCACGTAGTTGCAAATGGCAAGATTTCATTCTTTTGGATTGCCGAGTAATACTCCATTGTATATATATCCCACATCTTCTTTATCCATTCCTCCATCGATGGACATCTGGGCTCTTTCCATCCTTTGGCTATTGTCGATAGTGCTGCTATAAACACGGGGGTGCCTGTGTCCCCTCGAAACAGCACACCCGTATCCCTTGGATAAATGCCTAGTAGTGCAGTTGCTGTCAGAGAAAGACAAATATCATATGACTTCACTCACATGAGGACTTCAAGAGACAAAACAGACGAACGTAAGGGAAGGGAAACAAAAAGAATATAAAAACAGGGAGGGGGACAAAACACGAGACTCTTAAATATGGAGAACAAACAGAGGGTTACTGGAGGGGGTGTGGGAGAGGGGAGGGGCTAAATGGGTAGGGGGCATTAGGGAATCTACTCCTGAAATCATTGTGGCACTATGCTAACTACCTTGGATGTAAATTTAAAAAAAAAATTTTTTTTTTTTTTAACAAGGTAATAGATTTTTTTTTTTTTTTAACGTTTATTTATTTTTGGGACAGAGAGAGACAGAGCATGAACGGGGGAGGGGCAGAGAGAGAGGGAGACACAGAATCGGAAACAGGCTCCAGGCTCTGAGCCATCAGCCCAGAGCCCGACGCGGGGCTCGAACTCACAGACCGAGAGATCGTGGCCTGGCTGAAGTCGGACGCTTAACCGACTGCGCCACCCAGGCGCCCCAAATTTTTTTTTTAAAGAGAAGCTAGAACACTAACTTGGAACATTCTTCAGGGCAGAGAAGGAGTTCATTAAACGGCTCAGAATTAAGATGGACAGGAGCTAAGGAAGAGCAAGCCTTAATTCCCTAGCATACCCAGGGGAAGGGGTCTCTTTTGGAGATTTGCATTGGCTTTAGTTGATTGCAATTACGCTGTCCTTCGCCGTGCTGAAAATAAAATGAAACCCTAACAAAGTTCCAGGTTTAATTGAAATTTCCTGGGATCTGTTATTACATCGCTGTGATTGTTCTGTGCCACTAATGAGCCTGTGCTAGCTGATTATCCAAGTGTCTCTCCAGTCACTGTTCCATTATTGCATTATTAATGATCAGATATGATTGTCACAGCTGACGGCTTGAACATCAAACAGGCAGAGACAAGTCAGCAAGCCCAGCAGATGGACAGATGGCCAGGGTGGGGTGGAGAGGGGCCAGTAGGCAGGGTGTGCTGGCCGACAACCTGGTACCCAGAGTGGGAGGGGGAAGGGGCGCGGACGCTAGTGTGGTAAAGGACTCAACTGAGGGACGAGGGTCGTGCGGCAAGAGGTGAGGGGCTGGGCGCGCTGGCAGCTGAGAGGTCAGGACCTAAGTGACTGATGAGGGGAACTGTTCCCGGTAGGATGGTGACTTCTAGGAGTCAGCTCAATGGTCTGCCTACCCGGAGAAATCGTCAATGAGTCATGATCAACGTAAACAAAACTAACGTTTCTAGATCAACGAGGTTAATGGGAAAATGGGAAAATCCCAATGGAAGGGTCCGGGATGGGGAGAAGCTGGAAGTTTCTCTCTTCCTATGGGGACCTGGGTGTTCAATGTTGAGGAGGGGCCGAGCACCTCTCTCCCTCTCTGGTGTGCCCAGCCCCCCGAAGGGGGCTTGCATTGCAGTGAGACAGGGCTGGTGGCCCTGGAGGGGGCAGCCATTGGTTCCCGGGGAACTGTAGGGGAGACCAGGGCTGGATGGGATGACCTCAGCAGAAAGTCTAGAAGGGAGCCCATGTGCTGTTGCTACCAGGGAAGTTTGAGGAGTTTTCTGGAAACTGCTGGAGTTGGTTCAGGCTAATGGTCTTTCTTAGAGATGGAAATAAACTGGGCTCCAGGGGTCTGACTGAGGAGAAAAGCCCCAGACCCCCAAGCCCCTGTGTGAACAGGAGGCCCGTTTAAGCCTAGAGAGCCCACAAGCACCCCAGCTTGGTTTCTGGCCTGTCACCCTGTGCATCCCACCCCCCCGTGCTTCCCCCGCCTTTCAGGAGGCGTCCTTTCCCGAAAACACCAGACAAGATGAGGTCATATTAGGCCCTCGACTGCCGCCAGCTTTCATTCTTCTAAGATCAGCGTCGTGCTAACATGAAATGCAAGCCAGGAGCAGGAGGGAGGACAGGGATAGACTGACGAAACGGAGGGGAGAAAGCCCACGAGCAGGAGAGAAGGAATGGAGATTTGAACATGGTTTAGTAACCGGAAAATTGATCCCGAGCCCGCCCCCCTCCCCCAGCGATAGGTGTGGGGGCTGCCGTGGTTTCTCAGAGCCCACGGTGGGGGCCACCCGTTCTGCTACCCTTGTTGCCTCTGGCTCACTGTCTCCATGGCGAGGAGGGTAGTGGCTGGGGGCTCCCGCAGCCATGGTTTCCCCGGCAACCCTCAGGCAGCAGCCCCCCCCCCCCCCAGACTCCACTTACCCATTCATCCTTGCCACCGCTGAGCCGCGGAGCTATTTTGGAGCAACGGTGGCCTCTGCCCGCCCAGCCACCCACAGTCCCACCGACACACACACAGGTGCCCCATCTGAGCGCTCCTGCCTCCGCATGTGGGCTCTTGGCTGAACCTGTCCAGCCTACGGGGGTCTGGCCTGACCAGCCAATCACGGAGACGGGCTTGGAGAATGCAGGCAGAAGGCAGAGTCCCTTGGGGGTAGGCATAGCCTGGATCCCTCCTCCTCCAATCCTCAGGGAGGACTGAAGAGCTCCAATCAGGAGCTTGGCCTCCTCCTCCTCTGGTCCCCCCAGGACCCCGGGCCAGTCAGTACTACAGCGAACCATGAGAGCAATCATAACACCACCTTGCATGTGGTTTGTCCTCCTTAAGTAAGCAGCACAGCTGCTATTATCGTCTACAGTTTCCAGAAGCGGGAGCTGAGCCCCAGAGAGGTTAAGTGACCTACTCAAGGCCACATGGCTTTTGACTGGCAGGCTCAAACCCCACGTGCTGGGGAAGGCCCGGTCTGAGGGTGTCCAGGAAGATCTTTGTCCCCGGTGTGCGGGTCTTGCCATGTGTTGGCAGGGTGGGGGTTAGGGACAGGGAGGAGGGAGAAGTTGTGGTCCCGCCCTCGGGAGGCTTCTGGAGGATACGGGACAGTGCAGGCGTGTGTGCACCTGTGTTCAACGTGCTGGCCTGCACGCCGTCTGCCGGGGTCCTGTAGGCTCACAGAGAACTGGGGGTGGGCAGGCCTGCCTTGGAAGGGGATTGATTGTGGGGAGGCCTGGAGATGTGTAGGCAACTGGCCCCTGGGATTGGGTTTCACCTGCCGAGGCCCGAGGTCACCTACTACGGGCTGAATGTTTGGGTCCCTCCAAGTTGATAGGTGGAGGCCCTAATCCCCAACATGATGGTATTAGGAGGTGAGGTCTGTGGGAGGTGATTCGGTTTTAATGAGACCATGAGGGCGGGCCCCCATAATGAGATTTAGTGCCCCTTATTAGAAGAGGAAGGGAGACCAGCGCCTGTCTCTACGGCCAACATGTGCAGACATAGCAAGAAGGTGGTCCTCTGTAAGCCGGAGCGAGAGTCCTCGCCAAAAGCCAAAGTCGCCAGCATCTGAATCTCAGACTGAACGGACGAAGACACCACCCATATTCTTTGCAACTCCCACCACGATGCAGGAGCCTGGAACTCTTCCCCAGTGGGGGTCCTCGGAGCCAGGAGGGGGTAAGCAGTTCCTGTTTCGGATCTCCAAGGCCAGCGCTGAGCCGAGCCCAGAGGCGAGGTGGTGACATCTAAGAGACGAGGGGGTATCCTGGGCTGCACTGAGGCCCGCTGCAGAGGCTGGGCTGGAGGGCGGAGGCACTGGGATGGGGAAGGGGAAGAGATCAAGGCACCCGCTTCTGCAGGTGTGGACCGAGGGCCAGGACAGGGAAGCTGGGCTGGCTTTCCTTTCCCTTCTCCCAGGCAGGTTTCCTCGGCTGCCTCCCAGATAAGCAGAGAGAGACAGGCCTGGGGTTTCCCCTCCCTGCTCCCCCCCACCCCCACACCTAGTAGAGGGCCCTAGAGAGGCCACGGAAGAGGGGTAAAAATGCCAGCGGGGAGCAAGCAGCAAGCAAAGAGAAGTCCCCAACCCCATAAACACACTAGAGCCCAACACTGGCTCCAGGGCGGTGACCGTGCGGCCACCGAGGGTGGTTTCCCGTCGGGGCCAGACTTCCCTCCCCCTGCCTCTGAGAGGGACCACCCAGGACTCCCTACACCTTTCCTGGGAAAGAAGTGCCCGTCTTGTTCTTAACATTCTCCCGGGAAAGAAATTTCATTCTGGCAGCTTCTTTCCACATCTGTCTTTGTCAGGAAATTGAGATTGGAGAGATTTTTCCAGGGTGTGTTCTATGCCAGGTGAAGTCATTAACCTCATCGCAGGTGATCCTTCCCACAGCCCTGCAGGGATGGGAGGGCAGGACCGTGCCCGTCTCAGTCACGGGGAAACTGAGGCTCTGGGACTTTGGGTGAATCGATCCCCCCAAGTACTGTCTCCCAAGGGTCAGAGCTGGGATGGGAACGTTTTGATTTCAAGTCGCCCATCCTGTTTCCCTGATAACTGGCCACAGCTCCAATAATGTCGCAGTCCCTGGGGCACCTGGGTGGCTCAGTTGGTTAAGCGTCCGACTCTTGATTTGGGCTCAGGTCATGATCTCACAGTTCTTGAGTTCAAGCCCCGCATCAGGCTCTGTGCTGATAGCTTAGAGCCTTCTTGGGACTGTCTTTCCCTCTCTCTCTGCCCCTTCCCTGCTCACGCTCTCTCTCTCTCTCCCTCTCTCAAAATAAATAAACTTAAAGAAAAATCACAGTCTCTTTCTACTGTGGATGAAGCAAATTGCTCGACAACGCCCAGCAAACCCTGCAGCTACCCCACCCCCAGGCCAGGGGCTAACCAGGAGTCTGATGGCGGAGGCCTGGTGCCAGCCCATGCCCCTCCGACCCACCCACAGCCCACCCCTCAGCCAGCTGCTCGGCTCGGAATAGAGATCAGGAAGATCCCTCAGTCCTTGTCATCTCGCCTGTCCCCACCCCTTTCTGCTCTGGTCTGGAAATGTTGAGTTGATTATATTCTGTGCTCAATCACCAGAAATAATCAATCTGTAATTAAGAGCATCCCCCAGCCCTTTCCGAGCCTTCCTTAGGCTCCCGCTCCTTCAGCCCCCCTGCCTGCCACCTCCCTTTCCTCCCCCCTCCCACCTGCCTTTCCAGCATGGACTCGTCTTAATGAGATTTCTCTGTTACAAATGACCAGTTTGTAATAATTATATTCTGTGCAGCAGTCGTGGTTTAAAAATGATTTAAAGCAGGGAAGGCTCCAATTTATTAGGCGCCAAATTTTCTGTGGTGAACTTTTAACTGGAAGCCACGCTCAGACACGGAGGGGGCCATCTCTGCCACCCTGGGATGAGCAATAGTCCTGAAATGTTGATGGCTGCTGGATGGGAATGTAGTCAAGGAGAGTTCGTTTTGATCACAATGAATGAATCTCCAGACAACCGCTTGGCTTGTCCTGGGTGTCCCATCCCTCCTCCCCCACCCCACCCCCGACTGTGGCAGAGGGAATGGAAACGGGTAGAGCAGGCAGAGGGGAGTGAGAGGGGATGCCAGCCAGAGCCAGGCCGGCGAGAAGGAACAGGAGGATCGGGACCCTGTGCCGGAAGCGCTTCCGCACAGGCGTGTGGGTGTCGCGGAGAGGCATCTTCACGTGCACCTGCACACCCTCTTTAAAAAATTCTGTAAAGAGCCGTGAGGCGAGCCGGTGACTAGGTGGTGTTTGGGACTTCCGGCTTTGGGACCGACCTGAGTTCAAATCTGCGGCGTCCTGCTCTGCGTAGATCCTTCACAGCCTGTGCCCCCCGCCCCGCCCCCCACCATAACCTTCCCCATCCTCACCTTGGTGCTTTTTGTCCCTGGATGTCTAACCATGGGGCGACCCCAGGGAGGGTTTTACCAGCACAGTTTGCTCTTTGGGGGCTCTCCCCCAGGGTGGTGGAATGATGTAGCGAGAGCCTTGCCACATTTATCAGCAAAACACCCAGTTTCCGGCTGCATTCTTGCCCCAAGCGCTGTCAGGACACGTCAGAAGCTCCGAGACCCTTCTGTAGCATGGATGATAATCGTATTACTGCTCCATCAACATTCCTGGCCCGGGAGAGCCCGGTGACTGGGCGCCAAGATGTTTCCTCTTTGCTCCCCACCGTCCCTGCACAGAGCCCGGCCCCAGTGGACGAAGGATTGTCAGGAGGGGCACAGAAGCTGATGCGTCAGGGACAGACACGAGGGAATCATTGCTGTCCCCGTTTTCATCTCCTTCAATGTTCCTTCTCTTCCAGAAGCTCTGGGTGAGCAAGTCTGTCTTTCCATTTGCCTTCTGCCCCCGGACTCCACACAACCCCCCTCTTCTGGCTCCCTTCTCTTCCCGCAGACCACCTTCCACGTCTCCACAAGCATGTTCTAGAGCTGTCTCGTTCGACCCCACCCATCCCACCACGTCATTCCTCTGTGCTGGCTCCTCCTGCCCCGTGTGCCCATCACCCCAGGGA
This sequence comes from Prionailurus bengalensis, assembly GCF_016509475.1. Taxonomy (NCBI): domain Eukaryota; kingdom Metazoa; phylum Chordata; class Mammalia; order Carnivora; family Felidae; genus Prionailurus; species Prionailurus bengalensis. The sequence continues at coordinate 17,394,945 of NC_057346.1, read as the reverse complement.
CGGCAGCACCCCGCTCCTCGGGCCCCTGCACCCACCCTGTCAGCTCTGCTGTCCTGGGCGTGGGTCCCCTCCCAGCCCACCTCTCTCCCTGCTGACCAGACAGAGCTTTCTAAAGTGATCATTCACCATGTGATTCCCTAGCTTAACATGCTTCAGGGGCTTAGCGTTATCTTTTCTTCGGCAGCAATAAATGTTTATCAAGCTCCTACTGTGCACCTGGCCACTCCGGATAAAGTCCTAACCCCTGGGCATCCATACCGGGTCCTTCACGGTCTGTCCCTGCCCCGTGCCAGTGTTTGGTCTTTACCTCCTACCTGTGACACTCTCCCTTCTCCCCTGATTCCATCAGCTCCTCCTGGCTTTACTGCCTAATCTTTTTTTTTTTTTTTAATGTTTATTTATTTATTATTGAGAGAGAGAGAGAGAGACAGAGAGAGAACAAGCAGGGGAGGGGCAGAGAGAGGGAGACACAGAATCCAAAGCAGGCTGCAGGCTCTGAGCTGTCGGCACAGAGCCCGACGTGGGGCTCGAACCCACTAACTCTGAGATCATGACCCGAGACGAAGTCGGATGCTCAACCGCCTGAGCCACCCAGGTGACCCTCATTGCCTATCTTCTAAGACAATTCTGGTATCCCTTCCCCCAAGAACCCGACCCCCGCCTCCCTGCCCGTCCCATGAGCTCACGAGGCGTGGCCACACCATGCGCCACATTCTCTTTCCGTTGCCCGGAGCACAGTAGGATCTCAGACAGACATTCTGAATGAACAGCTATACTCACTGGCTCCTGTTTATGAGCTTTTTCTTTATTTTTGAGTTTCTTTTTAATGTACGTTCTGCAGCAGGGACAAGCCTACTGAATAATAATGACAGCTATAATTTATTAAGTGCTTACTATTTGTCAAGCATCCGCCAAATTCTTAGCACTCGTTATCTCATTAAATCCTCATTATGTGAGGTGGGTACTAGTAAACCTTATTATTTCCATTTTACAGATAGGGAAACTGAGGCTCGGAGAGGTTTACTGCTGAACACTTGCCCATGAACCCCGTGTCCAATTCCAATGCTTGGCCACTTGACCATGGGCTACAGGGCCCGCCATCTGCCTCCTGAATTAACCTACCTGGACCAGCCCCCTGAGGAGAAGGCTCAGGTGCCCCAGCCTCCCAGGCGAGGCTCCGTGTCTCACCTCCTGCGCCGAGCAGCAGAGGGAAGGCTTGTCATCCCGGTCTGCGCTGGCTTCTTTCTGGGAGCAGCCCAGCCGTGGCCTGGAGGACAGCGCGGGCAGGGCAGGGACGTCTGCTCCCCACTGGCTGGCTGCTGAGTGCCTGTGGGCCAGAGCGTTTGGGTGGGTGCAGGGCTTTGAGGACCACCCCCCCCACCCCCACCCCCACTCCCCACCCCCGCCCCAGGAGACTCAGTTAATTTTGGCTGGGAGTCTGCGGCAGGGCTAGACGACTGGAGAGCGCCCTTGGGGATGCGGGAGGCCAGGGCAGCTGCAGCTGGTGCAGCCCCTCGGAGTGCCCCTGAGATCAAGTCACTTTAGCAGGGCTCCTGCCAGACGGGTGGTGCGGCCAATCACCACCCGGTGGGGAGCCGGCAACGTTCAATGGGGAGGAAAGATGTTTCAAAGCCTGCCTTCCCAGCTAGAAATTCCCCTGGGCAAGCAAGTTCCAGAACCAAGGAGCAAGCAGCCTTTCTTCTGCATCACTTCCAGGAAGTGGCCCCGGGCTCAGGGTGGGGCTGAAAATGACTGGGTTGCAGAGCTGGTCCTTCAGGGCACAGCTGGGGCTTGAGAAACTGCCGTGGAAAGTAAGATTTGCTCCCAAGAAACAGGAACGAAACTTTTCCAGCAACCCTTCCGGGAGGGAGAGTTTTCCCCAGAGGTTTTTATGCTATTATTCCACAACCTACAGCATCTTATTTTGGGCTTGCATTTGAATCCTTGGGGAAAAACCCCAACCTGGCGTAGAGCAGTTAGCTGGGGATCCTGTTAAAGTTGCAGACTCTGGTTCATAGATCTACCCTGGTGCCCGAGATTCTGCATTGGGTCCAGGGCAGTGTAGTGTCACCATTTCCTGGCTGTGAGACGCGGAGCACATTATTTAATCCCTCCAAGGCTCAGTCCCTCATCTATAAAATGGCGATGGGATTAGCTACTTACCGGGCCGCCGAGGGGACCAGAGACATGACCTTGTGTCAAGTGATCAGTTAGTAAGGGAGACGCAGTAAAGTACCTGGCACGGAGCAGGGGTTCGGCGCATAAATCTTCTTCCCTCGTTCAAAGTGCCTTTGCGTTCATTTGAGCCCATGGGGCAAGCATAGCAGGTGCTATTCGCCCCACTTTGCAGATGAAGAATCACTCACACGGTCAGCTAGTGGCTGAAGTGCTCTAGACCCTGGGATTCCTGCCCCAAGTTCCATGTTCCTCCCACTGCGGCATATTCCTTCCCGGTCAGATTGGAGATTTATGTGTCTACCAGATGAGGAACAAGTTGGTACCTATGGTGAAAATCCTGACAATATTGCAGAAATCTGTGTAGGGCTCTCACTGGGCAGGCAGCCATGGCTGGCCTTCTGGAATCCTGGGGGGAGAGCTGGGAACTTGGAAGACGATGTTCCCGTCACACGGCTCCCCTCTGGGCCGGCCTGCACATTGATCCCAACAAGCATTTCAGGAAGGAACAAATGCTTGGACCAGCTTCCCCCATGGGCAAGAAAGCAAGTGGATGAGAGACATCTGCAGTTGACTCTAGAGTAAGAAGACTCCCCTTGGCCCCAGCTATCAGAGGCATCGGTAGAGGCAGTTCTGGCCAGGCCCCACAGCTGGCTGCCACAGCTCTGGGAAGGTTGGAACAATCCAGAACATTCTTCCCGTCCTTCCAGCCCACCCCGCCGCATGTTGGCAACAGCCTCTCAACTGCCTTGCTGCCCTGCTCTGGACAAGGCTCAGGCCCTGCTCTGGCCGGGGCTCCTGGGGCCTCGTGTACATCATTCCATTCGCCTTCCCAAGGCAGCCCCATCACACAGTTGTTAGTCTTGTTGGCCAGAAAAGCCAGTGGAGGCTCCAGAGATAGCAAAGGTCATGATTGATTCTAGTCCAGGGACAGGATCTTTGGACTGTGTGACATTTGGGTTGAGCCCTGCTCAAGTCAAGTCTTCTAATTCCCATTGGACTGCTTGGCATGAGGAAATTCCAGGGAGCATTCCCGGATTTGACATTTCCACTTCGGCCACGTGTGATTATCCCCAAAGGCCTTCCACGCGGACCCTTAGTCGTTTTGCTGAGGCAGGAAAGAGAATCCCATGAGCAGTGAGCTCTCAGTACTGGGGAGCCAAGTGGAGGCCTTGCATCTGTCTGTCTGGTGAGGCCTTTCTCGATGAATTGTCACAGCTTCCCCGAGAGGTTGACGTTGTCTTTACGTTCCAGATGAGAGAATGGAAGCACTGCATGGCCTGTGCCGTCAGACATTGGGAGACACAAGAGGCATTAGGGTCCCTCAAGAACGTCCAGAGTCTCCTGTGCCTTATTTGTAGGGAATCCTCAAGGCTCACGGGGGAGGAAGAAAAGGCGAAGACTGGATGTGTTGCTAAGTCCATGACATCGGTGGGGTTTCTAGAAGAAGCACTGAACTCCTGCCGGCAGGTCGGGGGCTTCTTGACTATTCCACTAGGAGGGCATGGCTTCAGTTGGGCAGCGGGCACCCCTGCGATCTTAGATCCCCAGCACCCCAGCACCAGGCTAGTTCCAACCCCACCCAGGCCAAAACCAGGTATTTCAGATCTCATCACCAGCTTCGTGATCCAGTCTGGCCTGCGTGCAGTCATCAAGCGCTGTTACAAGCGTGGTGGCTTTGGGTCCTCACGATGTCGACGTAGAGTCGGGCGGGCATGACGAAAACCTAAGGTAAAGAGTTTAAGCCATTCTGCTTCAGTCACAAGAAAGCGGGGACTGCAACCAGGGTCTTCTACATTTGCATGACAGCCTGTAGCTTCTCTGAACAGCCAACCTGTATATTCCCCAGGATAGCCAATGAAACACAAGTTTCACCTTCATTTTAGTTTAGTTTCATAACAACCCTGAGAGGCAGACAAAAGTAGGTAACGATATCCCCGTTTTCAGGTGGAGAAGCCGATGGGCTCAACCTGTGCTCTGATGGTTCTGTTGGGACAAGCGGGGAGGGTGGGTTAGATGTCAAGAAAGGCAGGGGAGTGCAGCAGCTCTGTGAACGTTCAGGCTTAGGTGCCCTATTTAGAAGCACCCTCGCTAGAGCATTCTTGCCACTTTCACAGAAGGCTGTTAATTAAATGAATAGTCCTTGTTAATAGGCTTTGGGGGGTTCCCTAGGGCAGCACAAAGATCTAGGCAAGATTCAGGACGGAGCAGCTAACTTCTGGAAAATTGCAAAGCCTCTGTCTCCCTGGAGACAGCACCCCAGCCAAGAATGCCTTTTGCCATTGTCCTTGACCCGGAGGGGGAGGCCCTCCTGTGGAGCATGGCACGGGCATGCCTGTGTCTTTTGTGTGCGCGTGTGCATAAGAATGGGCATGGCTATCATGTTCCCTGTGCATGTAGACATTGCGTGCCTCTGTGTGTGTGTGTGTGTGTGTGTGTGTGTGTGCAATACTGCACGTGTGAACCTGTGACCGGTGGGCATCACCCCCCCACCTGAGCACACAGCTGTCTCCTTCAGCCCTGGCCTGTCTTATCCCTGAGCCCTACTGTTGTGGTGAGTTGTCGAATGCAAACATCAACTCCACGGCGTCTCCTTTCCGGGGAAGCCAGGACAGGCAGGTAATTTATCAAACATTCCCTAAAATAGTCCTCCAGCCTCTTGCCCCCCTCTCTCGACGCTGTCTGATTCCCGATTGTTTCTTCTTTCTGTCTCTTGCTTTTTCTGCCTGGAGATTGACAGCCTCCTGCTAATACAGCCTTAGAAATGCCAGGTGCTGGTGGAACCTTCACTTCCCTCTGCCCCAGCCTCCGTCCCTCCACTAACGGCTCCCCGGCTGACTCAGGCGTCGCTGCGGTTGCTGCTGTCTGTGTTTCTGCTCGGCGGGCTGATGGATGAGGCCGCGTCCCCCGCACTGCAGAACACTCAGGAACCAGGGGCACATGCACTGTGATCTGCTGAGTTATGGACTCGCTAATGAGACTCCTCCTGACACCAGCAAGCCCGTCACTGCCCTAATTTTGCCCTGTTCCCAATTCTCTCGCCTTTTCGGCAGACCCATGCCTTGTGACCCGGTGAACCAGTCGGCCGTCCTCTTAAGGGGTTGAAGAGAAGGCATGAATTTGCATTCTCCATCATCTCCACTTCCAAGAGGAAGGAACCAAGGGCAGCCAAGGGAGAGAGGGGTCTGTTTCCGAGAAAGAATGGTGCTGAAGGAGCTCGTTTGCCAAGTGCTGCACTAGGTGCTTGAAGCTGTTGTCTCCTTCTGTCTCGCATTCTGTGAGGCGGATATTGTCTCCGCGGAGAGAGAAGTGAGAACAGGCGAAAGCGAGACTCAGAGGAGGCAAGGTCATACCCTAGGTCATGATTACAGGCAACAGAAACCGACTCCCGCTAACGTAAACAGAAAAGGACGTGCGGGGGGAGATACTGAAGGTTTACAGAACGCATGGGAAGCTGGGAGCACACGGTGAGCCAAGATGGCTGGGTGACGGTCAAGACCACACCGACAAGAGTCTGTTAGGGAACACTGGACGCTGGATGTCACCGTGGCCACTGCCAAAATGCGTTTCAAATTCTTTCCGTGACTTTATATCCTCATCTTAAAATCCAGAGTCCCAAGTGGCATCAACTGAGGGTTAGCAGGCCATGATGCCAGGGTCAGGACACCCGTCGTGGATCCTGACTCCTACCAAGGATCACTTGAAGGGCTCCCAAATACGGAAAAGGGGGTTCCGGAACTGAGCTGCCAACCTCTCACGAAGTAGCAAACCAGACCCTCGTCCCCTGCCCCCACCCAGCAGGGGAGAGGCCGAGCAAGGACAAAAGCCTTGTCTTCCAGGTTCCAAATCATGTGTTCTCTCTACCACCACCAGGGGCAAAGTTCCAAGCCGTTTAACAACTGGTGGGGCACCGACGCCGGCCAATCAGAATAGATGCCACCAGGAGTAAGAGTTCTGTCATGGCTGTGCCCAAAGCTGACCATCCATTCTACACACAAAGCAAAATTAGAACTCAAGGCTCCCCAGCTTTTCCATAGATAATGTAATACCTGATGGCACGCTGGGGTGAACTTGAGACAACTGGGAAAGGGAGGAGGGTGGTGAGGAGGGAGGGAAGGAGAGAGGTGGGGGAGATGTATGGCTTGGTAGGGGAAAGCTCATTGTATTTTCTTAGAATATGTTCGTTAACTAACCACCCTCACTGCTATTATTTGGCTCCAAACCGTTGTCACTTCTCCCCTGAATTCTTTTTGTTTAATACTTCTTTATTTTGAGAGAGAGAGAAAGTGAGCAAGAGAGGAGCAGAGAGAGAGGGAAGAGAAAGAGAGAGAGAGAGAGAGAGAGAGAGAGAGAATCCCAAGGAGGCTCCAAGCTCTCAGTGCAGATCCCGATGCGGGGGCTGGGTCTCACGAACCGTGAGATCTGACCTGAGCAGAAATCACGAATGGGATGCTTAACCAACTGAGCCACCCAGGCGCCCCACTTTTCCCCTGAATTCTTACAATAGCCTCCTAACTGGTCTGCCTACTCTGATCTCTATGCCTGCAGGCTTTCCTCAATGCAACGGCCAGAGTGATCCTTAGAAGTGCCAGATAATGTCACTTTTCTGCTTCAAGCCCCAGATGGCTCCCTAGTTCACTCAGAGTTAAGAGCGGTGGTCTTAAAATACCCCACCAGCCCCCTTATAATCTGTTCTCCATCACCTCTCTAACCTCCTCTTCTCCTTCTCTCTCTCCTCCACTCACTCCTCTCCAGCCACCCAGGCCCCCTTGCTGTTCTGTGAACGCACCAAACTTGCTCTGCCACAGGGCCTTTGCACTTGGTCTCTCCTTTGCCCACATTTTCTTCCGCAGATGTCTGCCTGGCTTATTTCTTCACCTCCTGCAAATCTTTGCTCAAACATCAGCTTCTCAGTAAGGTCTGCCCTGACCACCTTGTTTTCTCAATCTCTTTTACTCAGCTGGATTTTTTTTTCCTTTTTAGTACTTGCCACCTCACATGACTATGTTATGACTTATTTTTTGCCTCTCTCCGTGAAAATATAAACCCCAAAGGACAGAGGCCTTTGCCTGTTTATTGAGGGATAGGTTTTCCTGGGTTTCATGTCATATTTGTTGAAGGAATGAATCAAAATACAGACTCTTAGGGATGACATTAAAATTTTAAATTTGCATGGAATTTAGATTTCGGAAACGAGAAAACATTTTCTAACTTTAAGATGGTAACTTAATGTTGTTTCCACGAACGGAACCTTTTGTATCGGGTTTTGTGTTTGAAACGTTTCCATGTCATTCTTGTTCCAGGTTTTCAGTCCAGATCTCTTCAAATTCTTGCTCGTCTTCATTGACAAGAAACTTCATGTGCCAGAGTCAGCAGCACGTTCAAAATTTTACGGCCGTCGGAATTATATTCAAAGCCCCTTGGAGAGCTCTCCCTTTTCTTTCATTGACAAATGTAATGTTAAAATATCTTGCCATGATGCTAATGGATTTGAGTGCTCTGGAACTTTTTCATATCAAGTATTTTAAGATAATGCTGAGGCTCTAATTCGTAGCAGGTGTGTGCATTGTTAGAGCAGTCCCCCTGCAGCTTGTTTGGATGCCCCTAAAAGGGGCACAGGAGCTGGAAATGTTTAGAAGCATTTGATATTCGTGAAGATACAGGGTTGGGCCACTGCCTGGAGGCGTATCTGCCAGCCGCTCCCCCCTCCCCCCGATTCTGCGTCCATCCCCAGCCCTGTCCAGCAGCGTCTTGGGGTCTGTGCCTTGAGCTTGGCTTGTTCCAAACCAAGAGTCCCCCAGCAATAAATGGCAGCGGCCGGTTCTGAGCTGGTAATTCAAGTACACACCCAGGCACGGGAGCATCTCCTGGGCCACGTTTAGCACATCACGGTGTGGCAGAGCGTGGGGGAGTAGTTCAGGGTCATTGCTGAGGAGGACCGTAGGACTCACCATGATACCCTGCTCTGCTCCTGCTATTTTCCAAGGAACCTTGGCAAGGGCTCTCCAACAGCCCCCACCCCCACCTGCCGTTCTGCAGAGCTCTGCGACCTCACAGTTCATCAGTGCGTGGTGCCCACCCCCCTTTGGGAAGCTCTACTTCCGAACCCTGGGACTGGGGTCCCACTTGTGCGCTAACCGGCCCGGCCAGGTCGCCTCACTTCTCTGAACTTAGGTTTCCTCATCCATATAGAGGGGGAGTTTGGATAGAATGAACGCTTCTCGGATGCTTGTCAGGGATCCTAGGATTCTGGGAAATGCCTCAGGGACGATTTGCAAACAAGCAGAAACAGAAAGGGGCCAGGTGGAAGAGACTTTTCCTCATGTCCCTCTTCAAGCAGAACACCTCCGCTTTTATCCGTTTTCCATCCGGACATCCCACAGAAGATTCTGGTAAAGAGCGAGGTGCCTGTTGCTAACATGAAAGCTTGAAAGCCGCTGTATCCATTGGGAGTGATCTCTCTCTCCTAGGCCCCCTACCTCGCATTGTTCCCTTGTTCGAGGGGAAAATCATTCTAATTGAACCTTTAATCAATGTGTAATTATAAATAAATGCCATCTTTCTTTAATAAAATCCTATCCCCATCGGGTTCAAGAATTCCGTATCTCTGGATTTTCTTCCGCGGGGCGGACACCATTTTAGTGACCCTCACCTAGCAGAGCTCAGATAAAATATTTACGATGCTCAATATCCAGGCCCACGTGGCATCCACACCTCCGTCACAATTTGCAGGTTTCTTGGGGGAAGACCCTCTTTTCCTTCAATACCACTTTTTTTTTTTTTCTGGCAAGATTCCACCTTCTTAGAGGCATTCCGCACAGCTTCACTTTATGACAACCGCACAAGCGTTCCCCCCCAAAAGATGGATCCAATCGTTAACCAGGGATTGTTTTCTTTACGGATGCTGAAGCACGGGGGGCAGGGGAGTTGGAGTAATCTGTTAATACCCCACCACTTGATGAGGCCAAAGAGGGGATCCAGATGTGGGGCACTGGCCAGGACACCAAGGCTTTTGGTCTCTCCAGGAGCCCTTCCCAAGGCACCTGTGGGGAGGGGAGAGAGAGCCGATGGGCCCCAGAGCTCTTATCTGGCCCCTGAGACAATCAGAGCAGGGAGTTTGGGCAGAAATACGGTTGAGCACCCCACCATCACCCCCCCCCCCCAATACGTCTGTCCAGAATTCAGACCCCACAGGGGTGGCTTTATTCGGCACAAAGACAATCTGGCCCTCTGTTACTTTCAGCCTAAGTCCTCTCAATGACGATTGTAGCTTTTGGAAGTTTCCAAAAAGCTTAGGGACCAGAAACACAGAGAACGTCAGAGCCCAAGGCTTCTCTTTCCCTAGGACTCTGAGGTTTGCATGACCCCTTTTGTTTGCTTATTTATCCCGCTGCCTCAAATTAGAAGTGAAAACCAGAACAAAGAAACAAGAGACATTCCTCGGGGTGGGATTACCTACGTCGTCCTCGCCTTGGGGTTTGCTCTTGCCAAGACGGTTTGGAGTCTGTCATGCTATTGGGACACACCAAATACCCCAAGGTCCCCCTTTCATCTGCTGGCTTCTAGGCCTGTGGAAAGTCCAATTCTGAAGGAAAGAGGGGAGCTGGCCCTTTCTGGGTTTCTGGGATTGCTGCAAATCTTCCCAGGCTTCCGCAGACAGATTTTCATACCGAGGATATCAGTTCCGAGCCCTCCTCCCACATCCACGGGGAAAGTGTCAGGGAAACAGGAGAAGGAGGATGCTGGGGGAAGGCTGCCGACCTGAGGCCACGGTTCATCTCCCATCATCCTTTTATCCCAGGTTGAGGCCGCCTATTCCGAGTCCTGCCTGCTCGGATGTGGCCCGGAGGGGTGCACAGAAAAGTCCAGAGCATCCTGTCAGAAGACTGACTTCTGCTTCTTTTTTACTGTCTGCCCTGGGGCAGGGTACCTCGATTCTCTGAGCCTCTGTTTTGTAAAGGAAAAACCTGAAATGGGGTCACTCCCGTCAGGAAAGCACATCCCAAACGGAGCTGGGAAGCCATTAGGGGAGCGGGTCTTACGTGTGTCCACGCCTGCACAGAACGTGAACTTCGAATGTAGCTCATTGCCAAACTTCACCATCTTCCTTCTTGCAGCCCTAGACAGCAAGCTACAAATTCCACAGACATCAGACTCTTTCAGGGAATTATAATTTTGTGAAACGATTTATGTTAGCCTTCTTGGAATTCCCCTTTTTGCCTTTCCTCTGCCTTTCCCCCTCAGCAGAGCACAATTTGGGTTTTCTCCCGAATCTGTGTCTCCCGGATTGCAATTCCTAAGACCACCCCCCCTCGCCGAATACATTTCTGTTTGCCTTGCAGCCTCCTTGCAAATGTTGACAGCTTCCTCCTAGGTCAAATGGGGAAAAGAGTACCTACCCCCTTCTCTTCTCTTGGTGGTGGTGAGAATCAAATGAGACAGCCCTGCGAGATGATAAATACATTTCACACAGTTTTCACAGTGGGTGTGCACATGTGTGCACGAGCGTATGTATTCTATGTGATCCATTGGGGCAGACGGACAGGTGGCCCTTCCAAGATGTCATTCCAAAGTTCCCATGTAAATTGCTACACAGTGGGGCCGGAGAAGATCAGAAGAGCTCAAGTACCCTCTGGTGAAAATTAACGGGGGGTAGGAAGGGTTCAGGAGGAAGGCCAGCCTTTGATGTAACTGTGCTCTCACTCTACCCTTGTATCAGAAGAAAAACAAGAGACCAGAGGTGCAGCCAAGCTCTGACACCTCAGGGAGGGAGCCTGGGGGGTGGGTGTGTGTGTGTGTGGGGGGGTGGGGATGGGGGGCAGGATTATGTCCAGAAGTTTTGTGGGAAAAGGAGCCTCGCCTTGACCAACCTGCCTCTAACTTCCCATCGCTGTTCTAAAGGTGCCCCAGAGAAGCAGACACCGCTACCTGAGCCCTGTCCGCTCTTTTCCCTCCCCCACCCCCTGCTCACACCAGGTTTCTGAGAGAATTGAATTCAATTCCACGAGGATTTTATCCAGCCTCTCCCCCAGTGCTTCACATTTTCTGTGGCGCTCTCTGGTTGACAAAACTCATATCGATTACCTCCCTTTGATTCTCCCTGTAACATCGGAAGGCAGGTAGCGGAGAAATTAGTATCCTTAATTTCCAGAAGAAGAAAAGGGGACGCAGGAATTATGTGATTTGCCTAAGGGCGCCCAGCTTGCAAGAGCAGAGCTAGAACTCCCAGTTAGGGCTTCCGACCGTCCTTCAGCAGCTCCCTTGGGTTGGAATCTCAACTCCTTACCAGGGTGCAAGAAGCTCATAAGCATGTGCACGCCTCTCCCCCTACCATGAAGGCTTCCCTAGCTTGCCCATGGGGAGGGGTTATGCCCGCCCCCCGCCTCCCCCATTCTCTCCACCTCCCCTGCTTCCACTGTCATTACTTGTTTGCTCCCTGAGGGCTGCTCATCTCTGCATCTTCGGCATCTAGCATAGTGCCTGGCACATAATCCACATTTATTAACAACAAATACACAAAAGAACGGGCATCTCAGGTAGGCAAATGACAGAAACAGCCTAAGCGGCCAACAGGAGTAGTGGAATGGTTAAATAGACCAGGACGCATCCCCTAGATGGAATATTATGCAGCTACCAAAAATTACGCCGATGAAAAATTAATATTGCCTTGAAAAACTCTTTTAAGATATAACGTTACGTGGGAACTCAACATACAAAGTTGCACGTACATCATGGCCCTAGCTATCTACAATGACACAAAAGCAAAGTCTCAAAAATCATACAAGAGAAAAGAAGTTGAGATCACAGATGATTTTGCTTCCTTCCATCTGCCCATCGTGTCCGGTTTAATAGACATGCGTTATCTTTATAATGAATACAACAGTGGCACAGATGGTGATCGATACATATAAACATAGTAAGGGAATTGATTGCTTTCACCCTTCATATCTCCAGGTTCAAGTGACTTACTTCTCTGGTGCTGAAAACGTACTAATAGGATGTCAGAGCCGTTGTCTAAACATCCGGAGAACTCCTGGAGGCTGGGAAAACATCCGGGAGACAGGCAATTTTAGAAAATAAAGTGGTGGCCGTTAAGAACTCGGCCTCGGGTTCACCAAGAACAAAGCCTCCCAGACTCACCTCATTTTCCTCTCGGAAGAAGTTACTCGACTGGTAGATAAGGAGAATGTTACAGACATAATGTGTATCGATTCCGCGGTCCTGTTGACAAAGCCTCTCACGTCCTTACGAACGAGGCGGAGAAATGTGGGCTGGAAGACAGCACTCTGTAACGATGGACTTAAGGGAGATTGAGCAACAAACACAAATCACACAGTTTAACGGATGGGAGGCTGTTCTGGGGCAGGCACCCCCATGCCCTCCCCAAGGCTGGCATTGCTAAGCACCCACATCACTCTTTCCCCCTGAATCCCGATGGAGCTTCTGAGTCCTTCTTGGCATAGGGCTCCATGCAGCCCTCAGCTGTCAGTGAGAACAGACATGCCACCCGTTGGCCATCCTTGACTTTCAGGGCGGTCTTAGAGACATGCCACAGGACTATTTGGTACTCCATCCCGTTCCACATGTTTATAAATGATTTGCAATGAAAACCTAGAAAACAGGTGTATCCGATTTAGAGGTGACCTCAAGTCGAGAGGGAAAGATGATAGAGTCCAATTTTATTTAAAAAAAATTTTTTTTAATGTTTATTTATTTTTGAGACAGAGAGAGACAGAGCATGAACAGGGGAGGGGCAGAGAGAGAGGGAGACACAGAATCTGAAGCAGGCTCCGGGCTCTGAGCTGTCAGCACAGAGCCTGATGCGGGGCTTGAACTCACAGACCGTGAGATCATGACCTGAGCCGAAGTCGGACGCTTAACCGACCCAGCCACCCAGGCGCCCCAATAGAGTCCAATTTTAAACCATCTGAGCAGATTACGATAGGGGATAGAAACCAAGGAGAAATTTTACAGCAGCAAGTATAATCCTGTACTTGATTTTAGAAAGGAATTGCGAAACCAAGGCACCTGGGTGGCTCAGTCGGTTGAGCCTCTGCCTTTGGCTCAGGTCATGATCTCAAGGCTGGTGAGGTTGAGCCCCGCATCGGACTCTGTGCTGACAGCTCGGAGCCCGGAGCCTGCTTCGGATTCTGTGTCTCCCTCTCCCTCTGCCCCTCCTCTGCTCAGGCTCTGCCTCTCTCTCTCTCAAAAATAAATAAACATTAAAAAAGTTAAAAAGCAACGGAGCAGTGACACCGTCACTTGATAGCAGTTCATGAAATAGGGGAAAGGAGGGGACAAACATGAGGTTTTAGCTGACTCTAAGCTCATCTTGAGCCACAGAATGTGTGTGGCGTCGATGAGGTCAGTACAATGTTCGGCTTTGTTGATGGAATGCAGGGTGCAGGATACAGAGGTGAAGATGAGCTAAACTCATCCAGAGCCAGACTTGAACTAAAATTTTAGGGACTCGAAGCACCAAAAAGTATAACGGTGCGCCCACTGCCAGCTCATGTCACTCCAAAGAAATCAATAGCAGAGAATAAAATAAGAGTAGGTAAAGCCCAGAAAATTCTATGTTTTCTCCTGAAAACAGTGTTGATTACGTTTGAAATGTAAAAGATCAGATTTCAAAAAGCTAGTGCCCTTGCTTTGCTGTAGCCCTAAGGACCCTGTTGGTTTGCGTGCTGGCTAGGCTAACACTGGGCGCAATGCGCTCAGCCCTGGAGGTCCCACTTTGAGATGGATTTTGCTGTAGCAGCATCTAGATGTGACCATTCCCGCCTATCTTCCCAAACTTCCCATGGCTCCCCTGTGTGTACAGAATTGAATGCAGTCTCTCAGTCTGGAAGCATGCAAAGCTAGCCGGAGCCTGAAAGAAGGATGTGCTTTTAAAAATCAAAGCAGGATGGGGGCGCCTGGGTGGCGCAGTCGGTTAAGCGTCCGACTTCAGCCAGGTCACGATCTCGCGGTCTGGGAGTTCGAGCCCCGCGTCAGGCTCTGGGCTGATGGCTCAGAGCCTGGAGCCTGTTTCCGATTCTGTGTCTCCCTCTCTCTCTGCCCCTCCCCCGTTCATGCTCTGTCTCTCTCTGTCCCAAAATAAATAAACGTTGAAAAAAAATTTTTTTTAAATAAAAAATAAAAATCAAAATCAAAGCAGGACAAGTGATTTAAAAGCCAAAAGTACCAAAAGGCTTATAATGAAATACAACAGTCTCTGGTTCTATACTTGTCAACAATTTCAGTTGTGTTCCCCGGGGGCTTACCATTTTTTATCTTTTTGATTGATTTATTCTGGTAATTACTTTTGTATCTCTAAATAATATGTTTTTACGGATATGTCTTGATTTATGTACTTTACACATTATTTATTGATTCCCTGTGATGATGGTCGAGTATTTAATTATCTTACCCCCTCCTTCCCTCATCCTTCCACTATTGCTATTTTTGGTAAAAATCAATATAATTATTACTTTGCTTATGGAAATACTGTTTACTGCCTCATCAATTAGCTGCATGTTCTTTTTATATAACTTTTTATTCTCCCTAGAGTTTCTAATTCCTTTGTTTTTGTCTTGCATTATGTGTCTTAATAGAATTCTGTGTGTGTGTGTGTGTGTGTGTGTGTGTGTGTCTGTTTTCTTAGGTATTCAATAAGCCTCTCTTGTATTTTTCTTGAAAACCTCTTCACAGAGACCTCAGTCCTCCTGTGCCAGTCTGGACTGGTTGTTCTTTGGACGACCAGGACAGCGATCAGTCCCAGAATTGCCCCTTACTGTTTTTGTAGGTTAGATCCAATGTTTTCCTCAGCCCATATTTTCCTCTTTCTTCATTTATTCCATTTTTCATGAGCCCACTCTCAACTAAATCCCCAAGAAAGAGAGCATGAAAGATAAATGATCTGAGTCCTGTGTGCCTGAACATATATTTGTTCTGCTGTTATACTCAATTAGGTGTGGAATTCTAAGTTTCTAGGGTTGAAAGTTATTCCCATTCAGATTGTTGAAGACTTGCTTGAATGTCTTCTCGACTCCAATGTTACAGATGAAAACAGTGATGCCAGTCTGATTCTGGTTCTCTGTAGATGACTTGTCGCCATCTCCTCCCCCCAGTATAACCATTCTCACCACCCCATCCTTCTTTAACCTTTGTGTTCTCAATTTACATTCATTTCTTGAGTTCCCCATAGAACTATTGAACCAAAATGATTCCCTCCGATTTTGGGAAATTCTTTCATGGCATTGTTTTGAAACTTTCTTTCTCTGTATTTTTTTCTGTTTCCTTTCTGGGATCCTCTTAACCAGATGATGGACTCCCTCAATTGCTCCTTTATGCCTTTGATTTTTTCTTTTATATTTTCTATTGCTTTTGGTTCTGCTTCAGGAAGATTTCCTTGACCTTATCTTCTTAGCTTTCTATTAAATGTCTAAAATTTAGGAAATCTTAAATACATATAAAAATAAATTTTCAAGAGTTCTCTTGTGTTTTATTATGCTCTTTTCATAGCATCCTGTTCTTGTTACATGTATACAATATCTTCTTAATTTCCATGAGGATCTAATTGGTCTTTTTGATGTTTTTTTAAAAATTATTTTCTGTTGCCTGAATTATCTTCTTCCAGGGCTGGTTTTTTTTCTGTGTGTGTTTGTTTTTTTTTAATTTTTAGTTCCGAGTATTTGGGATTCTTGGCTATCTTTTCATATGTAAGAACAAGAAAATTAAAAGCCACTTGGGAGCTGGGCAGGACTGGCTGCCTGATGGACCTTATCTCGGGATGACTGGGCTATGAGCCAGTCTTTTTACTGGAAGACACTTAAGTGTCACAATGAAGCAGGGTCTTTGTTTTAGAGTCATTCAACTTATTTTTAGAAGAAACTTTTTTTTTTTTAATCTGGAGGGTAGAAATATGGTTGTCAGGAACTCTATATAGTGTGGGGATGGTCAGCTACTGTTTGATACATGGATTTTCAATCAGCCTCCCTGATTTAGCCCCGAATATGACTTCCATTCTCTGATGTCCCTTACATCTGAGATCAAAATCTGCTTCCCTAGGCAGGTTGGTTGTTTTCTCTGTAGCAGACCCCTCTTTTTTCTAGCTTTATCAGTGACCTTTTTACCACCTGCTGCCTTTAAGACATTTAAAGAAATCTCTTGTTTGCTGGTATGCCCTCTCTCATTCTCTTTGTTATATATATTACTATTATTATTATACATTATTACAAATGTGCGGGCTAGTAATGTCAAGATATTCACATACCTACCCCTTCAGCTCTGTTAAATCATTCATTCATAGCATGTGGCTATATTTTATTCTTAGCTTTAAAAAATAAATAAGTAAGGGGCGCCTGGGTGGTGCAGTCGGTTAAGCGTCCGACTTCAGCCAGGTCACGATCTCGCGGTCCGTGAGTTCGAGCCCCGCGTCGGGCTCTGGGCTGATGGCTCAGAGCCTGGAGCCTGTTTCCGATTCTGTGTCTCCCTCTCTCTCTGCCCCTCCCCCGTTCATGCTCTGTCTCTCTCTGTCCCAAAAAATAAATAAACGTTGAAAAAAATTTAAAAATAAATAAATAAATAAATAAGTAAAATGTCATCTATTCAGCTGGCATATACCCTTACCCCATCCTATTCCCTACCTCTCTAGTTGCAACCACTGCTGACTTTGTCTTTTTCACTCCCATGCATGTTTTTTAAATTAATTAGTTAATCAATTAATTAAAGTTTATCTATTTATTTTGAGAGAGAGAGAGAGAGAGAGCGCGAGAACCAGTGAGGGAGGGACAGAGAGGGAGTCAGAGGATCCAGAGCTGGTTCCACGCTGACAGCAGAGAGCCAGATGCAGGGTGCAAATTGTTTCCAATTTCTCACGCCTACATACAGGTGCTAGTCTGAACATTCTTGTACTTTTCTCCCCCGGCACATGTGCAGAAATTTCTCTAGACATCTATGCTGCATCAGAGCACATACGGTTCTCCAACTTGGCTACCTGTTGGCAACTTGTTCTCCAAAGCAAATACACCAATTTATCCTCCCACCCATCAGCAGCAATGGAGGGTTTTCTTGTTCCACATATTTGCCAGTAGTCCATATTTTTAGCGAGCCAGGTTTGCTAATGTGGTTCGTGTGAAACAGTGGCTTACTCTTAGTTTGCATTTGCTTACTGACGCCTTTGTGTTGGCATTCAAGCTTCCTCTTTTGTGGACTCAACGCACAGCCATGCCTCATTTTCTTATGCTTTGCAGATACTGCATTTTTCACAAATTGAAGGTTTGTGGCAATCCTGTGTTGGACAAGACTATCGACACCATTTTCCCAACAATTTTTGCTCGCTCAGTATCCTTGTGCCGTATTTTGGTAATGCTCACGGTTATTTCAAAGCTTTTCATCATTATTATATTTGTTATTGATGATCGGCGATCAGCGATCTTTGATATTACTATCGTAATTGTTTTGGGATGCCACAAACCGCACCAGGGTGAGACAGCAAACTTAATTGATGGATGTTGCGTGTGTCCTGACTGCTCCACCAACCGGCCACTCCCCTATCTCTCTCCCTCTCCTCCAGCCTCCCTATTCTCTGAGATACAGCAATATTGAAATTAGGCCAACTAATGACCCTGCAACGGTGTCTAAATGTTCAAGGGAAAGGAGGAGTTGTAGGTCTTTTACTTTAGATCAAAAGCTAGAAATGATTAAGCTTAGCAAGGAAGTCACATCTAAAGCCGAGATAGGCTGAAAGCTGTGCCTCTTGCACCAGTTAGCCAAGTTGAGTGCAAAGGAAAAGTTCTTGATGGAAATTAAAAGTGCTACTCCAGTGAAACACACAAATGATTAAAAAAAAAAAAAGCAAACACAGCTTTATTGCTGATGTGGAGAGAGTTTGAGTGGTCTGGATAGAAGACCACAGCAGCCCCAACATTCCCTTAAGGCAAAGCCTAATCCAGAGCAAGGTTCTGACTCTCCTCCATTCTGTGAAGGCTGAGACAAGAAAAGTTTAAAGCTTGAAGAGGCTGGATCCTAAGGTTTAAGGAAAGAAGCCATCTCCATAACAGAAAAGTACAAGTTGAAGCAGCAGGTGCTCGTGTAGAAGCTGCAGTGAGTTATCCAGAAGATCGAGCTAAGATAGTCAATGAAGGTGGCTACACTACACAATAGATTTTTCAGTGTAGACTAAACTGCCTTCTATTGGACGAAGATGCCATCTAAGACTTTCATAGCTGCAGAGAAATCAATGCCTGGCTTCAGAGCTTCGAAGAACAGGCTGATTCTCTTGTTAGGGGCTAATGTAGTTCACGAGTTTCAAAGCCAATGCTCACTTACCATTATGAAAATCCTAGGACCCTTAAGAATTATGCCAAATCTCAGGGCACCTGGGTGGCTCAGTCGGTTGAGCGTCCGACTTCGGCTCAGGTCATGATCTGGCAGTTCGTGAGGTTGAGCCCCGCATCGGGCTCTGTGCTGATGGCTCAGAGCCTGGAGCCTGCTTTGAATTCTGTGTCTCCCTCTTTCTGCCCCTTCCCTGCTCATGCTCTGTCTCTCTGTCTCTCAAAGATGAATACACATTTAAAAAAATAAATAAATAAATAAGAATTATGCTAAATCTACTCTGCCCGTGCTCTATAAATGGAACAACAAAGCCTGGGTTGCAACAAAGCTGTTTACAAAATGGTTTACTGAATATTTCAAGCCCACTGTTGAGACTTACTGCTCAGGAAAAGAATTTACTTCAAAATATTATGGCTCACTGATATTGCACCCAATCAGTCAAGAGCTCTGATGGAGAAGTATGAGATTAATGATGTTTTCATGCCTGCCATCACAGCATCCATTCTGCTGCCCGTGGATCAAGGAGTAACTTTGACTATAGGTCTTATCACTCAAGAAATGCGTTTCATAAGGCTATAGCTGCCATAGATGGTGATTCCTCTATGGAAAGTCAATTTAAAACCTCTGGAAAGGACTCGCCGTTCTAGAAGCCATTAAGAACATTCGCGATTCACGGGAAGAGAATGTCAACATTAACAG
This sequence comes from Prionailurus bengalensis, assembly GCF_016509475.1. NCBI lineage: Eukaryota > Metazoa > Chordata > Mammalia > Carnivora > Felidae > Prionailurus > Prionailurus bengalensis. Next base: position 17,375,751 of record NC_057346.1, on the reverse strand, counting down.
GAGTCTGGAAGAAGTTGACTGCAACCCTCATGTAGACTTTGAGGGGTTCCAGGCCTCAGGGGAGGAAGTGCCTGCAGGTGTGGTGGAAATAAGACGGGAACTAGAATCAGAAGCGGAGCCTGAAGATGAGACTGCACGGCTGCCGTCTCAGGATCAAACCCGAACGGATGAGGAGTTGCTTCTCAGGGAGGAGCAAAGGAAGTGGTTTCTTGAGATGGAATCTACTCCTGGGGGAGACGCTGTGAAGACCGTTGAAGTGACAACCAAGGATTTAGAACGTGACATGAACTTAGCAGCTAGAGCGGTGGGAGGGTTTCAGAGAATGAACTCCAATCCGGAAAGAAGGTCTACTGTGGGTAAATGCCGTCAAACAGCATCGCCTGCTCCAGAGAAATTGTGAAAGGAAGAGCCAGTCGAGGCAGCAGATTTCACTGCTGTCCTATTTTGAGAAATTGTCACAGCCACCCTCACCTTCAGCACCCGCCATGCTGGTCAGTTACCAGCCATGGACGTGGAGGCAGGACCCTCCACCGGCAGAAGGATTATGACTCACTGGAAGCTCAGATGATGGTTTGCATTTTTTAGTAATAAAGTATTTTCAAATTAAAGTATGCACGTTGCTTTTTAATTTTTTTAAACATTTCTTTCTTTTTTCTTTCTTTCTTGTTTTTTTTTTTTTTTTTTTCAAGAAAGAGAGATCATGAGCAGGGAAGGGGTGGGGGGTGGGGGTAGAGAGAGAGAATCTGAAACAGGCTCCACACTCAGGGCAGAGCCTGTCACAGAGGCTCGATCCCACACCCCTGGGATCATGAACTGAGCCAAAGTGAGCAGGGGACAGGGGAAGAGGGAGAGAGAGACTCTCAAGCAGGCTCCACACCCAGTGAGGCTCCATCCCAGGACCCTGGGATCATGACCTGAGCCAAAGTCAAGAGCCAGACACTCATCTCACTGAGCCGCCCAGGCACCCCTGAATCTTATAATTTTTAAATTCTCTGCTGTAGCTGGAGTTACATCTCCTTTTTTCACCTTAATACTGTTTGTGCTCATACCCTTTCCCCTTCAATCCTGCCAGAGGTTTGTCTGTTTTCATTAGTCTTTTCAAAGAGCCAGGTTCTCGTTTTATTGACTTCTTCTCTTATAACATTTTCTATTTCTTTATTTGTCTGCCTTTATCTTTTTTCCACCTTCTTTGGGTTTACCCTGCCTTCCTTTCCCAACTTTTTGAGTTGAACTCTTAGCTCATTAATTGTTTAATTTTCCCTTTTTATGATCTAATTATTTGAGGCTATCTACACTCCACGTGTTACTGCTATAGCTGCATCTTACATATTTTGACGCATCACATTTTTATTCTCTTTTAGGTCGAAATGCTTTCTAATTCCCTTTTTATTTTGTCTTTGGCCCATGAATTATTTCAAAGTGTGTTTTAAAATGGATGGCTGAATGGAAGATTCTAAAAAGATTTTAGAATGTATTGCTAGCTTAGTTACACTCTGGATCGAGTACATAGCCTTTATGATATTAGTTCCTTGGTGTTTGTTGTGACTTGTTTTAGGGTGCCACACGTAGTTTGTTTTTGCTGATATGACATGTGCCCTTGAAAAGGACGCGTGCCCTCCAGTTGTCAGGTGCAGCTCAATCTTGTTTACATTTTTTTCAAACCTTTCTCCTTACTCATTTTTATCTGCTTAATCTATCAATTACTGAGAGCTGTATTACAATTGTCATTAGGATTTAATGATATATAAATTTCTTTTTGGAATTCTGTCAACCTTGACTTTATATGTTTTGTTTTAATTTATTAAAAAAATTTTTTTTCATGCTTATTTATTTTTGAGAGAAAGAGACAGAGAGAGACAGAGCATGAGCAGGGGAAGAGCAGAGAGAGAGGAAGACACAGAATCCGGAGCAGGCTCTAGGTTCTGAGCTGTCAGCACAGAGCCTGACGCGGGCCTTGAACTCACAAACTGCGAGATCATGACCTGAGCCGAAGTCGGATGCTTAACCGATTGAGCCACCCAGGGACACCTCGACTTTATGTGTTTTAAGGCTGTATTAATAGCTTCATGCACATTTGAAATTTCTATATGTTCATGGCAAATGGATCCTTTTAATGTCATGTGGTGTCCATTTCTATTCTTTTGTGTGTGTGTCCATCTTTCTTCTTCTTCTTCTTCTTTTGAGAGAGAACGAGAGAGCAGGCAGGGTGGGGACAGAGAAAGAAGGAGAGAGGGAGTGCAGAGCCCAAAGCGGGGCTCGAACTCATGTCGTGAGATCATGATTTGAGCCAAAACCAAGAATCGGAGGCTTAACTGACTGTCACCCAGGTGTCCCATCTTTATGTTTAATAATAAAAGCTATATTACTATATAACAAAATATTTCTATACCAGTGTTCTTTGGATTGGTATATGACAGGTGCATCTTTTTCCAATGTTTAAAAAAATTTTCTGTGCCTTTTCTTTAAGATCACTTATAAACAACACAAACCTTTTTTTAAAAAAAACCCAACCTGACAATTTTTGTTAATGAGTGAGTTTCATCGGGATACATTCTTATGATTATTGATACATTAGGTTTAATGCTACCTTTTTATTTTGTGCTTTTTTTGCTCATACTGTATTTCAGTTGCTATGTCTGTCTAACGATTTTTTTTCCAAAACTTTGTGCTGTAAAGCAGACGTTTATTATGTCTTAGATTCTGTGGGTCAGACACTGGGCAGGGCACAGCTCCACCGCATTGGGGGCCTCATCTAGAACACCTGAAGGTGACACTTGTCTCGGGACTTGCCCCCTGGGGGCTGATGCTGGCTGTCTGCTGAAACCTTGGCTGGGACTGTCAGTCCAAACAACCTACCCACAGCTTGTCTGTGTGGCTGGGGGTTCCTTACAATATGGTGGCCAAGTTCCAAGGGCAAGAATCCTGGGAGAGAGTGCCAAGTGGGAGACATGGTGCCTTTTAAGCACCAGCCTCAGAAATCACAGAGCATTATTTCCACCACGTTCCATTTGTCAGGCTAATAACAAGGTCCTGCCTGCCCAGGTTCAGGGGAGGAATAGTAGACTTTACTTCTTGGTGGGGAGTGGCAATTTTCTGGAAGAGCACAGGGGATTGGAAATATTGTAGGCATTTTCAGAAAATACAACCCACCACATCCTGCCTTTTATTTGCTTTATTTATTTTCTTTCTTGCCTCCTCTTGGAACAGTTGAGGCTGCTAAAAAAATTATTCTCGTATTCTGCCTATGGTTTTGGAAGTTACACATTGTATTTCAACTTAAAAAAATTTTTTTTTCAACGTTTATTTATTTTGGGGACAGAGAGAGACAGAGCATGAACGGGGGAGGGGCAGAGAGAGAGGGAGACACAGAATCAGAAACAGGCTCCAGGCTCCGAGCCATCAGCCCAGAGCCCGACGCGGGGCTCGAACTCACGGACCGCGAGATCGTGACCTGGCTGAAGTCGGATGCTTAACCGACTGCGCCACCCAGACGCCCCAATGTATTTCAACTTTTAAAAATGTGTACCCTTGGGGCGCCCGGCTGGCTCAGTCAGTGGAGCATGTGACTCTTGATCTCGGGGTTGTGAGTTCGAGCCCCACGTTTGCTGTAGAGATTACTTAAAATTTTTTAAATCTTTTAAAAAAGTGCGTACCCTTACATTTTTTGTATCTGTATGGAACATAAAATCCAAAGTTAGTCAGAGCCCGTTTTCCTCTCAAATAAAACAAGGATCTCAGAACTCCTCATTTTAACTCCTTATCGCCCCTTCCCCAATTTCTATATTCCGTTGTTCATATTTTAACTCCTCTTTGATTCGTAACTTCAACATGTCATTATTATTATGTGGCTTGTCTTTTTTTTAATAACAGCATAGGCTTATTTCAATTTACTGACATGTACCATGCTTTTACGAAGGTTTTGCTATGCTTCTGTGCATTTATTCCATAACAGTATTTTCAACAAGGCTCTGCAGTGAAAGACTCTCAATCATTTCTATCTGAAAATATCTCTACTTCCCCCTCGTTCTTGAAAAAAATGACTTAACTTGTGTAAAATTCAAGGTTGACAATTGTTTTCTCTCCAAACTATAGATACAGTCTTCCAGTATTTTCTAGACAAATATCCCCTTATTTTCAGCACAAATGTGCTTTCAGCTAATCTGTGACTTTTATCTCTGCTTATTTCAAAGATCTTCTTTGCCTTTAGTGCTCTGAAATTTCATAGTAATGCTTCCTGGCGTACAGTTTCATCTATCCTACTTGGGATTCTTCACAAATACAAGGATTTCCAATTCCGGCAAATTCTCAGTCACCCTCTCTTAGTATATTGCCTCTCCCCTCATGGCCCTCCTTTAACATGTCAGACATTCTTTTTTTTTTTTTTTAATTTTTTTTTTTTTCAACGTTTATTTATTTTTTTGGGACAGAGAGAGACAGAGCATGAACGGGGGAGGGGCAGAGAGAGAGGGAAACACAGAATCGGAAACAGGCTCCAGGCTCCGAGCCATCAGCCCAGAGCCCGACGCGGGGCTCGAACTCCCGGACCGCGAGATCGTGACCTGGCTGAAGTCGGACGCTTAACCGACTGCGCCACCCAGGCGCCCCAGACATTCTTATTCTGGTCTCCATGGTGGCAATCACCCTTCTTTTTCTTCTTTCTTCTATCGCCAAGTTCCTCGTGTGTCTTTTTTTCTTTTTTTTGAATTTTTTTGATGTTTATTTTTGAGAGAGACAGAGAGTGTGAGCAGGGGAGGGGCAGAGAGAGAGAGAGGGAGACACAGAATCCAAAACAGCCCCCAGGCTCTGAGCTGTCAGCACAGAGCCCGACTCGGAGCTCCAACTCACAGACCGCGAGATCATGACCTGAGCCGAGGTCGCATGCTTAACCGACTGAGCCACCCCGGTGCCCCTCTTTGTGTGCCTTTAACTTGTCTCGTAAACTCATCTCCCCAGCATTTCTTCTCTAGGATCCTAGGCAGCCCCAGATGAGAAAATGTTCTCTTAAGAACATCATGTGTTTTAGGAGTCCCAAATCTATCCACCAAACCAGGACCACTTTTTGAGACAAAATTATCAGCTTGTTTATTTCTGTGCATGCTGCTAGCGTAAAGTCAAAGGCCAATTCTGCATGAGGAGTTGGTCCCTGGTGATAAATTACCAGGTGAGACTTCTACACCAGTCTTGCTGGGACAAACGTCTTTGTCATGCTTCTGGACTCACAGTGGTCTTTTTCTGTCCATTCTTTGGTGGGAGTGTAACCGCTTGCGAGTCAAGGCTCTGTGCAGAGAACTCAGCTGCAACATGCCTGAGAAGGCCCAGAGCCTAGTCCCGGGGCCCCACGTCCCTGGGTCACCAAAGCTAGCAAAATCATGTAATGGTTTCTGTGTCAATTCAAGTGCCTCTTATTCCAGGTTCATTGTCTGGCTCTGGGGTGAAAGTTCTTACTTCCTTAAAGGTCAGTTGGGCATTTAAAGATTACTTGCTTTTCTAGGCCTCTGTCCTGGGAATGCATTTAGTTATCTAGGCCACCCCACTGCTGAACTGGAAGTCCTGCCCCTGAATCTCACTAAGACCCACCCCTACATCCTTCTCTCTGGCCCGTGGAACCTCTAGTCTGCCCCTGAGTCTTTCCTGGTCTGTTCCTGAGCCCCAGTGCCTTCTAGTTCTGGTGCCTTGGGGCTCTATAGGGAATCCCCAGGCTTCTAAGTCCATTCCCCTGCAGACTCCTTTTTTTTTTTTTTTTAAGGATTTCAAGTCCTTTTTCTTTTTAAGTTTACTTATGTATTTTGATAGAGAGTGCAAGTGAGCAGGGGAGGGGCAGACAGAGAGCAAGAGAGAGGATCTCAAGCAGGCTCTTCACTGTCAGTGCCAATCCTGACGCAGGGCTCGAACTCACAGACTGTGAGGTCATGAACTGAGCCAAAGCCAAGAGCTGGATGCTGACCCGACTGAACCACCCAGGCGCCCCCTCCTGCAGACTCTGAGTGTTTGGCTTCCTCCCCCATCTCCCCTCTTGTTCTTTGGGTTCTTGTGAGCCGACGCCTTTCTTTTGTTCTTTGTTTTCATGGTAGTGGGGATTTGGAAGGGAGAGGAAAGAAATACACCCTCAATCCTCCACCGTGAGCGGGGGAGTCCAAATTGTATCTTATCTTCACATTTCTTTAGTCACAAGTGAGCTTGTACTTTGTAACATATGTTCATTGCAAAACATCTTTCTGTTGCCATTTGTATACTTTACCTGTTTTGTGTTTGCTCTCCTCACCCCACCCCTATCCCATCTGGACTCGTAGAATGTTCCTTTCAGTTTCCATATCAATTCTTTATATTAAAACATTAACACATGGCCTGAAGGTTGCAAGCAAATATGTTTCTTTAGTCTTGTTTTTTTTTTTAAGTTTATTTTATTATTCATTTTGAGAGAGAGAGAGAGAGCGCGCACAAGCAGGGGAGGGGCAGAGAGAAGGAGGGACAGAATCCCAAGCAGGCTCTACGCTACCAGCACAGAGCCCGGGTGTGGGGCTTGAACTCATGAGCCGTGAGATCATTACCTGAGCTGAGATCAGGTGTCTGCTGCTTACCAGGCTGCGCCACCCAGATGCCCCTCTTTAGTCTGTTTTTAAATTAAAAAAAATTTTTTTCTAGTGTATTATAGTGGATCGACAACATCGATTATTGTTGTGCTGGCCTGCCACTCTTTGTTTTTTATAGAAGCATTAGTTTGGGTTTTTTTGCATAAATTCTTATTTTCATGTAGTTTGATCTGCCAGGTTTTACCTTTCTGCGATTGCTTTTGCCTTGATTAGGAGAGCAGAAATGCTCCCCAAAGACTGCAGGGAGGGAAGGGCTGACGGGAAGCAGAGGGAGCGGTAGGAGAGTTTCATTAGAGTTTTCGTTTGACCCCGGTCATCTGTCTGTACACGGATAATTGAGAACTGACTACAAGTGAAATTGATAAACTGACCTTCTTAATTACGAGCCGATATACCCCGTCAGTTCACTGTGGGCAGGAAAGCAATTTCCCAGCTTGCCCTTAAGCATGTGCCTACACACCCTCTCCCTTGAGATTTTGTGCTTTGTGACCCGCCCTTCCTGTGAGTTCCCTTTAAAGCCTACTCGCCTCCTGATGCCCAAAAGTGCTGAAAGATAACAGCATCCAGTCTTTATTGCTGCCTGAGTTCCAGCGCCCCCAGCTAGTGCGTAAAGAGGACGCAGCATATATCTCAAGCGCCTCTGATGGTAGCTGGCATGATGCTTGATAACAGAATTTCTCAGACAACAGGCCCAGGCTGGGGAATTTTAATATTGTCTTTCCCTACAAGTAATTTCCAATGTTTATGCTCTGTGGAGCCCCTTTCGAGTGTCGGAGCAGAACAAATGCCAGTTTTAATGGACTTGCTAAATCATAAAAACTGCTTGCAAAATTGCATCTGATTAAAACAGGAAAATGTTCCATTATTCAGAAAAATCTCCCTGCAGAGGCTCATGGAGGCGGCTGGGGGTGGAGAAATGTTGGGAGTACCCAGATCCTGTGGAGTTTTCTCTCCATGGAAAAGACGTGGTTCCACTTAACAGTGGTCCCATCCCCTCCCCAGGTCCCCAGTCCTTCTGCCTTCCCTGATGAAAGGGAAACTGACGTTAGTCATTTTATAATTAATTTATGTGACAACACGTTATCAGCCGGGCACAGCGTGTATGACAAGGTATGCTGCCAGTGAGGGGTTGGTGGAGAGGGCGTGGGGCCATATTTCAGAACCTCTGAGTTGCCTATGATGGCTTCCATGGAGCAAAGACCAAAAGGAGCGAGACAAAGACCGAAAACAGCGGGTCCCTCAGCGGGACCAAGCTCTCCCGGCTTAGCAGCAAAATACAAACTGAAGTTGAATCATCCCACTGAAAATAAGTCACCCACCAGAGAGCCCCTTCCAGCGGATGGTCAACAGAATCTGATTTGGGCATTTCCCCTAATAGGGAGCCAGTTAGCGGGGCAGACTAAGGGACCAACACCACAGTGAGCACGCGATGTGTGTAGAGAATTGTCCCAACGTCTGGAGAGGAAGCAGAGCAAAGCACTGTCCTGCCCGCGTGGACTTCCCAAGGGGAGCAATAGGGCGTAGAGGAAGAAGGGAAGGGCAGGCACAGCCCTAGATATAGAGCAGGGTCTCTCTGGACAAACAAGGGCAAGACGAATGGCAGTCGAGTCGCTATAGATCATTCCCGCTTGGTGTCGTTCAGCTATCAGAGCCAGGAAGGCAGCCTGGGCACACTTCCAATATCAGCACCCCAGGGGGAGAGTCTGGCACTAATTGGGTGTCTCAGTGACGAGGCACAGTGTGAGAAACAGCAGTGACTTGTTATTTTCCATGATTCCAGGGGCAGCTGGGCTCCGCTGGGCAGCTCATCCACTCGACGCGCTGTGTCAGGTTGGCTCGCTCATGAGGCTGCATTGAGCTGGGGCTGGAGCATCCCAAGTGGCTTCAGTGCCACGTCTGGCACGTGGGTGGCTGGAGGGCTGCCCGGCTTCTCCCTCTCCCTGTGTCCCACCGAGCCGTGGGATCTGGCAGAAGCCAAAAGCCCGGCCTGTGCGTCTCTGCAAGGCGGCTGGGTTTTGGGCCTAAGGCCCCGCACCGCGTCACTTCTGCGGCATTCCATTGGCCAACGCCAAGTTACGGGGTCAGCCCAGGTCAAGGGAAGGGGAAATAAATCCGACCTCTAAATGGGGACGGAACAGACTCGTACAGGGCTGGGAGACTTCTGGTGGCCCTCTTTGCCATCTCCCACACCACTGAGGCTGCCTAAGACAACGGTTGTGTTTGAAGTCAGATGACCTGAGTTTGAATCCCATTTCTCCCCTCCCTCGGGAAGTCATGAGACCTCTGTGACATTCCCTCCACCGGGCGTTCACCGGCGCAGATTTAGTGAGACTATGCAGAGCAAAGCACCTGGCCACCGGCGGCCTGCTCTAGCTGGGGGTGGGATTGCTCTGGCCTTCCCCATCCTCTACCCCAGGCCCTATGGTTGCCTTGGCTAATCAGGAGACTTCTCTGCTTCTGTATCTTAAAATGGACTTTTTTTTTCTTTTTTCTTTTTTTTTTTTCATTTAAAGTGCCTTCATTCCTCTTGGGAGGCTATGATTTCCAGTTTTGCTTGCAAGCTCTCTATTCCACGGCCACCCCAGGATGTAGTCCCTTCTCTCCCCCGGACTGCTGCACCAGGGCACCCGGCCCAGGGGCTAAGAGTCGGCTGTGTTCTGCCTGCATCCTGGGGCAGGGCCGTATCTGCCGAGGGGGCTCTCCTGGCCCGGCCCCTTGGAGACGCTCTGTATACACTAGGAGTGAGCAACCTGAGGCCAGCCCCGATAGGACTTGAGAGGCCAGCAGTGAGGACCCGCCAGCTGCCACCCGGCCATCAGCCCGCTGAGCCCCTCCCTGCTTCGGGCTGCGTGGCTGCCCACCGCTGCCTGTGATGGGGCCCACTCTGCTTAACCCCGGGGTTAAGGGCTCTGTCCTGTTTACCCACCAACAACTGTCTCCGGCCTCCTCAGCTTCCCTTCCCGACCCTCTCAACCTCTGGCCCAGCTGCCGCCTGTCACCCGCTGTCCTCCCTGCTGCAGAAATTATTTTTATAAACTCCTCTTTGACTGAAGAGCCACTTTAAAGAATTTAAAACACCGCTGCTCTCTCCTAATGAGAGGGAGAAGGGACGCCGCGGCACTAAATTCTCTAGAGCTTTCGCGTAGCGTTCTGATGTCACTATCTCTGGGTATATTTCTCTTCCCACAACACACAAAATATCGGCTGGGGAGCATCGCTACCTATTTTAGAATCATCCCCTTGAGCACTTTGTCTCCTTCTAGGATTTCCAAACTCTACACAGTGTCAACACCACAAACTTCAAAAGTTGAGGATGGGGATGTAAATTGGAACATGATGCCGGACTCCGGAACGAACTGGCATCTGCCGAGTGCCCGGCATGTCCCCACCTCTGGGCTGAGCCTGGCGGGGAAGGAAGCAAATCAGGACAAAGATGCTGCCCGTCGGCCCACCCAGATGGAGTCACTGGTGCCCCGGTCCTCAGGAAGGATGTCAGCGGCCTTGGATGCCCCCTGAAGCCAGTCCTGTCTTTGCTTGTGGGCGCCCCCTGACCCCCCAGAGCTGCAGCCCTAACACCTCTTACCCCGACCTGCCCATGGGGATTCAGTTAGTCTTTGTTTTCTGGATGTAACCCTCTGACTCCTGACTATTCGGAAACTAGCCTGCCTGGCTGTACCCGATGTCTACCTTTAGCCTCCCCAGGGGGATGGGGGCTTCACCGCCGTGAAGGGGCCATTCCTGCCCAGCCGCAGGCCACTACTGCTTGGCTGCAAGCATCACCTATCACCCGAATATCCACCATGCCACCAGAGCCCCGTCTGCCTCTCCAGCGCCCTTGGGCACGGACAGTGGGACCTCCAGGTGCCTTCCCCACCCCGCACAGCCAGCCTCTGTGATTGGGTCTCTGCCCTGGTCCACGCTGCCTTCCCCTCACCAGCCCGTGTGCATGAGGCCCCGCCTCATCTTTTGCTTCTTGATACACAGGAGACCTGAATTCAGGCTGCCCACACCTCTTGCCCAGAGAAGACAGCACCTAACATGTCTCCTTGCTTCCACTTGTGTCCCTGGGACACATTCTTTGTAGTGAAGCCAGAAGACTCTTTCTAAAGCCCCAGGCTGGCAGGCCCTTCCTCTGGACGCCTTGGATGGCTGCCAGGCTCGGTCAGCCCCGCCCACCTCACCACCAGCCCCGCCCACCTCACCAGCCCTGCCCACCTCTCTCTCCCCTTCCAGAGCCCAGGGTTCCAGCCTGAGCTACTCCCTGTCCTGTTTTCACCTCTGCAGCCTTAAGTACTGGGTTCAAAGCCTGACACTGCCCATAACTAGCAATGCGACCTTGTCGGTAGCTGAGGTTAATCAGAAACCGAATTTACCAGAAAAGGTGAATTCAGGCTTGGAGATAACAATTGCAGCGATTATCATGATAATCATAAAGACAGCTAATACTTAGATTGCACAAATTAACTAAGCAAACTGCTTAACCTCTCAAAACCTCAGTTTCCTCATCTGTTGAATGGGGATAGCAGGGTTGATGTGAGGCCCAAATAAAATAAAGTTGCTAAAGTCTCTATTTTGAGCCTGGAAATGGTAAGCATTTAATACAAATGGATTACTGCTATCGCGCTGGTGCAGTCACCGGGATTCTTTTTTTTTTTTTTCAACGTTTATTTTATTTTTGGGACAGAGAGAGACGGAGCATGAACGGGGGAGGGGCAGAGAGAGGGAGACACAGAATCGGAAACAGGCTCCAGGCTCTGAGCCATCAGCCCAGAGCCTGACGCGGGGCTCGAATTCCCGGACCGCGAGATCGTGACCTGGCTGAAGTCGGACGCTTAACCGACTGCGCCACCCAGGAGCCCCAGCCACCGGGATTCTAGTCGAGCTCCCTGCACTGCCTTGACCCTTCCCCTCCACCTCCTGACTGAATACCTCCTGCTCATCTTTCAGCTTTTTTATTTTAGATGTCATTTCTTCCAGGAAGTCTTCCTGGATCCCTTTGATCTGTGTTGGGTGCCACTTCCACGTATTCCTGCTCCGAGGCCTGTTATAGGATGGACCTCTCATTCTGAATGAGCTGTGGCTTCCCCCCTGCTAGTCTTGGAGCCCCTTGAGAGCCGGACCGGACCGCCTCTTACTGGCCTGTCATCTCACACCTGGTGTAACATTGTAGCGGGTGAGCAGGAAACCTAAGGTGCGGGAACCAACAAAGGCCTTGCGGTCTCCACATGCATGCACGCTGGGCCCCAGGGCGGAGCCAGCTCCCGTCCTTGAGGGCTTCTTCATCCAGACGGGAAGGCGAGGATAATAAGCATCCGGCAGTGGTGAATGGTTCAGGACGGTACATGCGTGCATTACCGAGTGAGCGGAATGGGCAATCAGCAAGCCGAGTGCTCAGAGAAGGGAGCTATCACTGTCGGCATGTTGAATATTGTTTGAAATAAGTGGGCCATCGACTAGGACATGGAAATTGCTTTTGTCATACAGAAAGTTTCATTGCAATGGTACTTGCCGTAACAGGATTTGACTTGTAATACGGAGCACTTATAGGACTTTAGTGATTCCCAAGCACTTACCGTACATTCGTGAAATGCATAGTGTTAAAAAAAAATACCCCAATTGTTACGAGATTGGCAGCTCCAATTTCCTGCAGCGAGGCCTTTAATTGCTCCTTGATCGCAACCTTCCGACCGGGGTCTGGGATTTCTCCTGGACGGGCTCCTCTGAGGCCAGCACGGGCCTCTGGTGGGGAAGAAGAGCGTCTCCGGGGATGTAGGGGAGCCTGTCTACCCAGAGTCATGCCTCTGGTTTTTCTGAGGACAGGAGATGCTGGAACACGTCCACACAGACTCTGGGTGGAAGTGGATTCACAGCTAACAGTTCCTTCCCCGTTTGCAAAGGGAGGACACCATGCTCCAAGGCAAAGGTGTTCTCTCTCCTGCAGGAAGGGAACCAGATGGACACATGTCGGCACGCCTCTGCTGGGGACTTTGGAGACACCCAAATGTAGCTGATTCATACTCCAGATTAGCTGTCCTTGCGCCGAGGGGCACCCAGCACCCAACCTTAGCATTTCTGTTTGCTGTGACTCGCCACGTCCTGCTGGCCCAGCACCCAAGCTTCCTCGTCACCTAGCTTGGCCCCAGTGCCCTGGCCACCTCCTTGCCCACGGTCCCCTTTCTGCCCCTTCACAGGACAGCGCCAGGCACCCAGCAAGCTCCTTTCAAGGGTGAGCAGTTCTGACCATCATCATCGCCCCGTCTTCAGAACCCAGCTCTGTATCTTCCTCTCGTCAATAGGTTTCCGAGTGACTTCACCTAATGAGAGAGGATTCTTCATACTCGGAATATTCAGCTTACAAAGTGCTTCCATGTATAGATTCTTATTTCAGCCTCCCAGCGAATCCGGGAAGGGAAAGAGTGGGGCAGGGAGTGGCAGCCACCTTTTTCTGGCAGGGAAGAGTTGCTGAAAGGTGAAATGGTTTTTGGCCGAGATACAGGGGCCAAAGTCAGTAAGTGTGTGCTGGTCTCAAGCCCAGAGCTGTGACCGCCATGATGCATGCTTGTTAGACCACGATTCACAGTAAGATAATACATTTTATTTTTTTATTTACAATTTTTCTTAATGTTTAATTCTTTTAGAGAGAGAATGAGAGAGCAGGGGAGGGGCAGAGAGAGAGGGAGACACAGAATCTGAAGCAGGCTCCAGGCTCTGAGCTGTCAGCACAGAGCCCGACGCGGGGCTTGAATCCACAAACTGCGAGATCTCGACCTGAGCCGAAGTCGGATGTTTAACCTACTGAGCCACCCAGGCGCCCCCAAGAAACACATTTTATAGCAGGGCCCAGCGCGTGCTTGCACACACACACACACACACACACACACCTGACAAAACTGAAACAAAAGTTTGGTAAAACAGTCTCTCCTTTACTACCTGCAGATTCCCTCCCCTTCTCCTCTCCCCTTCTCCCCTCCCTACCCCACCTCTCCCGATGCAGGGCATAACCTCCTCTTATACTCCGCATGTAGGGCCCTTCCTACCCCCTCTCCCCACTCCCAGGTCTGCTTCTCACTGATATTTTTTCTCTTCACCCTTCCTCAACTCTGATTCACTACTTTGCACTTGTCTGTATGTTGCTGTGCAAGTGTTTTAAAGCCCGGCGTATGTCACTCCCGATATAGGTTATAAACCAGGTGAGGTCAGGGACTGTTCTATACTGTCTCCTCAGCCTTTGGGGTTCCAGCCCAGGCCTGAGCCCACAGAGAGCACTCCACGAGCTGGTCTGGTGGGCCTGGATGGCGGCTGGTGGCGGATGGGTCCCGCCCACCCCCCAGCTCTCCTCCAGGGTTCTCCAGAGGACCTTGGCTGTACTCTTGACTAGGGTGTATCTCACTGTGAATAAGACAGCCCCTTTCAAACCCTGACATCTGCCGGCACCAAAAAAGTTATTTCTCTGGCAGAAGGTACTGGAAATGCGGCATCTAACGACAGCAGGAGTGGTGGTGGTGGCGGAGTGGGGGGGGTGGGGGGGAGCAGGATGGGGGAGGAGAAAGGCCAAGGTGGGAGGGGTGTGCGGGGAGGGGAGGGGAGGGGAGGGGCTGGGGTTGCAGTTCAGTTTCAGGATGACTGGACTGTCTGGTTGGCCGAGGAAGCTCCCCCAGCCAGCCCCTGCGGGGAGGGTCACAGGCCGGGACAGCTCACCCAGGCAGCAGGCCTTCCCAGGCGCCCTCACAAAGTCTGGTTTCCCCTTCACGGCAGCCGGGGAGTATTAGTTCTGTCTATGCCCAGACAGGGAAACTGAGGCCGTTCAGCACTATCAAAAAAGTGGCGAAAAGCAGAGGTCTGGTGCCCTTTTCACAGGGACATCAGCTTAGAGCACTGGGTCTCACCTGGAGTGCTGGAAGTAACTCTGATGCCTGGGTGCCACCCACCAACACTCTGACTTAATTGCTTTGGGTGCGGCTGGGCGTCAGCCAAGGGTAGGAAACACAGCAAGGTTAAGAGCGACTGATTTAGGGGCGCCTGGGAGGCTCAGTCACTCAAGAGTCTGAGTCTAGATTTTGGCTCAGGTCATGAGCTCACGGTTCATGAGGTCAAGCCCCGCATCGGGCTCTGCGCTGACAGTGGGGAGCCTGCTTGGGATTCCTTCTCTCTCCGCCCCTCCCCCACTCGCGCTCTGTCTCTCTCTGTCTGTCTCTCTCCCTCTTTTAAAAATAATAACCATTTTTTTTCAAATAATAATTTGCGGAGCAGTTTAGACAGGCCAGGCACAAGTGAGGTGCTCCTACGTCAACTCCCCTCACCCTCCCACAGCCCCGTGCAGAAGCTTCATCCGCCTATGTTGCAGATGAGGAAATTGAGGCTCAGAAAGGTTTAAATTTGGCCATAGTTTGCACAGCAAGTAAGTGCTCAGACCGCACTGTGCCACACCACCCTGGGGCTACAGCCAGCTCCAGAGTGCCCCGGCTCTCCTCCCCTCCCTGCTCAGGCACACTGGCTACGAGGTGACTTCACATGCTTGGGTCTCCCCTCTTCAGCCGCTGCTGAATGATTAATAAATTTCATAGCAAATCATGCACGGATCGGCGCAGACCTCTCATTTCTAGAAACAATGTCTTCTCTGGGAAACAGCAGAGAGTGGTCTTTGGGGAGGCAGCAGCCCAGACTGGAGGAAGAAGGGGGAAGTCTATTACTGCGAAGAACCCGTAAGCAGCTCCTGGGGACTGACGGCTTCTGACCTCGGTGTCCTTTTTCATCTGTAATTTCTGTGATTCTGGGATTCCACCTAAGCCTCGTTCTTCATGCAGCGCCCTGAGTCGTGGTCCAGCTGAACTTTTGCTAAAGAATGTCAAGGTGTTCAATCATGTGCAGTGGTGATTAGCAAGAAGGTGTAACAGGTGCAACAGCCTGTTTCTGGGTCGCTGCTCTCCCGGGTGCTGAGTGGCCAACAGATACAGAGTCTGGTCTTGTCCACAGCCCAGCCTTTCACAGCCAGGAGCCAGGCCTGGTGCTCTCTTGACCCTGGAAGCCCCAGCTGACCTGGCTCAGGCTCATAAGAAGTGCTGGCCAACAAGCAGATGGCCTCACCCTGGAAAACTGCTATTTCACTCCCTGTCTATTCTCTCGGTGCCTTCTTTCTCTTAGACTCTGGCTTATTCTTTTAGGTCAAAGGCTAATGGATCCAGATTCCCAGTGAAGCAGCAGCTTTTTTAAAAAAAAATGTTTATTAATTTTTGAAAGAGAGTGAGGGAAGGACAGAGTGCAAGTGGGGGAGGGGCAGAGAGAGAGAGGGAGACACCGGAATCCGAAGCAGGCTCCAGGCTCTGAGCTGTCAGCAGCGAGCCGGACGCGGGGCTCGAACTCACAAACTGCGACGTCACGACCTGAGCTGAAATCGGAGGCTCAGCCGACTGAGCCATCCAGGCGCCCCCAGACTCCCAGCGAGATTGAAACATATTTCAGAAGCCAAAACAGGGCGAGGTGAGGCTGGATTTAGGTTGAATTTGGTGCGATACGGAGGCAGGGGCGAGTGTGACATTTTCCTCAGTCTGGGACCCCCCCAGGCTTCAAAGGTGGGCAGAATTCCTGCTGGCTCAGCGGGAAGATTCCTGGAGGGGAGACTGAGCCTTGACTTCAAGGCTAGCCGTTACTTGGGTGACCCTGGGAAAATGACTTAGCATCTCTCAATCTCAGTTTAATTATCTATAAAGTGGGCATAATAATAGATACCACCTCATCTAATTAATATGGGAACCACAGAGCACCACACATGTGACAGCAAGTCAAGTGAAATACGCTATCCAAGCGTTACTTAGGCCTTGTACTTTCAAATGCCTCCTCGACTTAAAAAAAAAAACAGCAACAAAACTCCTTTCTCCTGAAGGGGGTGAGGACATTCCCTCACGTGGGATTCGTTTGCGCACTTCTGCCGTGGCCCTTGTCCGCTGTGAGTGTTCAGGCAGGAATGGGTCCAGAGCAGGGAGGTGTGGGGGCCCCGTGCCTGTCTCCCAGAGCCCCAGCCCCAGGAGAGAGACCCTCCAGCACTGGGGCCTGGGCCCTGAGCATCTCTCCTGAGGTCGTTCATCATGAGGTTACACCCAGACCATTGACCTTTGGAGGGTCCCAGCAGGTCGGAATAGACTCCTGACAGGCAAGCAGCCAAGGGCATCTGTGTGCATGTGTGTGGGGGGAGGGTGTTCAGTTGACTCGAGAAACTCCTGCTATCTCTCACTTCACTGACAGGTGCCAGCCACACACCAGGGAGCAGGCTGGGCTCCTGCGACAGAGGATGGATGGGCTGAGGCCCCACCCCGGGTCCTCCTGACAGGGGGTTCCCACCTGCAGGTGGCCTCCTTTGTGGCTTGCTGCTGCAGAGAAGCAGCGAGAGAGACCAGGTTTAACAGGGAAATGCCAAGTTATGAATGACTCCAGAGGCTGTAATTAGCTGGTTCTCGGCTGCTGTATTTTTAGACACAAATATTGTCACCAGACGTTTCGCAGCCGCCCCAGAAGCTTGCTCCTCTCAGAGCCTCACTCTTCCTTGGCAGGCGGGAACTTCCCCTCCTCGGGTGGAGCTGGGATTCCAGGACTACCCGGGTCTTTCAGCTGGTGTTCGAATCCCGGGTTTGAACCCTGACACCCTCTTCAGTGTTGAAAACCCTCAAGGGAGGCTGAGGAAGCGGCGGGGGGCTAGGAGGTCACGTACCTGGCTCGCTGGCCCTTCACAGACTTGCTTGGTGACCGGAGACATCTGGTATCCGTGTAGCCCCTTCGAAAGCCCAGAAACGGCGAGGGCGGGTTCCTCGCTACTGTGGAACAAGAAAGGCTACACCCAGCTGGCGGTGTGTTCATTACTTACTAGCTGGGTGACCTTGAACAGCCCAAGCCTCAGTTTGTCCATCTTCAAAATGGGAACCCACGGCAGTCACCATCTTATCTTGTTAGGCAAGTGGTTGGGAGGGTGAGAGGTGCCCCCGCATGGGTACACTCCCGTCCCAGAGAAGTCTTGGGGAGTGTCCCCCTCCTTCATTGCTTCATCTAGGGGACCCAGCACCTGGAGGCAGCCGGTTCACAGAGGTCACTCATAGACATCCCGGCAGCTCCTCCTGACGCCCCTGTCTCCGCAGGCTGCCCCCCAAGCCCCGCCCCAAAAAGCCACCTGGGGAAAAAGGGAAAATTCAACCTCATCACTGGTTGTTGGCTTCCCTCAGCGTCAAACACCCGGTTTGCCTGATTTCTCCCCAGGTGAAGTGACAGGCTATCTGAGAGCTGTATTGCAACCAGAACGAGCAAATGTCCTTTATGTTGAAACTACTGCCTGGCTTTTTCACCCCAAGGAATCGACACGCGATGTCCAAAAGCCTGGTTTGAGTCCTGCTTCTTCTAACTACTAACTATATGGTCCTGGCCACATGTTGAACTCCGCATCCTCAGCTGAAAGACGGAGATGCTACTATTCCCTTATTTCACAGTCAACGAGGCAATGTATTTGGGGGGCCCTGCGGACTGCGGAGAGCTACATGGGATTTGGAGGACCAGAACAACGGTTTGGGTCCACCTGGATGAGCGAAAGAGACAGAGAGAGAAGGGAGGGAGGGAGGGAGGGAGGGAGACAGCATCACCATAACCCTATCAAATAGGTTACTGAAACTATTCCCATTTCGCAGATGAGAAAGTTGAGCCTCAAAGGTGTGAAATTACTTCCCATGTTCCCATGGCGAGTGGTAGTGCTCCAGGATCGGAGTCCCCCGTGCTGTCACTGAGCGTCTGACCTGGGCCAGACGCTGTGCTGGCATCTCGAGATGCCAGGAAGAGCCCAATCCTGGTTCCCAGGCAGCTTACCACCTGGGAGGAAGAGGACTCAAGCCAGGATGCTTGTCTTATACTTGCCATGAGAGACAGTTCTGGCCTCCAGGTGAGTTTCCTTGGCAGGGACTCACTGAACTGAGGAGTCCTCAATAGAAGAACAAAACCAAAAACAAGCCATTACGGGTTTGACCAGAGCAGAACATTCTTAAATGGGTCCAGTCCCAGAATTACATTTTTGGGAAGACAGTTTGTGTTTGCTAAACAGCAGAGAATCTGGAAAAAGAGAGAGAGAGAAAAGTAGAAAAACCCAAGCCCTACCCGTGGCACAGAAGAAAAATATTGCAAATATTTTATGCTTTCAAAAAGGGCTTTGTCAATTCTCGTTGTTTCCTATTAACCAGGGGAGGGAAGGGGAGAGTCTTTGCAGAGCCCTGTTTGTGTAAGGACTACGCTGAATGGTGGGTCCCTCCTCTCTACTGTTTATGCACCCTCCTTCCAAGCCGGAGCCCTGTCCTGAACCTTGCTGGGGTCACCCCCTTCCTACATTCCCCGTCTGCCCTTGGGTTTCCTCCCCATCACCCATCATACCCACTGTCTCTAGCCAACAGAGAACAATCACTCTCTTAGGCATTTTTAACTTCCTGCTCAGACTGCCCACGGGGGCGGTGGGAACAGGGGACAACCTCCCAGGAATGATGGCGGCCAGGTAAGGCACTGAGGTCCTACCGTGCCCTGAGCACCACGTGAAATTTCACTTCATCTCCAATAAGTGTTATCGCCATACCCTTTTCCAGGAGTGGCATGGAGTCTTGCAGAGCTTAAATGATTGCCCCATCTGACACAGCCAACACGAGGTGGTGCCAGGATTCAAACCCAGGTCCATCTGACTCCACAGCTCATGTCCCTAACCATTACGCTATACTGTCTCTTCTCAGAAGAGGACAGAATAAAACTGTTTTCGGAGACATCAGTACATGTGCCTGGTGACCTAGGGTATGGAGTAACTTCATTCATTTCTTCACTCCTTGTTTCCACTTACTGATTCACGAATGCAGGTGTTGAGTCCCAAGACACAGATTATCTATACATCTAGGGGTATATTCTACATGGTGGCTGAAAGCGGGGGCTCTGGGCTCAGACTGGCTTCAAATCCCAGCTCCACAACTTCCTGGCTGTGGGACTTTGGGCAAGTTCCTTAATCATTTTGTGCCTTAGTTTTCTCCTTCGTGAAAATATAATAATTCGTAGCTACCTTTCAGGTTGTTGAATAGACTTCAGAGAGATGATACGTCTAAGACACATAAACTAGGGTTTGGCACATAGTAATTACAGCCACCATTACTATTCCCTGTCATAGGCGCTGGGCAAGGTGCTGCAAAACCTCCTATGGCCCAACAATGAAAGGTGACTTTATTCTGCGGGCTTTAGGGAAGTACGGAAAGTATTCGAACGGAAAGGTGCTGATATGATTTTGTTTTAGGCACTTTAACCTGGCTCTGGGGTCAAAGGGCAGGGAGACTGGCTAAGAGGCTACATTAGGTGCGCCTGGGTGGCTCAGCGGGTCAAGCATCTGGCGTTGGCCAGGTCACGATCTCACAGTTCGTGAGTTCGAGCCCCGCATAGGGCCGTCTGTTGTCAGCACGGAGCTTGCTTCAGATTCTCTCTCTCTCTCCCTCTGTCTATCTGTTCCTTCCCTGCCCACTCTCTCAAAAATAATAAATGAGAAACATTAAAAAAAAAAAAAAAAAAGAGGTTACATTAGTGGTGCCGGCCACAGGTCATTGCAGCCTCAGCTAGTGTAGTAGCATCGACAGGGGGACAGGACAGGACGCGGTGATGTTCTGGATGTGGGCTGCCCTGTAAGGAAGGGCGGTGTCCTGGAAGGAGTGGGGCTTGCTGCCCAGGGGAAGGAGGGCTGAAAGGGCCTCCAGCGGAAACAGGGAGCGGAGGGGGAGAGCCCACCCGGAGGGAAGATGCTGATAAAATCTTACCTCCGTCGCCTGGGGAAGGGGAAGCTGACCTTGCCCAGAGCCTTTGGGCCGTTGTCTGGTGTCTGGGCCTCTTGGGAACCGGCCAAAAGACCACCTTGCTCAGACAGGCCGGGTCATGACCAAAGTCCCCCAAGAGTCTCCCAAGACAGGGCCCATTTTGGAAGCTGGCTTTCCCATTGCTAACCCAGTGTAACCCAGCTTGCCTCCTTGCTGCCCCGTCTGCCTTTCACATTTGGGGATCAGAAGCCAAGAAAGGAAAGCTGTCATTGAAGCCCCAACCTGCCCACGGGAGTGGGGCCCCTTTCTGCCCCAAAGGAAGTGCAGGGGCCTGTTTCAGTAGGCTTACTTGCGTGTGCCCCCCACTCCCAAAGAGGAAGGGGTCCTGTACTCCTGGGGGAGGGGGGCCAGGGTTCCGGTGTGAGTCATGGCAGAGGGAGGACCGGTGGGAAGAACCCAGCTCCAGGCTGTGGGACCCCCAGGCGAAGAAGGGAGCCAGCATCTCAGGATGGCCCCCCTACTTTCTTTACATCCCCAGTCCCTAGCACAGCGCCTGGCACAGAGAGATGCGCAGTGCACCTATTGAACGCATGAGCAAGCAAATGCCAGATTACCAAGCCCCTTCCACTTGGGGTGGGACAGGGGAGAGCAGCCAAGGGGGTGGGCAGGACCGATGGCGGTGGAGTCGAGGGCGTTTCGAGAAGCAGTTGAGCTGCCCTTGTCTGGCGGACTATTGAGGAGCACGAGGCAGAGCCGCCAGCTGAGTGGCCTGCGAGGGTCACAGAGAGTGTGGTAACGGAGTCCGTGGCTGGAATGGCCAGGGTCGAGGGCTGCCAGATAAAACCAGCCCGCTGGCCAGCTTGGCTCCCCAGCCCGAGGTGGCAGACCCTGGGAGAGAAGGCAGCCTAGGCTATGCAAATCTATGCAAATGAGGTCCCAGCACCTCTCTCTGAGTTCCCAGAGAAAAGATATTAGCACCGACCACCGGACAGCTGGCCTCTGTCAGCAAGGACGCCAGTCATCACATCACCATGTGGCAAACATCCTCAAACCTCCCGAAAACCAGGCAGGATTTGGGTCTCAGTTCAGGCCTCGGGAGACAAAAGGTTGGAGTGGTCATTGAATTGCAAATGTGCTGTATTGTTTAATCGGTGCCAGTGTTGTCTGAGATGAACTATGACCCCGGAATGGAGTCTGAAAAGGCAGATGATACACAGTGTGAGCTCTGGGCTGGTCCTGAGGTGGAGGGGGTGCGGGGGGGGGAGAGGAGCGGGCCTTGGAAGCTGGAGGTCTCAGAGCTCTGAGAGAGCAAGAGACACAGTTGAGGGGGAGGGGAGCCTGACATCCTCC
This sequence comes from Prionailurus bengalensis, assembly GCF_016509475.1. NCBI lineage: Eukaryota > Metazoa > Chordata > Mammalia > Carnivora > Felidae > Prionailurus > Prionailurus bengalensis. The sequence continues at coordinate 17,354,018 of NC_057346.1, read as the reverse complement.
CCAGGGGAAGAGGCCGGTGAGGTTGGGTTCCTTGAGCCTTAAAAAGCCATTTCACCCTGAAGCCAGAGAGGAGGTGGACTTGAATTCAGAGCCAGGATCTTGCACTTTCAAGAACCAGGAAAGATAAGGAGACCCGGCTATGGCCGAGGGGGTCTGAACAGAGGGCAGACGTCGATGAGATGGTGGAGGAGAGGCCGGAGGCTGGAGACGGCAGAGCCTGGAAGAGATGAGCCAGCAGGGAGATCGCCGCGCTGATAATGGTCAGGCCTGGAATTCAATTCTGTCCTGTGCATGCCCTCATTCACTCATTCATTCATTCATTCCACAAAGGGCCCTTCTGTGGCTGTCTCTGAACTCGCCGCTGGGGAAGGAGCAGGATGATGACACAGTCCCTCCTCTCCTACACAGTCCTCGTCTTCGGGGAAGAATGGATAAGCGAACGATTTTTAGGTGCACCGACTCAAGGGCAAAGGGAAAACACAGCATGTCTAACATAATCTGGGGCGGCAAAGGAGACTCCCTGGGCACCTGGCACTCACGTTAGTGTAAATCCATTCCGGGCAGGGGGACTAGTCCGTACGAAGGTTCTAGGGTTGGGGCTCCTGGGTGGCTCAGTCGGTTGAGCGTCCGACTTCAGCTCAGGTCATGATCTAGCAGTTCGTAGGTTCGAGCCCCGCGTCAGACTCTGTGCTGCCGGCTCGGAGCCTGCTTCAGATTCTGTATCCCCCTCTCTGTCTCTGCCCCTCCCCTGTTTGTGCTCTGTCTCTGTCTCTCTCAAAAATAAATAAACATTAAAAATTTTTTTTAAGGTTCTAGGGTTTTATGTGGTGTGAGTGAGGACGAGTTTGAGAGTGGAGGATAGGCAGAGGCCGGGGAACACAACAGACCACGTTCAGGACTTTGGACACGATCCTGAAGACAGTGATTAGAAGCCATTCGAGAGTTTTTAAAGGGGTGGCACGATCAGACTTATGACTTCAATATGTCCCCACAGCTGCTGGGGAATGAACGGAGTCACGCAGGTAAAAATGGTGGCCTTGAATGGCCCATGTGATGTCGTCGTGGTCATTGTGAGTGAACCGTGGCTGGATAGGAGAATTGGTCAAAGAACTTGGATAAGGGATGAGGTCCCGAGTAAAATCTCTGCTTCCTAGTCCCCTGGTGGTGGCATAAAAAAGTTAGTCGCGGTCCCTAACCGCGGGACAAACTAAACCTAAATCTGAGGTCCTCTTCTTCGCTTCCTCGCGGAGTGAGAGGGGTGGGGGACTTCCCTGCCTCTCTGTCCCCCTGCCCTGGTTCCTGCCTGCTGTCCTCCCGTGGGGGACCTCTGGAACCGCACCTGTGACAAGCACCTACTACGGTGGAAAACACCACCCCCTCCAGGTACGCATTCCAGTGCCGCACGTCCCTCCCCATCCATACCAAGAAGGGCCCCAGGGGAGCGGAGCAACCCCGATCGACCTCCCTTGCTATGACCTCCTTGTTCCGTGATTTGGATGCTCATCCTTCCCAGGGTCACTCCTGCTGTTCCAGAGACTTCCTCATGCTCCTACGACAGAGGCTGCCGGGGGACAAGGTTGCCTTTCAAAGAAGCGGTCCCCGGGGCGCCTGGGTGGCGCAGTCGGTTAAGCGTCCGACTTCAGCCAGGTCACGATCTCGCGGTCCGGGAGTTCGAGCCCCGCGTCGGGCTCTGGGCTGATGGCTCAGAGCCTGGAGCCTGTTTCCCATTCTGTGTCTCCCTCTCTCTCTGCCCCTCCCCCGTTCATGCTCTGTCTCTCTCTGTCCCAAAAATAAATAAACGTTGAAAAAAAAAATTAAAAAAAAAAGAAGCGGTCCCCGGCCAGTAATATCTTACGCTGCGGTTATGGACAACACAGACAGGGGTGAATACGGGCCATAAAAGCAAGAGGCAACATGTGACATTTAATTCAAGATTAAAAGAAATCGTCAACTGGAGCTGATTGTGCTCATCCAGATGTCACCAGAAACAGCTGTAAGCCATCTGCCAGAGTGGGTACCACCAGCTGGAGACGCTCTCCTGAACACCCCGGCTCTGCCTTTCTCCACAGCGGGAAGGTATAGCTGAGGTTGGAGGCCAACCCATGTGACAGGGACTGATGGAGGCAGAAGTGGCAGCGGCTGAGAAGAGGGGCAGGCAGTGACCCCTCCGCCTCCCCCCTCCCCACCTCCCGGGCCTTGTTTGTGCTAACAAAGGCGAGTAATGAATTACTGATAAGTGGCCTCTTTTAAAGGGAAATTATTCAAGAGAGCAGGTGAGATTCTGGAGACATTCGTCTTCCCAGCTCTGTGAGGCTGGCTGGGAGATGGGGAAAGGTAAGAGAGATGATTCATGGCCAGGGCCCTTCATCCGTCACTGGGGCGTCCTCCGCAACGGGGAAGCAGGATTGATGGGTCCCCGGTCTCAGGTTGGCGGTGTGGTGGGAAGTCATCCTCTCTATGTCATTAGCCAGGCCAACGGGGCTGAGAGTCGGGGGGGGGGGGGGGGGGGGACTCTGCTCCAGAAGATGCTTTATCCCCGTGCGCTTAGGTCCTAGCAAGGAAAACCGCCATGGGGGGCAGCTCAGGGCAGGGGAGGGATCTTTCCAGAGGCTTGGGGCCCTGAGCCCTGTGGCAGCAGCTTGCAAAAGTAAAGCAAAGCTGGGCCTTGCCGGGGGAGGGGGGGGGCCGACACCAGGCCCAGCTCTGCCCCTCGCTCCTTGTGGCCACAGTTTCATAAGGTGAGTGAACAGGAAATTGCGGACCAGCAGACCCCACCCCCGCGCCCGGGCAAGAGTCAGACACGTCTTCTTGGCCCTGAGCCACGTGGGCGCACATCACAGTTTAGATCTGACTTCATTGTCAACTCTGAAAGAAAACTCAGAGAGCTGGCTTCCTTGAGAAACAGTCAGAAGGTCTTGCCATCAGCCGGGCGAAATACAGCTGCTCCCCTTCTCAGGCACACATTGTCCGCTTTGCCTTCGGCCCCCCGGGTCCCTGATCCCTCCCTCAGCCCCTCCGGGTCTCCAAGCCTCTTTGCTGCTCCCAGCCGTGGGTGGGCTCCACCTGACTTCACGCAAGTAAAACCGGCCACAGCCTTGCTTGGAGCCTCCACCGCGCACCGCAGGCCTCTTGCCTCGGACCCTGGGGCTTCCCTTTCCGTGTTGAGCTGCGGACCCTGCGGAACCCCTCTCAGCACCCACACTTGCACAACCTAAAAGTGCTGGGGAGGTGATGCTCAGTGAGGCAAAACTTTGGTCCACGGGAAATGGGAGCTCGTGGAAAATTCTTCCTTTTCTCCCTCACCGCAGATGCTCCTGAGACATACAGCTTCTTGAAATGGTCTTGCAAGATTGAGCAATCAGTCGCACTCGGCGGCCAACTCAGTAATGTGTCCTTAGAGTGGCTCTCCCCTCCCTGCCTCCTCCTGCTTCTTGGGATTGCATTTCTTAATAAAGAAGCAGCCATTCCCCGGGCCATTGCTTCAGGCTCTGCTCTTTGGAAACCCAGGTTAAAGACACCGGTACCAAGACTGGCTCTAGAAACCTGCCCCTCAACGTGGAATTTTGGAGTTGGGTTACTCCTTGGGGCCTGGCGTTAAGAACCCCACCGCTGGGGGGCGCCTGGGTGGCTCAGTCGGTTAAGCGTCCGACTTCAGCTCAGGTCGTGATCTCACACTCCGTGAGTTCGAGCCCCGCGACGGGCTCTGCGCTGACAGCTCGGAGCCTGGAGCCTGCTTTGGATTCTGTGTCTCCCTCTCTCTCTGCCCCTCCCCTGCTCCTGCTCTGTCTCTGTCTCAGAAATAAACACACACACACACACACACACACAAAGAACCCCATCGCTTGGTGATCAGCTGGGTAGAAAAACCTTGGCGTGCAGAGCTCTCACCAGTAGAATCCTAGACAGACGTGCAGGTGAAATCTCCAGGGCCCTGGCCACTTCAGCCTGGGCAAATGGATTCACCATCCTCTTGACAGAGGGAGAAGCGTCCCCTGGCCTGGAGAGCATGCAGTGACATCACCCGAGAGAGGTGCCTCTCGAGACGATACTTGTTTTCCGCAAAATCTGCCCCCTGCGCCTGGGTGGCTCAGTCGGTTAAACTTCCGACTTCGGCTCAGGTCACGATCTCACAGTTTGTGAATTCGAGCCCCGCATCTGCGCTGACAGCTCAGAGCCTGGAGCCTGCTTCTGATTCTGTGTCCCCCTCGCTCTCTGCCCCTCCCCCACTTGTGCTCTGTCTTTCTCTGTCTCTCAAAAATAAATAAATGTTTAAAAAAAAAAATCTGCCCCCTCAGCATCTCAAAAGAGCCTGAGCTAGGGGCGCCTGGGTGGCTCGGTCGGTTAAGCGTCTGACATCAGCTCAGGTCATGATCTCGCGATTTGTGGGTTCGAGCCCCACATTGGGTTCTGTGCTGACAGCTCAGAGCCTGGAGCCTGCTTCGGATTCTGTGTCTCCCTCTCTCTTTCTGTCCCTTCATGCTCTCTCTCTCTCTCTCTCTCTCAAAAATAAATAATTAAAAATTAAAAAAAAAAAAAAAAAAAAAAAAGAGCCTGAGCTGGAAAGTACAGTCCTGCTCCAGGAGGAAAGGGCTGATATGCCAAATGAATGGCGGGTCCTGACTAGTGGGAACCACCAGGGCTAGATGAGCACAGGTAGATGTGGACATGAACGTGGCAGTGTTAGGTAGAGAAAGGTGGTAGGGTAGAGGTAGGGGACGTGGGGCTGCACAGGGGAGAATTTAGTACATGGGAACACTCACCCTGGACTCAGGGTCCAGTGTCAGCTCAGAGCAGGTCCTGATAGTATGAGCTTGGCCATGACAAAGGGCCATAGAAATTGAATAGAAAGGCCAGAACTTTCTTGGCAGAGCATTGAAGAAGGGGTCAGGAGGCTCAGAGAGAATTCTAGAGTGTATTTTCCATGTAGGACCCGGAAACTGTTGCCAACTATTGTAGTTAACTTGGGTCCTCTAAAAAGACATGTTGAAGCCCTAACTCCCTATACCTGTGAATATGACCTCGTGTGGAAATAAAGGTCTTTGGAGATATAATCAACTTCAAAGGAGGTCCTTAGGGTGAACCCTAATATAACTGGTGTCTTTATAAGGAGAGGAGAGCACACACAGAGAAGCAGAGGCAGAGACTGGAGTGATGTGGCCATAGTCCAGAGAACTAGAACAGGCAGGGAAGGATCCTCCCCCAGGACCTTCGGAGGGAGTGGGACACTGACAGCACCTTGATTTCAGACTTCTGGCCTCCAGAATTGTGAGAGAATAAATTTCTGTTGTTTTAAACCTCCCGCTTGTGGTATTTTGTTATGGCAGCCCTAGGAAAGTCCAGGAGTGCCTAAAGGAACCCCCCCCCCCCACTTTATAAGGGATGCGCTTGTGGGGTTGGGACGGTGCAGGGGGGCTGATGGTGAAACTTGGCTCCCTGTTTCTAATGGACACAATGGGATTCTGGAAAGGCAGAGGCCATGCAGGGGCACAGCAGCATCAGAGGCAAAATGGATGGCAAGGCCGGAATGGTACCGGGAACACTTGGTGATGACTGATCAGCCATGATGTGAGAAAAGGGGACAGGAGGCAAGGGTGTTGCTTAACTTGTGTCATTTTTAAAAAAGAGATCAAGAAATGGTGAGCGGGAGGATGACATCAGACCCTCCCTTGGTCTCCAGATCTAAGGCCATACCCAGGGTCCACTGGTAGAAAGAGAAGAGCATCCTTTTGAGGAAGGACCATCCAAGGCCACCACAAATTTATACGATACATACCCCTCCGATCTCTTCCCAAAGGACCTACAGCCATTCGCTAGAGTAACTGTGCATGAAGGGAAGGGCCAGATCACCCACAATTCTGGGGGCTATGGGGTACTAGCTCCGAGCCAGCACTGACAAGGGACTTGATCTGCCATCACGGTCTTCCAGTTGGGTGCGGGGCCTTCAGCTCAGGTGGCAAAATGGACTTGGATCCAAGTCTGTCTTTTCGTGGACCCACGGGCTGACCCCGTGGTTATTTCCCTGGTTCCTGAGTGTGTAATTGGGATAGATAGACTAAGGATCTGGCAGAAGCCTCACATTTGGTCCCACAAATGTGAATGAAGGGCCATTACGGTAGGATGGGCCAAGTGGGAGGCTCTGAAACTACCCTCCAGCTCAGTTCCAGCCAAGATAGTAAATCAGAAGAATTATTGCCACATTGTGGGAGAAATTGCCGAGATTAGTGCCACCATTAAAAACTTAGAGGATGCAGAATTGGTGCTCCCCATCACCCCCTCATTCGGCTCGCCATTCTGGCCCTGCTAAAACCAAATGGATCATGGGGAACGGCTGTGGACGAGCATAAACCTAACCAGGTGGCGGCCTCGACTGTAGCTCCCGAGCCAGATGTGGTAATTTTACTAGAGTAGGTCAAATAGCCCCTGGCACTTGTATGAGACTATTGATCAAGCAACCGCCTACTTCCCCACCCATAGGGAGGATCAAAAGCAGTTCGTTTTCGTGTGCTGGGGATACATTTGTTGTCTCCCCCCAGGGCTATGCTAACTCTCTTCTCCTCTGTCACAGTGTGGTCCAAAGGGAACCCGATCATCTTGAATTCCTCGGAACCTCACACGGGTCCACTGCAATGATGACTTCATGCAGATTGTACCAGGACAAAAATCTGGGGGCCTGCCACGTCGCTGATGTTGTTAGGGGTCTAGGCGCATGGAACATTCCAGCACCTCCTTTCTGAGGCAAAAGACAAACTGTCACATTGCGTTCCTCCTGCCACTGAGAGAGAGGCACAGTGCTCAGTGGGCCTCTGGATTTTTGAGGCAGTCTACGGCACATTTGGGGACAGCCCTCTGACCCATTTGTTGGGTGACTTGAAAAGCTACCAGTTTTGAGGGAGACCCAGGCAAAAGAGGGGTCTGCAAGGGGTTCTGCCTCTGGTGCGAGCTGCCCCAGCCCTGGGATTGCCTGTCCCAGCAGACCAGAGGGCACTGCAGGTGCATGTGATAGAGAAAGTCGCTGTGAGGAGCCTTTGGCAAAGCCCTGGAACAACAGTTGTAGTGCACACCCCCTGGGGTTCTAGAACAGGGCCGGGCCTTCAGAAGCTCCTTTTGGTGTGCTCCTGTGCCCTAGTGGAGCCCACCCGACACCAAGTGACTGGGAGACTCACGCTTGTCACCAAGGGCCAGCTTCTTACCGTTGAGTCATGGAGTCAAGCAGGCAGAGTGCCTTGTATGGTGGAAATGGTATATTCAGAGAGAGGCCCTCACAGGGTCCAAAGGCACAAACAAATGAACGGATAAACAGATCCCCGTATCAGTGACCTCTATTGTACCAACCCCTCTCCCCTAACCCATACCTATGAACTCCGGCGGGCGGGGGGATCCCTACAACTGACCAACAGAGGGACAAAGAACTGGGGCCTGGACAACAAAGAGGCTGGCACATCATGTCGGTGGAATCATGGCCCGAAGATCAGTGGTGGAAAATCCCATCTGGTGGCAGAGCCGGGAATAGTGAATACACTTGGTTGTCCAGTCCTTACGGAGGGAAGTGCGGCCTGAAGTACGAATATACACGGACACCTGGGTGGTGGCGAGTAGCCTGGCCGCTGAGTCAGGGGCTTAGAAAGAATGCTATTGGAAGATCGGGGACCGGGAAGCCTTGAGAAGGAGGGTATGGATGGACAGAGATCTCCGTGTTTGTACCGCCAGAAGCATCTATAGCAGAGCTGACTCTCCCCACTCAGGTGGAAAGGATGAGTCATCCTGGGGATGTCAGCCAGCCTCTCTCATCGGTCACCCGGGAGCAGGTACGGGGTGACGATGGTGGCGGGAATGGAGGCCATGCGTGGGCCAACATCACGGGCTCCTTCTCACCGAGACTGATCTTGAGACCACCGCAGCTGGATATACTAAGTGTCCACAGTAGAGACCGACGCTGAGTCCTAAATATGGCGCCATTCCTTGAGGAGACTAGTCACTTGTTGGCAGGTGGATCGCACCAGCCTCCTTCAGCCTGGAAGGGGCAGCAATTTACCCCTACTACTCTGGACATCGGTCTGCCTTCCCTGTCCACAGAACCTCCCCTAGCACCTGCACCTGAGGGTGTACAAAACGCCCGATATCCCATGTGATGTTGTCTCAAACCAAGAAACCCAGGGAGGTGTGCCAATAAGCACACGGTCATGGGATTTATGGTCTTACCGTGAACTTATCACCCTGAAGCAGCGGCTTTCAAAATGGCGGAATGTCCCATCAAGCGAGGGTACCAGTTTAGGGACAATACCCTGAGGAGTGGGTGTATGTGCTGAAATGATGGCCCATATATGGTGCTGTGTCCCCCAGCAGCTAGAAGGCACAGAACCGAGGACCAGGGTGTAGAAGTAAGCATGGTCCTCTCATCATGACACCCAGTGGCCCACTGGAGAAATGAAACGAACAGTGGGACACTTAGCCGACCGAGCTACCCAGGCGCCCCTCTGGCCACCATCTTGAGGGGGACTCCGTGACCGATGGTGCCTATACCTCCGTCTTCAGAAAAGGGGGAAGATCTCTGTTCACAAGAGAGGAGGACTTGTTTTGCATTTTGAGTGCCAGATGTGACGGGAAGTCAAGGCGGGCCCGGCCGGGGTGGACTCTATCTACGTCTCTTGGGCCCTACGTCAGACGCCTTTGGCTTGACCCACCTCTCTTCCTGCTGCAGTGGTGACTATCTCTGCATGGGCTCAACGGCCACTATGCGGGTGCTACCCGAGAGGGCTTACTTCGTGTCCGTGCTGCCCAGTGCGCGCCTCTCACCTCTGGCACCGCTGACCTAAGACCTGGGATGCCGAGCGGCATCTTCTGGCACTCAAGGATTACAACCCAGAAGGGAAGCGAACTCAGTACTCCGTGGGGCCAACCTCTGACAAACAGGGTGTTGGAACTGGTAGCAAAATCTTCCTTTTTTCTTCCGCTGGACAGAGCATTTCTGCAGCTTCTTGGGGCTGGTTCTCTGCGATTGAGCAATGAGCTGCCCGTGGTGGTGGCCAGCTTGATAACACAATCTCTCCATCCCTCCTGGCCTCTCTCCCCTTGCCCTTCCCTCTTGCACTCCCTGATCAAATCACGGCACGTAAGCCTTGGCCTCGGGCTCCGCTTTCTGGGAGAAGCCAGGCAAAGACGATCTCCAACATTGAAGGTGGGGGCCAGTTGTCATGTATTATCTGAACCCCCCGTTTACTCATTCACATCCGCTTCCTGGTCCCTGTGGCGTCTGATTTGGGGCACCTGGTCTCTTACATCCTCTGCTCAAACAAGCTATGGGCTTAGATTTCCAAGAATCAAGGGCACGGATTCTTTCTCAAATTCGTTGGCCAAACGCTTCTGTTCCTGGGCACTACTTCCGCCTCCAAGCGCTGAAGGCTGAGGTCCTGGGGTTTCAGTTCGTCTAGAATTACGCTTTTAGGAAAGCCCCTGGAGAGATTCCTAGACTTAATCTGCACCCCATTGGGAGGCTTCCTCATGCCTAGGATCATCTGAGAAAAAGAAGGGCCCCAGGGGAAGCAGATGAGAGAGGAGAGACCTGAGAATGGACTGAGGGCATGTGGTGGGTCCAGAGAGACTGTGTCACTGAGAACTGGGATGAGCAGTAGGGAATCTGCCTTGAGAAATAAAAGCCGGTTCCATAGAATGCTTCTGGAGTCTCTGCCTGGGATCTTAGGAATCAAGGCTCTGAAAAACCACCCGATGTCTCTGGAGGGCCTTCAGAGGGAAACGGAGGCAGGTGTTACACCCCCACTGTCCACAGCTATCATCAGCTTCGGCCCCAGATCGAGCATTTGACCAGCCTGCTTTGCCCCCACTACCTACGAGGTTCGGGCAATACCTTGGGAATGGGGAGGAGAGAGCAGAGACACAGATTTGGAGACACTTCCTGCCACACATGGGCTTTCAACGCATTTCTAGGCAACAAAAACAAGACGAGGCCACAATAACTAGTCATCAAAAGAGCCACACGGGAAGAGGGTGCCGTGACCGGGAGGGATTTCTCTGAGAAGGTGGGTTGAGAAATTGAACAGCCGCACCTTTCATCCAAAGAACACTTATTGATGACCTGTGGTGTGCAAGGCAGGATTTTAGGTTCTGTGTGGAGTGGAGGGAGGCTGGAGAGGGATGTGGTGAGAGGTAAATAAACATAACCACCCACTTGCCAGAACCTTCTAGGCAGGGACTTCAGAATCAACCATGAGTGGCCACAACGCCAGCCCTCACGGTCTAAAGGGCAGGTGGGTGATAAACATTAAAAAATCTGGGGGCACAGAGGGGGACGTGGTCAGTGCCAACTTAAAGAGGGGGCGTTCCTGCTGGGATTTGAAAGAGAAGTGTCTTTTTCAATAGATGAAAATGGGGTGGAAGAGGGGCAGAGAGGGGGGGCACTCCAGGCAAAGGCCGGAAAACACAGTGTGGGTTTGGAAAACGGGAGGTCTTTCTGGTCCTGCCCGGCACCATCGTGTCTTCCAGGCGCCGGGAGCTCTGCCAGCACTGGGGATTGGTTTGGGTCAGGATTGCGTTCAGCAGGGGATCTCAGAAAAGTTCCCCGAGAGAGTTAGCCTGAGAGGGGTACACTTTTGTGTGTTTCCACATCACCCAGTCCGGGGTGCTGTGCGATCGTTAAGAGGGACGTCTGCCCTCACTTTGGGGGGGGGGGTGGGGGGAACAGCGCCCCAGAGGTCCATGCAACCTAAAGAGGTAGGAATTAGCCAAGCAAGAGGAGGAGAGGGAGAGTGGCCGGGGTCCTTGGTGACGACGACGGCGTACAAAGGCTGGAGTGAGGGGCATCGTGGTAGCATGCCCGCGGAAACAGAGCGCCACAGAGGGCCCAGCAGGGCCAGACCAAGAGTTAAGGCTAGAAAATAAAGGGAGTAGGGCAGAGCCTAAAGGAGCCTTTATGCCCCATTCCGGCTTTGGGACTTTATCCTTCAGGCAGACGAGAGCCACCGCAGGGCTTAGGCCGGGAGTGACACGTCCAGGATGTGCTTTGGAGTTCAGAGGAGACATAAATTTGGAGTTGCCACCGTATAGATTGCTTCTAAAGCCAATGTAAAGCCGCGTGTCTGGATGAGATTACCGAGAGGCTGTGCGCACAGAGAAAAATAGAAGTGGCCCACGGGCTGAGTCCTGGGCGCCTCCAATATCAAGGGCCAGCAGAGGAGACGGGGAAGCCAGCGACGAAAGAGGAAAACCGGGAGCACGTGGGGTCTTGGACTCTTGTGAGGAGAGTATCTGAACGAGCAGGGAGTGATCAATACCACTAGACGCTGGAGATGGGTCAAGTGGGGTGGGGGCTGGGGGCTCACGGGTGAATGTAGCCTTCTGGAATGCTGGGGCAGGCTGGCTGGATGAGCCTCTGCATGCTCTCAAGGAGAAGGGAGGAAAGGAACAGGAAGCATGAAGGGGGACAGCTCTTTCAAGGGGTGCAGCCAGGGGAGGGAGCTGGGCCCAGAGCGCTTTTCCTCTTTTCTTTTCTTTTTTGTTCTTTTCTTTTCCCGTGGGACAGGGAACAGCAGGTTTGCACGCTGATAGGAGTGGCCCAGGCGAGAATGAGAGGCTCGAGGCGTAGGGTAGGGCAGGGGCGGTGCTCAGGTGGCCACCTTGCATGGCGGAGGGTGGGGGCTGGTGCACAAGCCGGGTGGGGACCGGCCTTGGCGGTCTGTCCACGGCACAGGAGGGAGGTACAGAGTTTGCAAACAGAGGCGGGGGGAGGACCGTTGTGGGGAAGGGAGTTTGTGGCTGTCGTCGATCCCTTCCCACTTTTCCAGTGAAGAGGCAGCAAGGTTATTGGTGGAGGTGAGGATGCAGGGGAGGCGGGAGAAGGAACGGACCGGAGAAATGATGAATATTGCCAGCCGGCAGCCGGCACCCACTTGAGTTGAGGGATCGTAAATGGCAAGTGGTCGAATCTTTGACCCTAGATGCAGATCTGGGTGTTTGTCAGGAGGAGGGATGGATATTGGCAGGAAGTGGATAAGTGAGGAGCCAGGAGGACCGGCCTCCAGCCCCAGGATGGAGAAGACGGCCCCCTACGTGTGTGGGGATGGGGGGGAGGAAGCCAGAGAGAGGGGGGCCGGTCAGCGAAAGAGGGAAGGGCACGGTCAAAGAAGAGGCAGAGGGAGGCTGGTGTGCGGAGGGAGGAAGAGAGGGAACTGATGGCGAGGCGGAGGCATGGACCCCTCCTGGCAGGCAGGTGTCCAGAGAAGGGGTGGCCCGGGCCCTCCAGCTGCCCCCTTTCCTCCCACCCCTGCGCAGATCTCCACCAAGCGGTTTCTCAGCCAAGTGCTGCCTGCAGCCCCGCGTCTGAGGAACCTGAGAGATAATCATCTCGCAGGCGCTGAGGTGTTCAAACTGCTGCAGGATCAGAGTTTGCTAATATCGCAGCAACACAGCCCTGGGGATGCGCCGTCCATCCGCGAAGCCACAGAGGCCGCTTATCTTGCAATACATCGCTCCTCTTACAAGGGACGCCAAGAGCCTGCACGATGGAAATTACAGAGGGAAAGGGCTGAGGTGGGGGCAGAGATATTAAAAGGAAAAAAAAATCCGTAAAAGCCCTTATTTTTAGGCCTATTGAAGTAGAAAATATGTGCTCAGACTCTGAAAACCCAGCCACGAAGCCAACCCCGCCCTCAGGGAAAGGCAGGGGTCCTGGGTTGCAGAAGCCTGCCATTCATTACTTTTGATTTACTGCAGAGCAGACAAGAGGCGCTCACATGATACATAGCTTGTATATTCTTCTATCGATTTCCAAGACTTCGCTTTCTAAACTTCCCATCCATCAGCAGCATCTGCGCCCACTCTCCCCCAGAGATAAAAAAAGGGACGAACCCACCCCCACCTTGCATGGAGGGAGTGGCAAGTTTTACGAACCGGGAAGGTTGGAAAGGTGAGGTCCCCTTGGCAAGAGGTTGAAATGGGGGCGCGGGGAAGGGAGGGGGCACAGACACCCCTAGGGCCCAAACCAACAGGGCCAAGGAAGAGCGAAGCAGTATGTTGGAGAAGAGGCAGGTACTTGGTGGTTGTTGTCCCCTGCGGAGACTGTCTTGGATGCTGCCAGTATAAACACTTTGGGAGCTGAATAACCGGCATAAACACGGCCCACGTTCGCCATCAGCTTCTACCTCACAGCCCCTGTCGCCAGCCTGTGGACTCTGAGAAGAGAACCGCTCCCCGCTGGCTGCCGAAAGAGGTTGTCATGCCCCCACCGGAAGACACGCTGTTCTGTGCATTTAAGGAAAGTCGGGTACCCACGTACCACCTTAACTTCTCTTCTCCTGCCAATATTCTCAGAATGGAAAAGGCAAGCATCTGTGATGTTACATCCACCCCCAGCCCCCCTCCCCACCCTATTTACAAAAAAGACTCTTCCAGCTCTTACAAAGCGGTTCTCAATATCTGGGGGTTGGGATGGAGGAAAATAGGAAAAGTCTTCACTCTACCCCCTTTGAGTCTGGAGCACAAAGCAGGGAGGCAGGGCTGAGGGCGGCTAGGGCCTGAGGGGAATAGAGTCAGACACGGGAGGCCTCCACTCCGTGGCTAAGGGCACCTTGCCTTCACGGGGGCCCTGGGGAATCTTCCCCTGAGCGGAGAATCTCAACCCAGTGCAGAACATCCCATAGCAGGAGAGGAGACGGAATATGAGACGCTGAGCCAGGAAGCGAAGTTATCAGGAGCCCGGGGCCTGTGCTGCTCCGTGGACTTTGGCCAAACTCCCCCTCTCTCTGTGCCTCAGTTTCTCTCGGGGAGATAATCTTTGCCAGTTCCTTCACCTCTCCAGGATATTGGGAGGCGTCCAAAGAGTCTCAGAAGTGACACTATTACAAATAAAGGAATTATCGATGTGACTGATGGTTTCAATTGAGCCTTGGGGTCTTTGCTATTTAGAGGCTGGATCGATAGTAATAACAACATAAATAGGGAATAACTCAGGAGAGAGTCCATAAAGGACTCCACGGCAGCAGGGCCAGATAAGGCAGAAGCAGAGAGAGGCTTCCTGTGTGGCCCACATCCGCTCAGCCTCTAGGCTTGCTCCCGGGAGCGGCCACCCCGCTGCGTGGCCAGCCTGTCCTGTGGCCGTCGCTGCTTCAGATGGCATTCTACAGGGGCCCTGGCCGCGCCAGGCAGGGCGCATCCGCCTGGCAGCTTCCAGGAGAGAGCAGATGTGCTGGAAAGGACATGGGATGTGGAATTCAAGGGCTTGGTTTGAAGTCCTGCCTCTGGAACGTCATACCTGGCGATGGGCTAGTCACGTGACCTCCCTGGCCTTGGGCTTCGCGTGTGCAAAGCGGAGGCAATGACAGCTAATTTGTGGCTCGAAGATATCACCGGAGAGAGGACTGCGGAGGCTCTCTGCAAAATACTCAGTTGTTATTAGACAGTTACCCATGTGGGACGATGGGCAGTATCCCGGGAATGCCTCCTTTTCCAAGATATCTTGGCCACACCCTAGTTACCCCAGGACCAGCATCCCTACCTTCAGCCTCACTGAGGCAGAACCGAATCGAGGGTCTGGGCCCGAGGAGAGATGGGATCCGCACTCCCATCCCCTAACCTGACCTCTGAGCAGTGATGGAAACATTGGTATCCTTAAGGGATTCTTTGCCTCTAACTTTCCCGCTGAACCGTAAGCCCTTATGTTGCTGGCGGCAGAAGGCACAGTCCCGACGAGCACCAGCACTCAGTGAGCGAGCGACCTGGGGGTAAAGGTGGGTCTCGTCAGGCACTAACCACCAGTGACTTGTCCGTCAAAGGCTTTTCCTCCAGGAGGTGGGGCCTGATGAAACAGATCGGCACAGGGTGCGTCTGGTGGGATCAAGAAAAGCATCTTAAAGGGGGCAAAGAGTCTAGAGGGGGAATCGAGGCAAGGGGGCTGAAACCAAATTCGAGGGGCTTGAAGAAGTTGAGTGCCCAGGGTACCCACCCCAAGCTATCAAATCCCCGCTCCCAGGCATGACCCTCTGCGGTTGGGAAGGACCAATGGTGCTAAGGCCCTTGTCCGTGAACTTCCCGTCCAAGTATAAACATCAACAGAGGGACTCAACCCCCGTGAGTAGATCTGGCAGAAGAGCAAAGACGAACGTGGACACCGGTCGCAGCGGGATCTACGTGCATCATGCCTTCAAATGGCGCGTTTTCACACGCGGTGCGTGGGTGTCATCTGGAGCAGCGCACGGTTCCACGCACACACGTGCCCGCACACTCCCAACGTGTGCAAACACACAGATGCGCACAGGTACCTGCGTACCCGCACCCTCGTGCAGATATGCACGGGCACACGCATGACATATTTGAACAGCAGTTCACACAGTGAAACTTCTGTCCCCTTGGGCCAGCAGAGAATTTCAATCCCACTAATAGATTGCTGTCCCTGACCCGACCAGAAGCCTGGGCTCTCGTAATGACTTAAAATCACAGAATTATAGTTCAAAGGGGCCTGACAAATCAGCTATTTCAACCTCCGACCTAGAGCAGAAAAATCCTCTCTAACATTCTGATGTGTTGACACACAGCCTCTGCCTAACACCACAGTGATGGAGAACCTATTACCCGATTTGGAACCCTATCTGATTGTTGTTATTAATAAGGAGGACTATCATTTATTGAGTGCTGACTGTGTGCCCAGTGCTACGCTAAGCACTTTAGGTAGACTATGGCAGATAAGCCAGTGAGGTAGGCATTCTTATCTCCATTTAATGGAAGTTTAAACTGAGTCTCAGGGGGCGCCTGGGTGGCTCAGGCAGCTAAGCGTCCTTCGGCTCAGGTCATGATCTCACGGTTCGTGGGTTCGAACTCCGTGTCGGGCTCTCTGCTGACAGTTCAGAGCCTGAGGCCTGCTTTGGATTCTCTGTCTCCCTCTCTCTCTCTGCCCGTCCCCTGCTTGCCCTCTGTCTCTCTCCCTCTCTCTCTCAAAAACAAATAAACAAAAATAATTTAAACTGAGTCTCGTAAAAACTGACTTGTGCATGGTGATGCCATGGGGGGGCGGGCAGAGCTGGGATTTGAACCCGGGACTGTCTGACTCCACACTGCTTGCACCATCAGGTCACACGAACTTGCCCTGAATTATATGGTGCAGGAGACTGTTCCTCAGAATGAACCAAACTCGGCTTTTCTGCAACTGATCCCAGATCTGCACGCTGGAGCTTTGCAGAGGCCTCTTCCTGTCTTCCTGCGCCTCCCTTCTCTCCAGGCTTGTCCCTCTCCTCTGATGCCCTCTTCCAAATATAGCACCCCCCCCCCCACCTCCAAAGAATTCCATTTTCAGTGGGAAATCACCTCCATTGTTTGGACAACTTACTTGAAGGGTGCATCCCTAAGATGTCACTGGCCTTTTGGACAGCAACATCACATCATTTTTTAATGTTTATTTATTTTTTTTAGAGAGAGAGAGAGAGAGAGAGCAAGTAGGGTAGGTGCAGAGGGCAGAGAGAGAGGGAGATAGAGAATCCAAAGTAGGCTCCACACTGTCAGCGCAGAGCCCGACACAGGGCTCGAACCCACGAACTGCGAGATCATGACCTGAGCCGAAGTCAGACGCTCAACCCAGGTGTCCCGTCTTAAACTCACTGTGGGTTTTTATTTTCTTTAGTTAGCTGGCGATTTTATTTTACATACACTACTGTAAACTACTGCTGTACTTAAGAATAAGAAAAATGTTTTCAGCTTATTATTCCAGCCACTTTTAAGATCATTTTGAAGTGGGGTTTGTCAGCTGGTACTTTAACTAGGCTTGCAGCTTGGAGAGGTTTGCAGATGGGGTAAGCTGAGTGTCTATGCCAAGTAGTTGATCAAAGTCAGGCCAGGGTTCAAGGGCGGAGTCTTGTATCATCTCCTAGACACCTCCGACCACGTGATACTGATCTACAAAGCATTACTCCGGTTCCAATGTCAAGTGCCATCACACCTGTGTATTTGGACCAAGACTAGAGATATGCCAGGGGTCACTTGGGGGGGAAGTAGGGGACAAAGGTCAATACCAATCCAGGAGAAAAGGATAAGGTCAAGGGAGAAACGTCAAACTCGGTAAAAGTCACATCTGTCCAGGAAGCAAGGGTGACAGGTTGTGGCTTCTGGTCTGGAAATGTCAGTAGCTCAGGGCAGCATCCACGAAAGTTGGAGTTTGAGCTTAGGAATATGCAGAGACAAATGAGCCGTGTTTTAGGCAATGTCCAGATGAATTCCAGAAGATTGAATGCTGCTGGCCTGGGGGTCCTTTTAAAGGCGCAGATAATACAACCTTTCTGAGTGTGCACCTGGCTGTCTTAAAGGTACCCCCTGCCTTGTTCCACCTGGCCTCCGGTCAATTTTAGATCCACTAGCTGTGAATCTTCTTGACGATATTATTCAGCCCTGTTTCTCCAGTTTGCCCATAAGGATGAAAACTGTGGGCAAATAACTTTCTAAAATTGAAGTGTTTCATATGTAAGGCATTCATCCCCCTTATATCGGGATTTTTTTTTCCCCCGCAGGTTCTAGAAACCCTAAATCAAATTGGCTTAAACAGTAAGGAGACCGTAGGTCTCACATAACGAGAAGCCCAGGGATGGGTACAGCTTTAGGATTGGCTGATCCAGTGGCTTGATGATGTCCCCAGAGGTTCGATTCTACCCATCTCGTCTGACATCCACAGCATTACCTTTTTTGTTTGGCTGGTTGGGTTTCGTCTGTTTTCAAACTTAAACTCCAGTTACTTAACATACAGTGTAACGTTAGTTTCACGTGTACAATAGAGTGATTCAACACTTCCATACATCACCCTGTGCTCATCACAAGTGCCCTCCTTAAACCCCATCACCTATTTAACTCATCCCCCCACCCACCCCTTCTCTGGTAACCATCGGTTTGTTCTCTGTGATTTCTTGGCGTGCCCTCCCCCCCCTCCTTTTTTTTGCCCTTTTGCTCATGTGTTTTGTTTCTTAAGTTCCACATAAGAATGAACTCCCGTGGTATTTGTCTTTCTCTGACTGGCTTATTTCACTTAGCATTCCACTCTCGAGCTCCATCCACGTCATTGCATATGGCAAGACTTCATTCCTTTTATGGCTGGGTAATAGTCCGTTGTATATATATGCCACATCTTCCTTATCCATTCATCACTCGATGGACGCTTAGGCTGTTTCCATAACATGGCTGTCGTAGATAATGCTGCTATAAATATCAGGGTGCTTGTATCTTTTTGAATTAGCATTTTGGTATTCTATGGGTAAATACCTACCAGCGTGATTGCTGGGCTGTAGGGTCGTTCTATTTTTAACTTTTTGAGGAACCTCCGTACTATTTTCCACAGTGGCTGCACCAGGTTGCATTCCCATCCACGGTGCACAAGGGTTCCTTTTTCCCCGCATTCTTGCCAACACCTGTTGTTTTTGGTGTCTTTGATTGGCGCCATTCTGACAGGTGTGAGATGACATCTCACTGTCGTTTCGATTCCCTGATGATGCGTGATGTTGAGCATCTTTTCATGTGTCTGTTGGCCATCTGTATATCTTTTTTTGAAAAATGTCTATTTATGTCTTCTGCCTATTTTTTATTGGATTATTTTTTTAGTGTTGAGTTATATAAGTTCTTTATATATTTTGGATACCAACCTTTTATCACACATGTCATTTGAAAATATCTTCTCCCATTCAGTAGGTTGCCTCTCGGTTTTGTTGTTTCCTTCGCCGTGCAGAAGCTTTTTGCTTTGATGTAGTCCCAGTGGTTTATTTTGGCTTTTGTTTCCCTTGCCTCAAGGAGATGTATCGAGAAAGAAGTTGCTGCAGATGATGTCAAAGAAGTTACTGCCTGTATTCTCTTCCAGGATTTTTATGGCTTCAAGTCTCACATTTAGGTCTTTCATCCATTTTGAATTTATTTTTGTGTATGGCGTAAGAAAGTGGTCCAGATTCATTCTCCTGCACGTGCCTGTCCAGTTCTCCCAGCACCATTTGTTAAAGAGACACACAGCACTAGCTTCTTACGTCCGGTTGCCCTCCTGTTCCGAAGGTGGCTGCAGAGTAATTGGGCAACACGTTTCGTTCCCATCCGGAGAGAGAGAAACTGGATTGTCTTCTCCAAAGCTCTCTGTTCGTGTGTCCTTGGCTCAGTTCTCTCAGGTCTGCCTCAAACTGAACCCGTCATCTGGTGGAATTGAAGTTAGAACGTGTTCACTACATTCTGATCCTCCAGTCCAGCCATACTCTTGAGAAATAAATGAGATGATTTTGGCTCGGCTCGTGCTTCGTGAGTCCGTGCTGGTTCCTGATGTTCACCATTTCCCTTCGTGTCCACAAACCGTCTATTTAAAAACCAATGCTGGAGTTTTACCAAGGACGACAGTCTCTGGGATGCCTTTCTCGCAGTAAATGGGGACACCATTTACCTCTTCTGTTCCCAGTTCCTTTTTTTAAAAATTTTTTTTAAGTTTATTGATTTATTTTGAGAGAGAGACGGAGAGAGTGAGCAGGGGTGGGGCAGAGAGAGAGGGAGAGAGGGAATCCCAAGCAGGCTCCACACTGTCAGCGCGGAGCCCGATGCGGGGCTCGAACCCACAAACCGTGAGATCATGACCTGAGCCGAAACCAAGAGTCGGATGCCCAGCCGACGAAGCCACCCAGGCGCCTTTCCCAGGATCCTTCAGAGCCGTGGTTTGCAAATGTAAGTGAGCCAGGGGGATACCTGTGGAGTTGTTTAAAATCTACGAGTGGCCTCATAGCATCGCGGTTAACTGCACGACGGAGTCAGGAGCCAGAATGCCCATGCTCAGATCTCAGCCCTGTCACTTACTGTGACTCACTCAATCTCTCCAGGCCTCCGTTTTCTTATCTTTAAAATAGAAGTAACAAGAGGCTCTCCCACGTGGAATCGTTATGAAGATTAAGGGAGAGGTATGTATACATTGTGTAGAACAGCGCCAGTAAGTGGTATGCATGTGTTGGCTAAATAAATATATGTTCCCAGTCCCCAGCCTTCGAGATGATGAGTCAGGCTGGGTGAGGAAAGGCTGTGGGCAGGAATCTGCTCTCGGCAGGAATCTGCTCTCGGCAGGAGTGTCCCAGTGGATCCTGATGCCAGGGGCTCAACCACCCTCAGATGATGCCGCGTGTCCATCCCGCGTGAAGCTTTTCCCGAGCACTGGGGTGAAATACACTTTAGCCCGGGAATAAAAATCCCAAGCAAATACAGGTTTCCTCTACTATCCAAAAGCAGTGTTCCTGTGAGATCTTTTGTAAGCCGAACCCGTGCAAAGGGAAGAAACTGTTACCCTTAATTTATGTAGCAAATTTTTAGGTGTTCCCAGACCCCCCCCCCCCCCGCAAATAACCTCTCTTAGGTGATACCTGAGGGCACAGCTTGCTAATGGCTGCCCAAGATAAATCATGATGAAGCACAGATGCTCACAGACAGTTCCAGACCATGGCAGCTTGAGGCGGAGATGCCGGGTGTAGTTCCCGGGGAAGGAGCTTGGCGGCGCCACTCCCTGCTCGAGATGCGCGCTGCCTCGATAATGGCTCGCGGCAACGCGCACAGGCTGAATGCTTTCCTTGATAGGAAACAAGCAGGCTGGGAATGTTGTTTCACGGGGTCCTCTCTCAACGGTGTAATATCCTCCCGAAAGAATGGGGCTGCTTCACTTGCAATTGCTTCCACCATCGTTAAGGTACCGCGCTCTCCCTGGCGTTCCCAGGTCGTCCGGGACTGTGGTGTCACTGGTACCTCCCCCAAGGAAGGGTCCTGCTTGCCTGGGATGTGGACTCTCCGCCTTTCCGCCTCCCCCCCCCCCACTCCCCCGCCCCCGGTTTTGGAACGTGCCTGGTTACAGTCTGTGCTCACCACGGGGTTCCTCCTGCACCGTGGGTCGCCCTAGACGCTGCCTTTTCCCCATCAGCCTCATTTGTGATTACAGCATCAGAACTCAGTGTTGGAGAGCCTCTCGGCCCTCCTGAGCCGTCTTGCCTTTTAGAGCCTCTACCCTTGGGACTGGGACTGTTTTCTCTGAACCTGGGCAATTCTACCTTCTGAAGTCCTGTGGTTCGCTCTGATATGCCTAGCTTTCCCTCTTGTCTCTTATGACCTCTAGGAAGGATTTGCCCCAAGCTTCCTGTTATCATTTATCCATCGCTGCATTAAAAAACAAACAAAACACCCCAGTATTCAGTGGCTTAAAATGGCAAACATCTATTTGCTCCTGATTCTGCAATTTGGGCTAGATTTTTGCTGGTCTCACCAGGGTTTACCTTCGTGGCTGTCATTGGACGCACGGCTGGGGGCCAGGCTCAGAGCAGCCAAGAGTCAAAGAATAGAAGCTGTAAGCGTTCTTTTTTTTTTTTTTTTTTTTAATGTTTGTTTATTTTTGAGAGAGAGAGAGCATGAGCGTGTGGGGGGAAGGGCAGAGAGAGAGGGGAACAGAGGACCCCAAGCAGGCTCTGCGCTGACAGCAGCGAGCCCGATGTGGGTCTTGAACTCACAAACTGTGAGATCATGGTCCTGAGCTGAAGTCGGATGCTTAACCGACGGAGCCACCAAGGCATCCCCGCTGTAAGTACTCTTAAAGCCTGGGCTTGGAGGTCAGGTGACATCACTTCTGCTGGATTCTACCGGTCAAAGCAGGTTGTATGGCCAGCCCAGATCGGGGCAGGGAAATAGACCTCTGATGGAAGGAATTCCAAAGACAGTGGGGCCACTTTTCACCTACCACACTTCTTTTCAGGAAATCTATTTGGAGGACCTGCGTTGAGGAGACAAGGGAGATGATTCTGATCCCTGGAAAGGACTCAAACTCTGGCAGACGAACAGAAAGCTAAAGAGAGCCCTACAATCCAATGTAATAAATCATCCTCATGGCCACCGGCTCTCACACATTTGCCCTTGGCTGGGCAGTGTGCTTAGTGATGCATCTGCTTCCTCTCACCGAGCCTTGACTGTACTCCTCTGAGGAGAAATAGGTTAACAATTGTGCCCATTTTCCAGATGGAAAAACCAAGGCACAGAGAAGATAGGTGTTAAGAATGCGAGGCAAGACATCAACTCAGTGGATGTCCAGCTCCAGAGTGCTTGCTCTTACCAGATACCTCCCTCTGCAAGGTCAGCCTTGAGTATGGACAGTGTCTTGCCTTTGGCCTTAGCCTCGGAGGAGTCCCATCAATAGGCAAGTGGATGGGGAAGCAGGAGAAAGACAAGAGCTTGCAGCAGATTTCTTTTCACAGCATGCAAACAAAGAGATACCCTGCCCTTCACTGCTCTTCTCTGGGCCCCTGGGCAGGCTGCCCGCGTCTTTCACCCCACTCTGAGATGGGACACCAAGACCAAAGGCCAAGGTGGCCTGAGGCTGCGTGAAAGGTTTGAGAACAAAGGAGTCACGTCCTCCCCAACTGTCCCAGAGACACGTGATCAGAGGGAGAAACTGCTCCCAAAGCCACACAGGAAACCACGTCTCTGTAAACTCACCCATGACGTCAGCCCTGCATCCAGACCGGCCCTTGTACCTTCCTTCCCACTCATCCCTGCATTAACCAATTACTGAAAACAGCTCAAAATAGCACCTGTCCCTCAGCTGGGGCTGCTGCAGGAATATGGCTTGTGATCCTTTTCGAGAAAGAGCAAGTCTGTTGGAAATCAGTGCAGTGAGATTATCTGGCTCTCACGCCGATGTCCGGCTCTAACCTACCCAGAACAGGCTGGGCTACGGAGTTTGCACGTTTCCTAGAGACAGTCACAGTGGAACGTGGCCTCTTGTACCGGCTGTAGTCTGGGTCTCAAGGTAGCCATCGAGGGGTAGCAATGGGACCCAACCCCGTGAGCCACTCGAGCCCCACGGAGAGCAGATTCTCTGAGAAGCTGGCCAAGGCACAGGAGTGGTCCGGAGGGCGTTCGGTGACCTGCTTCAATACTGGCCCCGTTTCTCCACACCCCAGGCCACCCCCACCAGGATCCCAAGGGACTCCTATCCCCACCCATCACTCCTAAACCCATTTTAAAATCTGCCAAAGCCATGCAAAAGGATGCTTATTGTAAATATGAGAACAACAGCAGCAGAATGAAGAGCCATCAATAGGGTTACAGTTAAACTTCGGTACCGCTTACGGATGGAACAGCATGCAACAATTAAGTGAATGAAATGATCTCTTCACTGGCACGGAAATCACACCAAGGAGATTGTCAAGTGAAAAAGACAAGCCCCATAAACATCCACCCATCTATCTCCCTATCTCTGTCTATTATCTCCCTACCTGCCCATCTATCCAAACAGTGAACTGAAAACAGTGATTTCCTTCAAGGCGGGGAGAGGGGTGGAGGGAGGTAACCACGACTTTTGCTTCATTTGTATCCTTTGAATTGTGACACGAATGTATTCATGTATTACTTATAAAATTAAAATTTAAATACATTCTCAAGGAAAGCAACGCTAGAGAGAATGATCCACTAACAAAATAGAAAGCAGCACATCCCTAAATCCAGCCTTGGTTTATTCGTTTGTCTCTTCAGCTCCAGCGGCAGTCCTGCCCAGAAATGGCCTGCGTGGCTCTTTGCCCCGCCCTCGAGCCCCTCCTCTCTCCTCGGCTGATGTCACCTTGATGACAGCCCTTGATGTCCCCTGCAAGCCCAGCCTCACCCACCAGCCTCACTGACCCCGGTCTCTGAAAACCAGGGAGAGTGCAAGCATCCCAC